>NW_016804051.1:3279094-3398957 GCF_001698545.2 Rhinopithecus bieti
AAAAAAAAAAAAAAAAAAAAAAAAAGAGCTGAATGCTTGTTAAGGAGGTGTAATCTAGGATGGTGGAGTGAAAGCAGCAAGAAGTGAAGCAGGAACCGATGATACCCAAACTCAAGATGGCCCATTATCAAGTGAGCCACCGCTTCAGAAAGTGATAGAGGCCAGCACTGGCCCTTGCTTGTTCTCTTCTGGATGAAATCTGTGCTTCAAAACAATTCCTTAGACACATGAGACTCAGATAATCAAAAGTGGCACATGGGTGTCACTGTGACAATGTACCACTCAGATCCAGACATGCCCTTCCATCATCTCTGGCCTTCACCATACAATAATGAATGCCTATTACTTTGTGAGGACATGAGAGCCCAGGAGGTACGTTAGGCTGAGGGAATCCAAAGTAGGTGTAAACCAGCATTTGGCCATTTGTGTGTCCTCATTTCCTCGTCCAGAATATATTTATCTCATTGTGATTCCTTATATATTCATACGACATCCCTGATCATGTTTGTGTTTTAAATTAACGAGATGCAATTCAGATTGTAAGTTCTCTTGAATGTGGCAATTCCTCCTAGTTTGAGGTTATCTCATAGCTTTTGGTTCACAGTTATCATGCATTTTGGACACTCAGATGTATTGTTTTCTGTTTTGTTTGATTCTGTGTTAAGAGTCTTTCAAAGCATGGTGTGAAAAAAGGCACGAACATTGGTGACACAAAGTCCTGATTTCAAATCCTGTTCTATCACTTGTTAGCCCATGACCTTGGGCAAGTTAATTTAATTCACAGAATAAAAATTTACTCTCTGGTAAAAGAATATTAATAATTTCCACCCAATAGTAAGTGGATCAGATAGACAGCACATATGACACATACAGGCATAGTGCCTGGCACATTTATGGGAGATTAATGATAATTTCCCCAATCACATTTTCTTTTTTCTTTCTTTTTTTCTTTTTTCTAAGACAGAGCCTCGCTCTGTTGCCCAGGCTGGAGTGCAGTGGCTCCTCGATCTCGCCTCACTGCAACCTTCCCCTCTTGGGTTCGCACCATTCTCCTGCCTCAGCCTCCCCAGTAGCCGGGGCTACAGGCACCTGAAACCACGCCTGGCTAATTTTTTGTATTTTTTAGTAGAGACGGGTTTCACCGTGTTCGCCAGGATGGTCTCAATCTCCTGACCTCGTGATCCGCCTGCCTCGGCCTCCCAAAGTGCTAGGATTACAGGCGTGACCATCGTGCCCGGCCCCCAATCACCTTTTCAATAAAGGTTTCTAAAAATATATCCTGGCTGATATCATGGTATCAAGCTATAAAATGGGGACCTTTCTTTAACAGTTTGTAGATGAAAATTTATATTGAGAGATCCAAAAATCAAAAGGAAAAATCCCAAGTGTGGAAGAAGTATATTTAAAAATGTCTTTCTCTAGTAGACAGACCATTTATATTACCTATTTATCCATCATATATCTAATCATCTCTCTGTATACCTATCTCTATCTAATTCATCTACCTCTATCTATATCTCTATTTATATAAATATACTTATCTACTCATTTATGTACATATAGATATAAATATTTATCTTCATTTACAATTAAGGTCACGGTTGTGGTATATTAAAACTAACACATTACCTCATGAAGACAAAGAAATTGTGATCCGGGTTATCTGTTACTTATCTGCATAAGCTTGTGTCTGTGAACAAAAGTGTAGGTGTATTTTTCCATTAACAAAACATAATTGACCATTTTCAGTAGAATGAGATGCCCTTACTCATTTTAGCTGATGACTCCTGCCACAAATTACCAAATATACATGGAATTAGAACAATGATGTTTCTAAACCATCTAGGTCTCTGAGGTAACCAATTTTAAATTTTATGAAAATGGGAGCAGACAATTTTTTATTTGAACACTGTGGTTCATGAGCAAAGGGAGTCCTCTAATGCAGACTCTCCTCTGGTGATCTCTTCCTGATTTTGACCATGAATTCCTTTTAACCTGCTCAGGAATATGCAAGAAGTGGGAGGATTATCACATAATAGGATTTCCTCTGGAGAGTGGGGTAGGATTCCCCATCCCCTAATAATACAAAATTTTACTGGTTGAAATTTCTGTGAGAAGGATGAGAGGAAAGAAAGAAGGGAATGTGATAACCAGAGTCTGTGACTGTGCCCTCATCCAGTTACTGTTCGCTGCATTTGTATGTGGTTTATCTAACTAGAATGCGATTACTGTAAACTGAAAGATTCAAAGTTAGATCAAAGGGGAATGGATTATGCAGATGGTGGTTTTCCCAAGCATTTTACCCTATTTGGTCAAATCCCTTGCTTGCTTTTGTCTGTCCTAGCATATGTAGTTAAAAGAATGCAAACTATTCCCTGGATGTTTTCTACTCTTGTTTTAATTCTGTCTTTTAAAAAATCTTGCTGATCTTATCTACACTAATTCAACTTGATGCTGCCTCCTTCTTTACAATGAATATCCCCATAATTCCCTCCTGATTTCCCTTTCCGAAAACCATTCCCACCTAACATATATTTATGTAAATGCAAAAGGAGATATCTAGAAAAGTGCACAACCAACTCTTAAAAGTGGTTACCCCTAAGAGAGGAGTGGGATTGGGAAATGGAGCATGGTGGGGAAGAACTTTCACTTTTTAGTCAATACATTTCTGAATGGTCTTCACTCATTACTCTGAAAATGTCTTTTGTGCTATGTTTTAAAAGAAGAAAATAAAAGCTTTTCTTAATTCTAGAAGGGAAGTAAAAGAATATAAGGAAGAAAGGTTAAATAAAGTAAGCAAAAGGAGTTATGGGAAGGAAGAGAAAAGAAGACAAGAAGAGAGGAGGGATGAAGTGAGATTGCATACTGCATATTGTCAGTTTTTTCTGTTTTTTCCCCCCCGTTTCCATGTTGATTTCAGGGACAATAATCCAGCCACTTGCAGAGTGAGCCCCTTTGTGACTTAGAAAAAAATAGCACACCCTAGTTTGGAAAGATATTTAAAATGTCCATTCCCTATATTAATAGAATTTGGAGATTCTCTGATGCTTCTTCCTCAGATCTAATAATCAATTAAAAATATATCAGAATACCAAATATGTCAGAATTATTCTAGATCTGAGAGGTAGAGTGTGTCAATGATATTTATCTCTTTGCTAAAACACTGAAATAATTTATATAAATTCACTATAACAAAAGAGTAAACTAGATCTGCTCTGAGTTTAAAAAGGAAGACCAGTAACGATAATAACAAGACCTCATTATTTATTATTTATATTAAGTATCAGCTATATTTACTGTGCAAAATGCTAGAAAAATATCACTTAATAAAATAAAGTAGGTGCCAGACCTCATGAAACTATAAAGGAAGGTGTAATAGTAGAAGTGATTCAAACAAAGAAGTTGGTTATCTTCAGGGGCACAGAATAAAACAGATATAATCAACTACAAAATAATTTTTGAAATCATTCCAGACGATCTTTTTTATTTTACCTAAGAACACAAACATATCATTCATAAGGCCATTCATGATGAATAAAAGCTGATGTGCCTTCTTACATTGAAAAAATTCTGTGCAGACAGTCCATGAAAAGCACAGATCCAAAAGAAAATTAAACTTACAAATGTGCTATGAGTGTTCTGTAGAAAAATAACTGTTTAAACATAAAATCCCATAATTAGCCTGGATCTCTCATTCAAGCACTGCAGGTCAAAACCACCAACTTTTCCAAGTCAATGGGGAAAAGCCTTCCATTTCTCTCCTGTGTATTTGGGTGTGTGTAATTAGACTTCTCCGATGCCAACAAAAACCCATGAAGACTTTCTCTATACAAGTTTAGATTGTTCCAGCTCCAAAAATGGGATCAGAACGTGCTGGTACACCATCAGCAACACCCCTGGATGGGAAATACCAGCAAGTCGTTTCAGCAGAGAAGTTACTGCTCTCCACTAAGATAAATATCTGAAATTTTTAAAAAAATGGAATCCGTGGAGCAAAAGCAAAGGCTATGAGTCTAATGACTGCAATGGATTTGGTGTTGAATTTTGCCTGCTAATTTACATTAATTTCCTTGGTAGTTGATGTTTGAGACGGTGCTGTACATGCATGGATTATTGATGTGGTAAAATCTGAGGTCGCTGACCACTGTATTAGTTAGCATTTGGTTTGCCTACATATTACATAAAATAAAAATAACAAGTTTAAATAGGATAAAAGTCTCTCTCACTGTCTTTATGTTACACACACACACACCACACAGGCACACACACACTGCGAGTCGGCAGTTTAGAGCAGTTGTGGCGACTCTGCAGTGTTATCAGAGGCCCACATTCCTGTCATTTTGTTCCACCCTGGTGGCACATTGAAGTTTCCAGTGATGACTACCACAGGTGATTCCCACACCACATGCTCTTCTGCATACAACTTTGGTCATTTCTAATAAAGAGGTGGGGAAAAGTCATCTGTCCTCTTGAATCTGAGCTGGCCTTGGTGATTTGCATGTAAGAAGTAGAGTGGAGCAGACAGAATGCTGTGTGACTTCCGAAGTTAGGTCACTAAAGGCCGTGTAGCTTTGCCTGGTTTTCTTGAAGTACCTATTCTCAGAATCTGTAGCATTGTGAGACGCCTCAGCACACGGACAGCCCATGCGTAGATGTTCTGGTTGACTGTCCTCACTGAGCCCAGCCTCGAAATCATCTTAGTGAACTGGACTTTTAATTAAAGAATGCTCCAAGTAATTCCAGTGCTCAGCCATTCAAGACTTCACAGTTCAAATCCCAGCCGTTATAAAGCTTATAGGTCAAAGACAAGCCATCCCACTGTGCTCTATTTGAATTCCTGACCCCCAGAGTCCTCACACATCATAAAATAGATCGATTTTACATGAGTAAGTTTGGAGAGGTTTGTTATGCTATAATAGATAGTTGATACAAACACATTCAGCATGTCGCTGAACCCCAAGTTGTATGCTAGAGATGCAGCCCCTGTATCCACATTCCAGGCATCAAGAAAGAGGAGACAATTCCATCTGGGGGAAGCAATTCTGCTACACTTCATTGATGAAAACCTAGTCATCTGGATTTACCAAGCATCACAGGAGGCTGGTGAATGTAGTCTTAAAGAGAAGCCACAAGATTCCCAGTTAAATATTCTGTGTTACCAACTAGAAGTCTCTGCAACAAATATCTATTTTTTTTCAATTTGATATTAGACGCTTACCAACTAGAAGTCTCTGCAACAAATATCTATTTCTTTCTCAATTTGATATTAGACACTCCCACTTTTAAAATTCATTGTCTAAGATAAGATGTTATGAAAAATCCTGCTAATGTACAAATGGAAAACTAAGATGGGTAACACCTAAATGTGGATGTTTTTGTAAAATCATCATCTTTCTTATGAAAACAGATGGCATTGAGAAGGCAAAGGATAGTTAAGAGACCCAAGGACATTGCCTCAGCATCAAAGAGGGAAATCCAGTTGTGGTTTAAAGGTTAAATGTCTTGGACATTTGGGAGTAGGAGTACAATGGTCACAACTAGATTAAAATTAAAATTAATTTTAATTAGCTAAGGATTTATAAGGAGATAAATCTTGAATATTCCCATTCTTTAGGCAATTTTAAGATATTGCTACAAAAGTAGTTCTGATGATTCTGTGTTAAAATAATTTATTCCAATATAGACAGGTGTCTTTTAAAATTACCCTATCTTCAACTTAAATTCCTAAGTCCTATATCTTCTCTTGAATGGTGATCAAAACATATTTTTGTGCAAAGGTGTGCTTCTCTTGATAGCTAAAACCTACCTTATGTGACCATTAATGGGTAGTGATTGTCTAAATTTAACCTGGGACAAGAATTTGTTTCAAAGTGTACCAAAATCTCCATTGAGAGCTTCCTCTGTAATCACCCTGAATATTGATTCCCTGAAAGCAGAAACAATTTTAAAGACTAGTTAATTTCTTCATTGAACATTGGTACCTAGAGAGAATCTGTCAAAATACTGTAGGGATGGTGGGCAATTGACTGGACTTAAAAATGTTTCTTCTAAGCTAGAGGATGCTTATCAAACTACAACCTGGAACGGTCTAGGAGTGAAATTGTTCTTCCATTCTCTAGCAATAGGCCTCTGAGGAACCTGAGAACAGTTACTGTGCTAATCATGATAATAATAATAATAGTAATAATAAATGGCATTTAATAACTTGTTTATGAGAACTAATTTGCATCAGATACTTGGTGAACATTTTCCCATTTTATCTCATTTAGTTTTTGTTACAACCCTGTGAGGTCGTTTCTACTATTCTATTATCCTCATTTAACCAGTGAAGAAATGGAAATCAAATAGCAGAGCCAACATCTTGCAGAGCTAAGATTCAAACTCAGGCCATTAGGCAGATGGCAACACCAGTGGAACATTATGTGAATTCTGAGTCTTATATGTCTGTCTTTCTGTCTCACATTCTATCTCTTTTGACCTGAGTTTTTTTTTAACCATATAAAGCCACCCCTTGGTATGGATGAAGGATTGGTTCCAGGACCTCCCATAGATACTAAAATTCATGGTGACTCTAGATACAAAATGGAGTAATATTTGCATATTACCTATGCACACCCTCCTGTGTATTTTAAGTCATCTCCAGATTACCTGCAATACCTAATACCATGTAAATTTTATATAAATAGTTGTTATACTGTATTGTTTAGGGAATAATGACAAGAAAAAAATGTCTGGACGTGTTCGGTAGAGGCGCAATTTTTAAAAATAGTTTTGACCCATGGTTGCTTGAATCCAGGGATGCAGAACTCATGGATAAGGACGACCTTATCCATGTTTAAGGTTTAAAATTTAATGTTTAAGGTTTCTGCTGTGGAGTGAATCCACTGGCCCAGGCATAAGCATTCCAAAGCAGATAGAGCTAGAAAGTAGCCTAAGTAGATAGCCTACTTTCTAGATAGAGAGGTAGACAGAGGGCAATAAGCCACAATGCCACCAGGATGTAGGTGAGTGTGTCAGAGGGAGGGAGTCCCTTTCCTTCCTTCCTTCCTTTTTATTTATTTATTTTTTCTTTTTTGCAAGACAAGTTTCCCTAACAGAGGTACATGGCTTAGAGGCAGCCTCACTTGAATATGCTTTGGGAGAGAGCCTAATACCTCACATTTAAAAAAAAAAAAACAAAAACAAAAAACCACGCGTGCGTGCGCGAGCGCGCGCGCGCGCGCACACACACACACACACACACACACTCATGCATATATATATATCCAAGCCAAAAATATCAAGCAGCTCATGGCTGTTAAAAAGCCAGGCAAAGCTGCGTCCCACCCTTCAATGTTTTTCTTTCAAACACGTTGACCACCCTCCTTTCACAACATCTTATTTAGTGAAGCACACGTTGTCCAAACGGAGTAAAATGTTGCAACACTGAAATTTGGATTCTGCCTGAAGTTCTCTTTCGTCGACACACTTTTCACTTTTTTCCCTCCTTCAATGCTAGGCATCATAGCAGAAATCTCTCCGTGGAGATCTGGAGGGAAAGGGGTTAATTTGAGAGGCTTGGAGCCAGACCTCTCTTAACTGGGGAGTTGGCAGCTAGCAGTTTGGAACACTGCCTCGAATGTCTGACTGAAGGTTTTTATTATCCTTTATGCCCAAAGGTGGCTTTTAGACACCCACAGCAGCACACGGACCTCTGATTGGGATTCGACAGACGGGAGCCAGAAAGCTGTCTGCCCTTTTCGCGATGACTGAGGAACCCCACGGAGGAAACCACCACCCCCTCCCCCAACCTGAGGCTGGACGTGCCCTCCCTCACCCTTCAATAAACTTCAGACCTGTCAGGGGAGTTGTAAAATCAGTGTGGAGTTCTGAGAGTTGGTGGGGGAGGGAGTGAGCAGGAGAACGGAGGGGATGTGAGAGATGGACAGAAGAGTGAGGCAGGTCTACTGGAGACAAAATAAATGCTAAGAAGAAAGGAAATAATAGGAGAGCTGAAAACAAAGAAAGAGTAACGACATGAAGACAAAGTTGATGACACAAATGAGAATTACAGAGAACAAGAACGGTGAAGAGAAGAAAACAGAGATAAAGGAAAAAACATTAAGAGGCTAGAAGCAGCCTCCTCCAAGAACCTCAGGTGTCTCACTTGCCTTCATTATCCACAACTCAGCTATATGAAGGGTTAGCGTTACCATTTGTATGGTGTTATTTTATCCATACAAGCTTCATCCCAACCTATGCGATTAAAATTGACCCATGTTCGTCAGGGTGAAACCCTGTAGCACCCTAGAAATCTCTGAAAGTATCCTAGGCTCCGAAGCAGTAGCTTCCTGATTAGTTTGATTTTTCCCTTCCCAAAAGGAAATACAAAGCACCCAGGTATTTGAAAGCAGATTGGAATCAAACACGGACAAGACACTGTTCTTATATAACATGGTGGTTGTGAGCATCCAAAGAGATGGGGCATGCAGAGGAGGTCAAACACAAACCCAGTAGGAAAAGTGTTTTCTTTTATAGAGCCTGGTGCCACCTTTAGTCTCATTTCCATGTACCCTCCTGAGATCAGTATAAGAATCCATTCGTCAGCTCACAAACTCTGCTTAGAGACATCCTTTTAAAGCCCTATTGCTTAAGTATGGAGTCAGCATTCTGCATGACCTGGGGAGCTTGGGGGCATTTAGCATTTATTTAACAAGAAGAGTAATGAATGTTTCTAGGGTTTTACTGTACTCCAAGTGCCTTCTCAGTCATCATGTTTTTGGATTGGCACATTACCATGTCAGACAAGGAATGGCAGATGTCATTCATGTTTCCACATAGCAAAAAAGGGAAGCAGCAAAGTGAGTCTCCAAGTGTGGTCCATAAACCACATTCTAATTATCTTGTTAAAAATGCAGGTTTACTTACCTCTACAATGTAGATAGACTAAATTCGACTCTGGTGGAAGCTGTATTCTTACAATGGTCTCTAATACTTCCAAGGCCACTGGGTTTAAGAAACACAGGGCTGGCAGACTGGAGACGCATATTATCAATATCTCAATGGGACTTTTACAACAGCTTATTTTCATTTTTATAGATGATAAAATAGCAATTGAATGAGATTCAGTGACTTGTCCAGACACATCAGAGTCCATTGCAGATCAGTAAGGGGTGTAAGTAGCAATATCTAACTGAACAGAAGTAAATGTGTAACTAGAAATAAAACCTAGATCTTTCAGCTTCTGGTTTTCTTTGTTCTTTGAACTATGTCAGACTGCCTCCTTCTGACATAGGAGAGATTTGACAGTGGCTCTTTTAAAATCTGCTATGGCAGCTCTCAGTGTGGGTAATAATAGTGTGTGATTTATTTATGCCTCACAGTATCACTCCTGGTGAAACAGGCCTCCAATCTTGATCACACTCCTGTAAATGTGGTCCTATGAAAAATGCACACTTCCTACTCAGACAAGAAACTATTTTAGTTCCTAAGCAAAATCTTTAAGCCAGGGGAATTGAAAGGATCACTATTCCAATAGCTAAATTGTAATTATATTAGGTGTTCCAGGCACCATTATAAATTCTTAATGCATGTATTAAATAAAACAGATGAGCTCATTCACTTTTTTAAAGCAAACCACTGAGGTAAGTACCAGCATTACCTGATGAAGACAGTGAGACCTGATGGGACTTGCCCAGGTTTACACAGCTCTAAGCTGGGCAATGAAGAAAGGATGTTTTGCTCTAGAGGAAGCAAGATTAACCACCAATACTGCCTCTCTGTCTATAGTGGTGAGAGTGTACAATGGGCATTGGGGTGGGGGGGCTCTATGTAAGTAAGTTTTAGTGGAAAAAAATACCCCAAATAGCTCAGGAATGTGCCAGCAATATAGAACTATAAATTTACTTCTGCATAAGGCATCTAAAGGTACATTTAAAATAAGTCATCACCTTTAAAATCAATCAATCAAATAATACAGATGTACAAGTAACCATGAAGCTGATGTGGTTCAGTGATTTTATTTTATAGATGAGGAAATTAAGGATCTGAGAGGTAAAGACCTTTTCTCTAAAGTTTCAGATTGCACAAAGGTAAGTATTGGCCAAGTTGTGTAAGTTGCAAATACAATCAATTTCTTGAAAGAGTGCCTTAGGTTAGTATGTCAGTATTGTTCTAGTGCCATGATACTGCTCAATCGCTAGCATCCACAAAACCTCAGAAGGATACAGCAATAAGTGTTTGCTGCTCACAAGACTGGTTTGGTTATCTAGGTGCCTCTGCTGATTTTTGACTGAGCTTTCACATTTCTGGGGATCAGATGACCATTGATTGATTTGTGATGGCCTCAGCTGTGGCAAGCTGGCTCTATCATATAGATCTCTCATCCTCTAGCTTGGAACACTTTTTTTTATGTCAATGGAGGAAGTGCAAGCACACCAGAGGAAACGTGTTCACATCATTTCATGCTTCTGCTTGCCTTGATGTGACTCCAATCATCTCATTGACCAAAGCAAGTCACCCGGCCGGCCCCAGACCAGAACTGGACAAGGACACAGAAACAAAGAGGATCAGTGGATTACAACCACTAATGCAATTAATCTACTACAGTGAGGGAGGAGGAAAGATCTGGCATGGAAGTAGTTTCAAGGAGGAGGCAAAAAAATCAAATAAGGCCAACTTATGCAATGTTAATTTTAACATCCAAACTTTGAAGTCACATCTTCCGATTTGGGATGCATTTGCTATATGTAATAAAGAGAAACACATCATTTTGCAGAATACAGGAAGTGTTGAATTTAAGAAGCCTGCACTGGCCGGGCGCAGTGGCTGAAGCCTGTAATCCCAGCACTTTGGGAGGCCGAGACGGGCAGATCACGAGGTCAGGAGATCGAGACCATCCTGGCTAACACGGTGAAACCCCGTCTCTACTAAAAAATACAAAAAACTAGCTGGGCAAGGTGGCGGGCACCTGTAGTCCCAGCTACTCAGGAGGCTGAGGCAGGAGAATGGTGTAAACCTGGGAGGCGGAGCTTGCAGTGAGCTGAAATCCGGCCACTGCACTCCAGTCTGGGCAACAAAACGAGACTCTGTCTCAAAACAAACAAACAAAAAGAAGCCTGCACCATTTTATAAAAGCAGGTTTACCATGCTGGTAAGCATCATATTGAATTTAGAGATTCCGGCACATGCTCCAACTCCACTTAGGTTATTTATAGATAAACATATAGGCTGTTTTCAGAAAACTGGGGAAAATATATATATACACACACAACACACATATATATATATATATATATCTTTTTAAAATTTGTTTTAATTTTAAAATAAAATTGAGTTTTTAATTACATATATTATAAATTAGTATGTATATGTGCATGTGTTATATATATGTCATGCAACAGGAAACTTTAATAATGGATCCATCAAGTTAGTTTAAGAAGTGATATCTACTTTGTTTAATTTATAAACCATTCAAAGTTAGCAATTTATAAAGAATTAATGTATTTGAAAATTTTTCAGAATTATCCTAGGACTAATTTGGATACTTATATCAAAACATTAAGATGCTCTACTTTAGTTAAATCACAGATGATATTTTAAAATGGAGATCTATTTTTTAATATGTGAGGAAAATGTTGTTTAAGGATTAAAATACCTTTCTCAAGGGGATAAAATTCAAGTGTTGCATTTTTTTAAATTGTAGCTGTTATTCCTGGTAAAGACCAAAACTATTTTCACCTTTTCTCCATGCTGACTGGACTCATTCTATTACTAACCTTCTGTCACTTCCCAAGTCTCTTAAAATGACTTCTTTAAAAACACACATGGACTCATACAGCCTCACAAGCATACAAGCTCTCATGCAAGTAAGATAACAACAACAACAACAAAAAAAACAGAAACAAATAAACACAATCCTACGAATATAAACTCTTGCAAAGTCTGGTAATAAAGATTATCTCACATTTTCTATTAAAGTTCCATTACAAAATAAAACAAATATAAGTATCAAATAGCTTCATCGTAGCTGTTGGCTTCTCAAGAAAGTGAGGCTATAGAGCTTTGGCTGCCTTTTTTGTTTATTTCAGAAAAATAAAATTATTGTAAACAGATTGCTATCATAGTGTTACAATGGGCCCCTTGTCAGGTCATTGTGAGAGGTTAATAGGTTAAAATTTGATGTTGCAATGTTATCCTTTAAAATAAAATGCTACTCTAACAATAATGAGTGCAATACAACAACTAAATTGAAAGATATCAAGATGGTTTTGTCAAAATGCTCCGCCGTCCAGTGACCTCTTTTTCACCATGCCAGGGAATCCTATGTATTATATTGCCTGAGAATTTTTGATTTATTAGAAGAAGCATGTTTTTTTAAAAAACCTGGAGGCAACAGTAACATCATTAACCTGTAGGTGGAGATAATAATGGTCATAAAAGTAATATGGATGGCTGCACAGCTCTACAAATACACTAAAAACTATTGACTTGTGTGCTTTGAATGGATGGATTATATAGCATATGAATTATATCTTAATAAAACTGTATAAAATCAAGAGAATTTTCCTTTACAAAAGAAATATGGATAAGACAAAACAACAAGCCAGAGACTGGTAGATCGATTCAGTTGGAGGGTTTCCTTTCCCACATTCAGTGGCATACAAAATTGCCTCCCAATGAATAAATTCAGTCTTTTTATGGGATCTGTCCATTTTCTTTAAGAAAAAGTTTAATTATTTATCTCCATCACTATTTATTAACAACTGTTAAACTCCATGATATCTTGTGAGCTGTGTCTGTTTTCTCTAGCTATGGGAAGTATTTGATTATTATCTTCTAAGAATGTGTAGGGAAAAGGATGTGATTGAGGTCTCTTAAAAGATTCCTGGGGAATCAAATTTTCTTCAGGAAATGTTATCAGACATGAGACAGATTTCACATCATCAGTCGTCATATGTATTGGAACTTTTCTCTGTGAGCAGAAATGCACCTAAGACTTTACTAGCTGAACTTTTTAATTTATTCTTAACCTGTTGAGGTATGAGGTGAGACTTGACACAAGACAAGATTGAAGGCTGGCTGAAACAGGGAAGAAGCACTGAAAGCACCTCTCCCTAGGACATGCCCATCAGCACCATGACAGTTTACCATTGCCATGGCAACGCCTAGGAATTGCCACACCTTTCCATGGCAACACCCAGAAATTACCACTTGCTTTTTAGAAATTTCTGGATAACCTGCTACTTAATTTGCACATAATTAAAAGTGGGTACAACTACGACTACAGTACTGCCTCTGAGCTGCTACTCTGGGTGCCCTGTCTATGGGGTAGCCCTGCTCCACAAGGAGCAGGACCTCTACTGCTGCTGTGCTCTGCTGCTTCTATCAAAGCTGCTGTCTAACACCACCAACTTGCCCTTGAATTGTTTCCTGGATAAAGCCAAGAACCCTCCTGAGCTAAGCTCCAATTTGGGAACTCACCTGCCTTGTATCACTGTTATCCTGTATTTTTCCATAAGTGTCAATTTGCATGCAATTGAAAAGGTGGTAAAAATGCCCAAACAACTGTTAGAAGTGATTCAGTTAAACACACACATAATGTCATCGTGACAGAAAATGGCTTGCTTATGTTTGTTTAACTTCTGGGACTGAATTTGTAGATAAGAGCAGTCAAACAGACATAGCGTATTAGTCCATTTGCACACTGCTATAAAGATACTACCTGAGACTGGGTAATTTATTAAGAAAAGAGGTTTGATTGACTCACAGTTCTGCATGGCTGGGGAGGCCTCAGGAAACTTACAATCATGGCAGAAGATGAAGGAAAACAAGACATGTCTTACATAGTGGCAGGAGACAGGGAGTGAAGGGGTAAGTGTCACTTTTAAACCATCAGATCTTGTGAGAACTCACTATCATGAGAACAGCATAGGAGAAACTGCCCACCCGTAATCTAACTACCTCTCACCAGGTCCCTCCCTCGACACATTGGGATTACAATTTGAGTTGAGATTTGTGCGGGGACACAGTGCCAAACCATATCACATAGCCTTATGCCATTTCTATTGTTTCTTGAACATATATGGTTTTTATCTGGGTCCCTGGCTTGCCCTTTGGAAGCAAAACAGCAAGCTCCTTTGAGTATTTTACTTTTTTTCCAGTAATTGAACAGACGAAAGTTAAAATAATGATAATAATAAGAATAAGGATTCTAAACTCAGGTAGCTGTTTACCAAAGAGATCTAACACATGTGAATATATTTTCATTTTGTCAACTTGCTTTGATATATAGTGTATGTTTGATCCTTGCAACAACCATGTTAATAATTCTCACTGGAATGTTTTTTAATCGCTCGAAATTCCTAGAATATTTTCCTATTTCTTCCTGGAGGTTCATAGAATATTTGCTTACTATACTGCTATTTGTAGATGTAGTTTGTCTACTTTAATAGATTATAAATGTTTCAAAAGCAGGGGCTTATTCCTTCACCCTGTGCAATCCCCTATAGCACTTAGCACCAAATAAATGAGTGCAGATATGCCCAATTAGCAAATAAGTGGAACCACAAAGAGACAAACCCAAATTTTTTCTTAAATTGAAAAACAACTTTAGGTCTCCAGAAAGCAATTTTAAAATATGTATCAATATCCCTTGAGTCAGTTTCCCATTCAAGGTATCTATGCTAAGGAAGTAACCTTAGATGTAATCAAAAGACGTTATCCTAGCATTATTTAAAATACGGTTTTAAAGGAAGTGGCTTAAATGCAAACAAATAAATCAATGAAATAGTAAGCAGTCCCTAAGTATGAGGTTTTAGATGGTTTTCAAATTCATGAAAAATACTCAAAATCTGTGGTTATGTTAAAACTACATATATTTTATTGTTTTCTCAGTTTCAGAACACAACTGTTCATGTTTTTTGAAATGGTTCTTATCTTTTAACAAGATACATTGGAAGACATGTATTTATAGATTAAAATAATATAGAGTCTGAGATTTGTTTGGAAATATGAGGTGAACAAGTAGGTAGAAGTACAGATGAATAAAAGACTGGCTATGAGTTGATAATTTATAAACTCAATGATGGGTACATTGGGTATACTATTGTTCTATTTTTTAAGTCTTTTTTTTTTTTTTTTTTTTTTTTTTTTTTTTGGCAAAGTCTTACTCTGTCATCCAGGCTGGAGTAAAGTGGCATGATAATAGCTCACTACAGTGTCAAATTCCTAGGCTCATGCAATCCTCCCATCTCAGCCTCCCAAGTAGCTGGGACTACAAGCGTGCACCACTATGCCTTGACAATTTTTAGAATTTTTTTGTAGAGAAAAGGTCTCACTACGTTGTCCAGGATGACCTCCAACTCCTGGGCTCGTGATCCTCCTGCCTCAGCCTCCCAAAGTGCTAGGATTACAGGCGTGAGCCACCACACCATGTCTATTGTTATATTTTGTATATGTTTAAAGTTTCATAGTAGAAAAATTTCAAAAACCATGTGTGTGCATCACTTAGGTGAGTAAGATAGCTTCCGTTTGTCCTACTCCCTATGTAACTTTTCCATCCTTATCCTCACTGGTCTTTGTCTGATGGAGGTTCTCTTAGTTTATTTGTGTTGCTATAAAGGAATACTGGAAACTGAGTAATTTATAAAGAAAAGAGATGTATGTTTCTCACAGTTCTGCAGTCTGTGCAAGAATCATGGTGCTTCTGGGGAGGCCCTCAAGCTGCTTCCACTCATGGCAGAAGTGAATGGGAGCAGGCATGTGCACAGATCACGTGGTGACAGAGAGGAAGAGAGAGAGAGAGAGAGAGAGAGAGGAGAAGGTGCTCGGCTCTTTTCAACAACCAGTTCTTGCAGGAACTAAGAGTGAAAACTTACTCATTCCCATGAGAATGGCACCAAGCCATTCATGAGGGATCTGCTTCCATTTGCCATACACCTCCCACCAGGCTCCCACCTCTGACACTGGGGATAACATTTCAACATGAGACTTGGCAGGGCCAAACAAAACATATCCAAACCACAGCAGATGCTGACCTGCAAGGTTGGTTCCCTGAGCATATAAACTGTGTAGTTGTTCACATGTCCCCATGCTCAGAAGGCCCTCACTCTTGGTTTAACACTCTTTTGTCACCTTCCTGAAATTGTAATAATTTCTGAATAGGTGCTGTAATTTTTTATTTGCACTGGGCCCCATAACTTGGGTAGGCAGCCATTCTTACTGAATTCTGTCAGTGTGTGAAGTAAAGATTTAACTCTGTGCAAAGAAAGATTTATTCCTTTCCTCCTAACTCTTGGGAGGTCATCTCTAAGCACTTGGAATGTCCTCCCTGATAAGAATGTCTTCATTTACCTGGGGGTGATAGGGACACGCCAGAGTGTTTATGGTAATGGTGTTATAGGGTAGGCTACAGTAACAGCTCAATGTCTGGAGGCACTAGCAACTGAGTTCAACCACAAAGCAGTCATCTATATAACAGTGGCCAACTTTTAATATAAACTCTGGACACCAAAGCTCAAATGGGCTTTCTTCATAGGCAATTTATCTGTATAGCGTAACACATCATTGCTAGAAGTAGTTAATGCCATCTACATGACTCCACTGGGAGAGGACACCTGGAAGCTCCACCCCAGGCCCCTTCTCAACTTTGTTCCATGTGCCTCTGTGTCTCTTCCCTTTGCTAATTTTGACCTGCATCCTTTAGTGTAATAAACCATAACCATGCGTATTACAGTTTTGCTGCATTCTGTGAGTGCTTTCAGCAATGTTTTTGAATGAAAGGTAGTCTTGGAGACTCCCTGAAACTCACAGGATAACCTTAATAGATTTCCAAGTCCTCTGGCTTACTGCTGGGTTCCATCAATGCAGAGGCCCCATAGAAAACTGGAGGAAGATAAATGAGAGGTCAAGGTATTTATAATGCTGATTCTCTCCCGGTGAGAGAGGGTCTTACACTGGCTGTGTCTCTGAAAGTTGGAGGGCTTAATGCTCCCACAAAGCATCCTGTTCCACATGACTTTCTCTCCTTCTAGCTTCATATAACCTTCGCCTCATCTCTTTGGGTGACAGCTCTTCCACTTCTGGATCCCTTACATTCAGCTCCACCTTTGCAATGAGTTCCTTTGAAAGCAAAGGAATCTCATGTTTTCATTTTTGTTTTTCCTAACATAAGCAGGTCTTCTGTTTCCCGCCAGAACTCTGATAGAAAATACAAGGGCAAGAAGTATACAAAATAAAATAGGGGGTGGCAATGATGGTTGTGTTCTGTATTTTTTTTATTGCATTGTTTTATAACTTGCAATAAAACCTTTCATACTTTTTTTTATCAAGATAAAATATTATTTTTAAAAAAGTAGTACTGCATGGGACAACTAGCAGTTCTACTCTCAGACGTCTTAACCTCTGAATTGTGCCCTGTCTTCATTCAACCAACTCTCTATTTGAGGTCAGTAATCCCTTGACCCTCCCTTTGTTCTTCATCATCACTCATTGGCTATTTTGGCTACTATCCCTTCCTTCCCTCTCATGCTGTGAAAACTCCCTAAGATTGCTGAGTGACGACTTGCTGTTGATCCTGGACTTTTCATTTTTCTTTTACTTTGAGTCCTCACAGATGTGGAGGGTGATTTCTAAGAGTGGGACGTTGGTTCCGTCCTCCTGGCTGCCTGGTTCTCTCTAGCTTTCCCAGTGCTGTAGAGCATGGAGGTTATTAGAGAGGAAAGGCAACATAAAGCAACAAACATAACCAGAAAAGGGCAATTTCATCATTTTGTTTTTCATAAATTCCCCCCAAAATAGGATGATCACATCCTCATTATTAAATGCGGTCTAATTTTTCAAAGAAAAATTATCTCATTTTAGTAACTATTTCCTAAAATGTTGAAGTTATTATTTAAACCCTGTTAAGTGTTATTGTAGTTGTATTGACTGCGCTATACTTACCCCAATTGCTGGGATCACACAAAAGGATAAAAACAGCTATGAATATTATATAATATTTAATGATACATAATGTCTTATAGAACGATGAGGTAATTAAATACTTTGTTCCTTTTTTAATTGAGGCTTTTGGGTACAGACTAGAAAACTTGCTAGACGAATTCTAAAAGAGCTGTTACCAAATAATTTGTATAATGCTTTTCACTGGGAACTTTGTATCAGAGCCTGGAGATGGTTAGAGATTAGTGCTCCTGATAGATTTGGGGCGAATGGAGACAAGGGAACTGAAACTTGTTAAAAACCTACAACATGCTATGCACTCTATGTACACCATGCTTTACAGATATTGTCTCGCTCAGCTGTATTGTAAGCTAGGTATTATTTCTATTTTGTACACACTTGCCCAAATTTTACAGCTGGTAACTTTGATTCAAATCTTCATACTTTTCAACATGGCAAACTGCTATATCAATAATGTTGATTTCTCTGTCTAATACATATCTTTTGTTCACATTCAAGCCCATTAGATCCTTTGGTTAAATGAACAAATTATGTTAACGATTTTAAGGAATAATAATATCAACTAGTAGAATTTCCAGATATTGGGATAAGTGGTTTTTTCATATAAGAAGTCAATAATGTCAAGTTAAGAAAATAAACCTTCAAAGACAATCAGAGTTCTACATCTCATAGAAGAATCTGAGTAATAACCTTCCTGTGTAGGAAATAGTCATGTTTTCAATCTTTAACATGGCCAGACTAACAATATATCTATCACTGATTAAGTTCCTGATGGATTCTTCATATACCACAGTAGAATCTCTAAATATGATTTGGCACCTAAAGTTGACCTTTTGAGGTCCTGAAATAGATTTTCAGGTTAAAAAAAAAAAATAGGGTGACTATGTCTGGAAAAGCTCAGATCTGGGTTCATGTCACAACTGGATGAAGCCATGGATTAGGATTTCCTCTTTCGAGCCTCAGCTTCTGTTAAGCTTGTTTCACTAAACACATGTGTCTTTAGCCATGCTGGGTGAGTCAAAGATGATCTACGCCAGGGCTCTCACTATAACAGTTGTTGTGTTTTTTTCTCATCCCCTCAATATCCTCTGGAGTTGACGAGGTTTTCCTATTATCTCCTCAAAACCACTGAGTTATTGAACGGCTGAATTCTGACTTAAACCACTAAACCCAGGCAATACCAGCAGGAGATAAAAGATTTATTTGGTGGAAAAATTGAACCAGTGAGTCTCTAGACTCTAGGACTATGGACACAATAGAGGACAGTGGGACTAAAGGGAAGTCTGCAGTGTGACCTGCAAAACATGTTCCCCTGTCCAGTAGCCCCACTGTTACCCAGACAAAATTCCTACAGAACTCCCCAAAGAAAACCCCCCAGCACCTCTGCAGCCAACATTGTTGGTGCCCCTCTACCAACCCTGCCACCTGCAGTTCTTTCAGATTCCCTTTATCATAACAGGGAACCTGTCCCCAAGCCTTTGTATGCTTTTGCTTCTAAGAGCTGGCACCTGGGACTCTATCTGAAGGGCACTTTTGCTACTGGAGCCTCTTTGTCCTGTATGCCGAAGACAGAACTAAAGATGTCTTATCCTTTTCCTCAGGTGACAGTTAACCAGTGACTGACTGAAGAGGGTGTGTGAGAGCCTAGCTCATATACCCTACTCCAGAGTTCCCCTGTAGCATTGGACTGGAGTTGGGATTTTGCCTGGAATCTTACTCTTCCTTGCCTTCTTCCTCTTGTCTGCCATGCTAATCCCACTCTTAACAATGACACAAGGGTGTTTGCTTAATAGATCACTTTCATAATAATTCTCTCTTAGCACTTGCTTTAGGAGAACTTAATCCAAGATGACATCCAATCACTATACAGAAAAACACCAAACACACACACTTTTCTAGATGTTATCCAGTGCCTCAGTCCTTAATATAAATGTACACCCAGGAATCACCAAGCATCTTCTGAAGAAAGTTTCCAAGATGAAACTCAGAGGCCAAAACAAAACAAATCAATATGAAAATCAGGGAACAAAAACAACAAAAACAAAAATGCCAAAAGCTCAGTCTCAATGTCAGTATTTACATTAGGTTTGAGTGTTTATATTAACATTACAAGTGGTTGTCATCAGCATCATCACCTGGGAACTCATTAAAATGAAAATTCTCAGGCTCACCCCAGAACTACTGAATCAAAAACTCTCTGGGTAGAGTCCAGCAGTTTTGAAAATTAGCAAGCATTGCAGTCAATTCTGATCTACCTTCAAGTTGAAAATAACACATCAGAAGCATGTGATAACAATAATAATAAATTGTTATATAAATACATGAAGAGAATGGGAGAGAAGAAAAGTGTCTGTTGGGAGGATGGAGAAGCAGAAATCTTAATCTCATTTATCGTAAGTAGAAGTCAACAGATTAGTAACTAAGATTGCTATACCAAAAAATAGCACCATTCATTCACTCATTGGACAAATGTATTGAGTACTTATTGTATTCCAGGCATGGTTCTTCATTCTAATACAACAACAAGCAAGTAAAAAGCTGCTGTTCTCCTGAAACTTACCTTCTAAGTGGGGAAACAATAAACACACAAATAACAAAAGGAAAAACACACGAGGCACTGATGACAGAGTGACAGAGCATCTATTTTACACTGAGTACTTAGGAAATACTCTGATGAGTGACATCAGAACAGGCAAAAGACACAGAAGCAGCCCCAGGCCAATCATCTGGATCTTTACAGGCTTTGGGAAAGGTTTGGGGATTTATTGAGTGAAATAGGAAGGCAGTCCGGGATTTTGAGAAGATACATAACTTAATCAGACTTGTGTTAAGGCTCTGTGGAGGTGGAAAATTGTATTTTCCAAGTAGAGCCATAAAAATGTTTCTCATCCCACGTATTTTTCGACAATGTGTCCCTGACATGTCTCTCATTGGAAAGTAAAATCTGTGTCCTCTCACTCAAATCTGGGGAAAATTGTCTTTCTGTGACTGTCAAGGCTAGGTCAGAAGAGGCAATGCAACCCCCTTCCCCTTCCCCTTCCTCTTCCCCTTCCCCTCCCTTCCCATCCCTTTCCCCTCCCTCCTTCCTTCCTTCCTTTTCTCCCCTTCCTTCCCCTTCTTCTCTTCCTCTTTCCTTCCTTCCTTCTCTTCCTCTTTCCTTCCTTCCTTCTCTTCCTCTTTCCTTCCTTCCTTCTCTTCTTCTTTCTCTCTCTCCTTTTCTTCTTCTTTCCTTCTTTCCATCCTTCCTTGTCTTTTTCTTTTCTCTCTTTCCTTTCTTCTTTCTCTCCTTTCCTCCTTTCTTCACTTTCTCTGTCTTTCCTCTCTTTTATTCCTTCCTTTCATTCTTCCCTTCTTTTTCTTTCTTTCTTTTTCCTCCCTCCTTCCTTTCTTCCTCCCTTCCTTCCTTTCCTTCCTTTCATCCTTCCTCCCTTTCTTTTATCTCTCTCTTCTCTCTCTCTTTCTTTAAAAGTTTGTTCAGAGCATTCATGTTTAGATCCCCGAGCCTTCAAATAAGAGCTAAGGCCATAGAAAGGCCCCCTGTGGTCATCCCAGGGAGTTGTTCTAACACTCACATGCTCCCAGCCCAGGTGCCAGCCAGGTGAGTGAAGAAGACACATTCAAGTGATCCCAGCCCCAGCCTTCAGGTGCCAGCATTTGACTCTTCCCAGCCGAGGCT
This sequence comes from Rhinopithecus bieti, assembly GCF_001698545.2. Classification (NCBI taxonomy): domain Eukaryota; kingdom Metazoa; phylum Chordata; class Mammalia; order Primates; family Cercopithecidae; genus Rhinopithecus; species Rhinopithecus bieti. The sequence goes on from NW_016804051.1 coordinate 3,300,711, forward strand.
TTAGATACTATGGTACCTCAAAGAGAAAAGATAGATCATCCCTGTTGTGCCCTGTTCAATTCGTTGACCCACAAAATCTTTAGCATAATACAATAATTATTTCACACCACTGAGTTTGGGTTGTTTGCTATGCAGCAATTGTAAACAGTGAGAGATAGATTTCAGGACCTTGCTGCATACTGAGCCAGCAATACCAGAAGCATCCGTATCACCTGGCATCTCAATGCAAAATCTCAAGCCCATTCCAGGTCTACTACATCAGAATGTGCGTTTTAACCAGATCTCCAGGTGATTTGAAAGCACGTCAAAGTATGTTTCCCAATCTGTTTTAATCTTTGAGCTAAAATATACTTACAGGAAAATGTACAACTCTTAAGTGACTATTTACCTATGCATACATCTGTACAACTACCACCCAGATGACTATAGAGAACATTTATTTCCATCACACCCAGAAAATTTCCACGTGCTCCTTCTGAATCGAAAACCCTCTCTCAAACCCTCCCAGAAATAACAACTTTTCTGACTTCCATCACCATATATAAAATATCTTGCTCTTGAATTTCACAAAAATGAAATTATTCAATATGAATTTTGTTTCTGGCTTCTTTTGCTCAGCATACTGTTTTTGAAATTCATTCTTGTTGTATTTATCAGTAGCCTATTCTTCTGAAAACTTGCTGTGTAGTGTTTCGTATAAATATACCACTTTTTAAGTCCTATTCTCCTATTGATGGACATTTGGCATTTTCTAGTTTGTAGTTATAATAACTCAAGTGTGTGTGTGTGTGTGTGTGTGTGAACACAAGTACAGTATTCATTTCTCTCAGAGAAGAAATACCTATGAGTGGAACCGCTGGGTCACGGGTAGGTGTGTGTTTAACTTTATCAGAAATTGCCAAAGTGTTTTCCAATGTGGTTGGGTCATTTTACTTTCCCACGAGCTACAAGGAGAGATCTAGTCACTCGACTTCTTTGACAATAGTCAGTATTGTCAGTCGCTTAAATTTAGCCATTATGGTGGGTGTGTAGTAGAACCTCTTTGTGGTTTTCATTTGAATTTCCTTAATGACTAATGATGTGTAGAACACTTCTTCATATGCTTATTGACTATGAGATATCGTCTTTGAGAAATCCCTTCTCAGTCTGTTTTCTATATTTTAATTGAGCTATATTGAATGGAGAAGTTCATTACTATTCTAGATATGAGTCCTTTGTCAAACCATGTGGCCGTAGGCAGTTCCTAAGATGATTCCTAACAATCCTTGCCTCCTTGTATTCATACCCTTGAGTGCCAGTGAGACCTATGACTTGTTTCTAATCAATGGTGGGAAAAAGGGATGAGATGTCACTACCGCCATGTTTAGGTGACACAAAGTTATAACTTACATCTTCATAGTAGGCTCTATTTTCCTGTTGGCCTGCATACTTCATGAAGCAAGCTGCTGTGCTGGAGAGGTCAACATGCAAGGAATTAAGCTTGACTGAAGCCCATAACCCAGCATGCCTAGAGACACTCAATTCTGCCAAATACCATGTGAGCTTAGAGGCAGGTCTCTTCCATGTCAGCTTTCAGAGAGCATTCCAGCCCTGGCTGAAATATTGACTCTAGCATTGTAAGAGATCATAAAGCAGAAAAGCCAGCTAAACTATGTTCAAACTCCTGCCACACAGAAGTGATGAGATAATAAATGTATTGTTTTCAGGTGCATAATTTGTCATATTAGTTACACAACAATAGAAAATACATATGCAAATATTTTTCCTGAGTTATAAATTATCATGTTGATGGGTGTGCAGTGGTAGCTCAGTGTGGTTTTAATTTGCATTTTCTTAATAATGCTTTTGATAAGCTTTGGGCTGTCAGATGTCTTAAGTGTGAAGTATTTGTTCAACCCTTTGCTTATACGTGTGTGTGTGTGTGTGTGTATATATATATGTTTTTTGTTGTTGTTGTTGTTTTTGAGACAGGGTCTCACTCAGTCGCCCAGGCTGGAGTGCAGTGGCACAGTCTCGGCTCACAGCAACCTCTGCCTCCCAGATTCAAGCGATTCTCCTGCCTCAGCCTCCTGAGTAGCTGGCACTACAGGTACACACCACCACGCCAGACTAATTTTTGTATTTTTAGTAGAGACGGGTTTCTCCACGTTGGCCATGCTGGTCTCAAACTCCTGACTTCAAGTGATCTACCCGCCTTGGCCTCCCAAAGTGCTGGGATTACAGGCATAAGCCACTAAGCCCAGTCTATATTTTTAATTGGGTTGTTTATCTTCTACTATTATTGAGTAATGGGGCTTTTTAAATCTATAAATTCTGGCTATTTCTTCTTTGAATTCATATAATAAAAATATTTCTTCATGCTTGCTTCAGCAGCACATATACTAAAATTGAAATGATACAGAGAAGAAGATCATGGATAGCAGGCAGAACTAGCTTGCAGCTCCTGCTCAGATAGACAGAGCAATGTGTGGAGACTCACATTGTGAACTTTTGCTCCAAGAACTGCCAGAGGAAAAATGAGGAAAGCCAAGACAATCCACAGACCCTTTGAAGAACTGGATCATCGCTGCTGGCTCCCTGAGATACCGAAAAACTGAGTCTGCCTGCTTTCACAAACAGTAGGCTTGTGATCTGGGGCAAGTTCTCAGCCCTGGTCACTGGCTGCCTGGAAACAGACTCGGTGCTGTTGCAGGGGCATGGTGGGAGTGAGACCAGCCTTTAGGACTGAGGGCTGCATGGGAGTGGGGTGAGGCATATGACTGCTGGTTTTTCCCCACTTCCCTGGAAACCTGTATGACTCAGCAGAGGCAGCCATAATCCCCCTGGGAATACAGCTCCACTGGACTGAGAACCCATCCCCTACAGCAGCCACAGCAAGCTCTGCCCAAGGAGAGGCTGAGCTCAGACATGCTTATGTCTGCCCATACCTGGTGGTCTTTCTCTTCCACCTTTATCCACCTCCTCCCACCTCCGCCCCATAGCTGAAGACAAAGGAGTTCTATGGCCCTGCCCACCACCTAAGAAACCTGAATACTTAACCACGTGGCCATAGGGCAAGTTTGCATCCTACCTATAGGTCGACAGCTGACGCATTCTTGAAAGCGCCACCTTCTGGCTGGAGATCAACCAACGGAAAACCAGCATACTAAAACAGAAACACAACCAAGGACCCTCACAGAGTCCACGTCACTCACCTGCTACCTCCACCAGAGGAGGTGCTGGTATCCATGGCTGAAAGACCTGAAGATGGATCACATAACAAGACTCTTTGCAGACACTCCCCAGTACCAGCACCGAGCCTGCTAGCTCCAATGGGTGGCGAGACCCAGAAGAACAAAAACAATTACTACAGTTCTGCTCTCAGGAAGCTGCATTCCTACAGGGAGGGGGAGAACACCACATCAAAGGAGCATCCCATAGGACAAAAGAATCTGAACAGCAGCCCTTAAATCCCAGATCTTCCTTCTAACATAGTCTACCCAAATGAGAAGGAACCAGAAAAACAATTCTGGTAATATGACAAAACAAGGTTCTTCCACGCCCCCAAAAGATCATACCAGGTCACCAGCAACGGATCCCAACTAAGAAGAAATCTCTGGATTGCCAGAAAAAGAATTCAGAAAGTCAATTAGTAAGCTAATCAAGGAGACACTGGAGAAAGATGAAGTGTAACTTAAAGAAACCAAAAACATGATATAGAATATGAAAGGAAAATGTTTCAGTGAAATAGGTAGTATAAATAAAAAACAACCACAACTTCTGGAAATCAAGGACATACTAAAGGAAATATAAAATGCGCTGGAAAGTCTCAGCAATAGAATCGAACAAGCAGAAGAAAGAACCTCAGTGCTCAAAGACAAGGCTTTCAAATTAACCCAATTTGACAAAGACAAAGAAAAAAGAATTTAAAAAAAATGAACAAAGACTTCAAGAAGTTTGGGACTATGTTAAATGTCCAAACCTAAGAGTAATTGGTGTTTCTGAGAAAGCAGAGAAATATAAATGTTTGGAAAACATATTTGAGGGAATAATTGAGAAAAAACTTCCCCAGCCTTGCTGGAGAGCTAGACATCCAAATACAAGAAGCTCAAAGAATACCTGAGAAATTCATTGCAAAAGATCATCACCTCGGCATATAGTCATCAAATTATCTAAAGTCAAGATGAAGGAAAGAATCTTAAGAGCTGCGAGTCAAAAGCATAAATTAACCTATAAGGGAAAACCTATCATATTAACAGTAGATTTCTCAGCAGAAACCCTACAATCCAGAAGAGATTGGGGTCTTACCTTTAACCTCCTTCAGCAAAACAATAATCAGCCAAGAATTTTGTATCCAGCAATGCTAAGCTTCTTAAATGAAGGAAGGATAGAGTCTTTTCCAGACAAACAAATGCTGAGAGAATTTGCTACTACCAACTAGCACTACAAGAACTGATAAAAGGAGCTCTAAATCTTGAAACAAATCCTCAACATGCAGCAAAATAGAACCTTAAAGTAAAAACTCACAGTACCTATATAACAATAACACAATTTAAAAATAAGATATTCAGGCAACAAATAACACAATGAATAGAATAGTACTCTTTTGCATCCCAACACTAACATTGAATTTAAATGGCCTAAATGTCCCACTTAAAAGATATAAAATGGCAGAAAACATATTTGGGAAACATATTTAAGGAAATAATTGAAGAAAACTTCCCTGGCCTTGCTAGAAATTTAGACATCCAAATACAAGAAGCTCAAAGAGCATCTGAGAAATTCATTGGTTGGAGAAGAATCCACCAACCAAGTTTCTGCTGTCTTCAGGAGACTCATCTAACACATAAGGACACACATAAACTTAAGATAAAGAGGTGGAAAAAGATATTCCATGTGAACAGACACCAAAAGTGAGCAGGGGTAGCTATTCTCTATCAGACAAAACAAACTGGAAAGCAATAGCTATTTAAAAAGACAAAGAGGGACACTGTATAGTGATAAAAAGACTAGTTCAACAGGAAAATATCACAATTCTAAATGTCTATTCACCAACACTGGAGCTCCCAAATTTATACAAAATTACTACTAAGCCTAGGAAATGAGATAGACGGCAACACAATATTAGTGGGGGACTTTAATACTCCAGTGATAGCACGGGACAGGTAATCAAAACAGAAAGTCAACAAAGAAACAATGGACTTCAACTGTCCCCTACAACAAATGGACTTAACAGACATTGACAGAACATTCTACCCAACAACTGTGGAATGTACATTCTGTTACATCAGCACATGGAAGAGTCTCCAAAATAGACCATACAATAGGTCATAAAACGAGTTGCAGTAGATTTAAGAAAATCAAAATTATATCAAGTACTCTCTTAGGCTACTGTGGAATACAATTGGAAATCAACTCCAAAAGGAACCCTCAAAACCATGCAAATACATGGAAATTAAATAACCTGCTCCTGAATGATCATTGGGTCAACAATGAAGGCATGATAGAAATTTTAAAATTCTTTGAACTGTACAATAATAGTGACACAATCTATCAAAACTTCTGGGATACAGCAAAAGCAGTGCTAAGATGAAAGTTCATAACGTTAAATGCCTACATCAAAAAGTTGGAAAGAGCACAAATACACAATCTAAGGTCACACCTCACGGAACTGAGGAAACAAGAACAATCCAAACCCAAACTCAGCAGAAGAAAAGAAATAACAAAGATCAGACCAAAACTAAATGAAACTGAAACAAACAAACAAACAAATAATGACAAAAGATAAATGAAACAAAAAGCTGGTTCTTTGAAAAGATAAATAAAATTGATAGATCATTAGTGAGATTAACCAAGAGAAAAGATCCAAATAAGCTCAATCAAACGAAATGGGAGATATTATAACCGATACCACAGAAATACAAAAGATTATTCAAGGCTACTATGAACACCTTTATGTGCATAAACTAGAAAACCTAGAGGAGATGGATAGATTCCTGGAAATGTACAACCCTCCTAGATTAAACCAGAAAGATATAGAATCTCTGAACAGACCAATAACAAGCAGTGAGATTGAAATGGTCATTTGAAAACTGCCAACAAGTCCAGGCATGGTGGCTCACACCTGTAATCCCAGCATGTTGGGAAGCTGAGGCAGGTGGATCACCTAAAGTCAGGAGTTTGAGACCAGCCCAGCCGACATGGTGAAACTCTGTCTCTACTAAAAATACAAAAAATTAGTTGGATGTGGTGGTGGGCACCAGTAATCCTAGCTACCCAGGAGGCTGAGGCAGAAGAATTCCTTGAACCCAGGAGGCGGAGGTTGCAGTGAGCCGAGATGACATCATTGCACTCCAGCCTGGGCAACAAAAGTGAAATTCCATCTCAAAAAAAAAAAAGGTCAACAAAAAGAAAGTCTAGGACCAGACGGATTCGCAGCTGAATTATATCAGACATTCAAGGAAGAATTGGGACCAGTCCTACTGACACTATTCCAAAAGATGGAGAAAGAGGGAATTCCCCCCTAAATCATTCTATGAAGCCAGTATCAGCCTAATATCACAACCAGGGCAAGACATGACAACAGCAACAAAAAGGAAATGACAGACCAATATCCCTGATGAACGTAGATGCAAAAATCCTCAACAAAATACTAGCAAGCCAAATCCAATAGCATATCAAAAAGATAATCCACTATGATCAAGTGGGTTTCATATCAAGGATGCAGGGATACAGTCAATAAATGTGATAGAGCACATAAACAGAATTAAAAACAAAAAAAATCACATGATCATCTCAATAGATGCAGAAAAAGCATTTGACAAAATCCAACATCTCTTTATGATTAAAACCCTCAGCGAAATCAGCATTTATTAAGGTAATAAAAACCATCCATGACAAACCCACAGCCAACATTATCCTGAATGGGGAAAAGTTGAAAGCATACCCTCTGAGAACTAGAACAAGACAAGGAAGCCCATTTCACCACTCTACTCATCATAGTACTGGAAGTCCTAACCAGAGCAATCAGACAAAAGGAAGAAATAAAGGGCATCCAAATTGGTAAAGAGGAAGTCAAACTGTCTCTGATTGCTGATGATACAACTGAATACCAGAAAATCCTAAAGACTTATCCATAAAGCTCCTAAAGCTGGTAATAAATTCAGCAAAGTTTCCAGATACAAAATTAATGCACACAAATCAGTAGCTCTGCTATACACCAACAGTGACCAAGCTGAGAATCAAATTAAGAATTCAGCCCCTTTCACAATAGCTGCAAATAAAATAAAATAAAATACTTGGAAATATACCTAACTAAGGACATGAAAGACCTCTACAAGGAAAACTACAAAACACGCCTGAAAGAAATCATAGATGACACAAACAAATGGAAATACATCCCATGCTCATGGATAGCTAGAATCAATATTGTAAAAATGACCACCCTGCCAAAAGCAATATACAAATTCAATGCAATTCCCATCAAAATACTACCATCATTCTTCACAGAACTAGAAAAAACAATCGTAATATTCATATGGAACCAAAAAGAGCCCACATAGCCCAGACTAATTATAAAGAACAAATCTGGAGGCATCACATTACCCAACGTCATACTATACTATAAGACCATAGTCACCAAAAAGAGTATGGTATAAAAATAGGCACATAGACCAGTGAAACAGAAGAGAGAACCCAGAAATAAAGCCAAATACTTACAGGCAACTAATCTTTGACAAAGCAAATGAAAAAGAAGCAGGGAATGGACACCCTATTCAACAAATAGTGCTGGGATAATTGGTGAGCCACATGGAGAAGAATGAAACTGGATTCTTATCTCTCACCTTATAAAAAATCATCTCAAGATGGATCAAAGACTTGAGTCTAAGACCTGAAACCACAAATATTCTAGAAGATGACATCAGAAAAACCTTCTAGACATTGGCTTAGGCAAAGACTTCATAAACAAGAACCTAAAAGCAAATGCAACAAAAAGATAAATGGATGGGACTTAATTAAAAAAGCTTCTGCACAACAAAAGAAATAATCAGCAAAATTAACAGACAACCTACAGAGAGGGAAAAAATCTTCACAATCTATATATCAGGCAAAGGACTAATATCCAAAAGCTACAAAGAACTCAAACAAATCAGCAAGACAAAACAACACCATCAAAAAATGGGCTAAGGACATGAATAGACAATTCCCAAAAGAAGATATACAAATGGCCAACAAGCATACGGGAAAATGCTCAACATCACTAACGATCAGGGAAACGCAAATCAAAACCACAGTGCGATACCACCTCATTTCTGCAAGAATAGCCATAATAAACAAATTAAAAAATAATAGATGTTGGCATGGATATCATGAAAAGGGAATACTTTTACACTGTTGGTGGGAATGTAAACTAGTACAACCACTATGGAAAACAGTGTGGAGAGTCCTTAAAGATCTAAAAGTAGATCTACCATTTGATTCAGCCATCCCACAACTAGGTACCTACCCAGAGGAAAAGAAGTCATTATACAAAAAGGATACTTGCACATACATGTTTATAGCAGTACAATGTGCAATTGCAAAAATATGGAACCAGCCCAAATGCCCATCAAACAATGAGATAAAGAAAATGTGGTATATTGCGTTCTCACTCATAAGTGGGAGTTTAACAAAGAGAATGCACAGACACAGGGAGGGGAACATCACACACTGGGGCCTATTGGTGGCTGCAGGAGGGATAGCATCAGGAGAAATACCTAATGTAAACGATGAGTTGATGGGTGCAGCAAACCAACATGTTACATGTATACCTATGTAACAAACCTGCATGTTGTGCACATGTACCCTAGATCTTAAAGTATAATAATAAAAAAAAGAAAATGTGGTGTGTGTGTGTGTATATATATATATATGTATATGCCATAAAATACTACTCAGCCGTAAAAAGGAAAGAAATAATGTCATTTGCAGCAACCTAGATGGAATTGGAGACTGTTACTCTAAGTGAACTAACTCAGGAATGGAAAATCAAGCCCTATGTTCTCACTCATATGTGGGAGCTAGGCTATGAGGATGCAAAGGCATAGGAACGATACATTGGACTTTGAGGACTCGGGGGAAAGGGTGGAATTAAAAGACTACAAATTGGGTACACTGTACACTCTTCTGGTGATGGGTGCACCAAAATTTCAGAAATCACCAATAAGAAACTTATTTATGTAACCAAATACTACCTGTTCCCTAAAAACCTATTGAAATAATTAAAAAAAAAAAAAAGAAAAGAAAAGAAACAATACAGAGAAGATTAGTATGGCTCCTGTGCAAGGATGACATGCAAATTTGTGAAATGTTCCATTAAAATAAATAAACAAATAAAAATACATATTTCCTCCCATTCTATGGCTGGCATTTTCACTTTTTTAATGGTGCCTTTTGATAAAGCTGCAAAATAAAGTCTGAGAAGCTCTTGATAATCAAGAGTAAGATTAGGGAGCATAGCTGGGAGGACATGGCGATATTTTAAGTGAAAGACATGATGATGTGTTGGAGGTAGTGAAAGTACTGTAAGGAACTAATCACAGTTTGGTTATATTTTCGAAGAGAGAGTGTCCAGGATTTGGCTTTAGAGTGAGAGAAAAAGTGAAAAGTCAAGAATGACTCCTACATCTTTTGGCTTTCGCAATTAAAAATCTAAAGCTTCTCCTTTTGGAAACTGCCAGCAATTTCCCTTTAAAATGAGGCACTCACCAGAGTCTCCACTATTCCCTATTACTCCTGGAAAATAAGGTAAAATATCAGTTGCCATTTCTCATCATGTTTACACTACTTTTTTTGCCCCTTTATCTAATAAGCTTCTCTCATTTACAATGCCAGCCTGACTCCTAGAGCCCTTTGATTTTACAACACTAGCTATAAAGTGCCCTAGATTTGGATCTAAGAGGCAAAGTCTTCAGCCTCAGCTGTGTGTGATATTGGGCAAATCACAATAATTTCTAAGACTCAGTTTTCCTATCAATTAGGGGACTCTCTTGCAGGGTATGAAAAGAACGAAAATGAAAGAATTAATATAAAATAATAAATATTTAGCTTGCCTTTCCTATATTGGAAAAATATCCATGATTTCACTGTTTGTTCTCATGGAGTCAAATACCCTGCTACCTCTTTTCAGAAATACATTCCTGCTTGATCTTTATTTCTCCAGTCCCTCCTTCCAACGCAGTCACCACCAGATATTCTATCTAATAAATCTGTTTTGGTTTCACTTGTGCCAACACACTTTGCTGCCACCTTCAATTTGGCTTTGACCTGGCTTTGATTTGGTTCTGTTCCTCCATGGGGCAGCTTTAGTCTGTATTTATGTGCCAGAAATTAGGCATCTCCTTTACAAATGTCACTTCTTTACTAACTGCCCCTGCCACTGACAATGACCATTATCCGCTGATCTCTGGCAGCACTTACTGGTCTTGTGGAACTTTTTAATTGTTTTCTATTCTTCCAAAGTGCTAACTCATTGAGGGCAGAAGCCATCATGTATTTCTTTTAAACCTTCTCTCTCCTAAAGGTACTAAAATGCTAAACATAGAGTAGCCAATCAATATATATTAAACTGAATTCTGAAACCAATTTGCTACCTGCTTTTTCCTATACCATAGAACTGAGTCTTCAATGCAAACTACAACGTTGGACACAGGTACATCCAAGTTGAAATACTGTCTCTGCCTCTCAGTTTTCTGTGAGACCACGGGCACAATGGCTCTCTGAGCTCCATTTTCTTGTCGGGATAAAAGAGCCTGTTGAAGATAGTTGTTTGGGGTATTAAATTGAAGAGATAAAGTGCTTAGTATTGTTCCTGGCTCAGGTAAGTACTTAGTAAATATCAAGTCCTTTTCCTAAACCAAGTACAATTTATTTTTAGTAAACGTAGAATATTACGCAACCATCACAACAGTCCAATTTTAGGACATTTTCATTGTTCTCCCCTGCCCACACAAAATGATTCCTCATAACCCTTTCTGGTCAATTTTTGCTCCTACCCCCAGCTTCAGGCAAACACTAACCTATTTTGTGTCTCTACAGATTTGCCTATTCCGGATATTTTGTATAAATAAACTTGGGTTGTATGTGGCTTTTTGCATCTGCCTTTTTTTTTTTTTTTTCATTTAGCATAATGTGTTTGAGGTCCATCCATATTGTAGCAGGTATTGTTAAGATGAGGAAAACACTTTTATTTATGCTTCTTTAAAAAAGGAAGAATATTCATCTCCAAAGGTTTAGGAGAAAGTAGGCAATGTTGTTGGATCTACTTGGAAGCATATCAAAGTTGATATGTGGTCAGATGTCATCTGTACAAAACACCTTTTGTTTTTTCTAGGAAGTGTTCTATGCATTTCAAATACATCTTGGCACACCTGTGTGTGATGGATTATTTCAAAATCTTGTATTGTCCAATCACTGTGAATAGATCACACACTAAATATCATGAGAACAAAAGGCCTGAGGAAACCAGTTCCGGTAAATTAAGATCCACTTAGATGGCACTCCCCCTGAGCAACCTTCATTTGAACTTGACTAGAATAATTAAAAGGTTTTGTTCAATTTTGGCCTCAGTTGTGCACATCTCACTAATAGTAGAAATAGCAAGAAATATTTTTTCTAGTCTATATTTTTTCTCATACACTCATAATTTATGAAATAAGTCGAAGAAAATACACTTGCATTTTAATTATTGAACTTTACTAAGTATACTGTTTTCGACAAGGAAGATCTCTTTAAAGACAAACTTGATATGACATTGGAATGAAGTATTTGAGAGGCTCATTTAAGCCTCAAACTGGAAACAGAAAAAAAAATCAGAGTTCTGCTATTGAATACCATTTAATTTTGTAGAGAAAGAATTTCCGACATGGCACTGTGAAAGAGTAACATGCTTCTGAAAGACTCAAGAATTTTTAGTGAAGGAGAAATGTATTGAATAGGAAAACTGTCCCTTAAATACTTACTATTTTCTCAGAAATATGTGGCAGCATAATGTTATCATTTTTAAACTGCTACCAGTGTCTATGTGGATATCGCTGTCATCTTCGAGATGTTTTGCAAATATTTCTTTCCCTGGCCAAGCCACAAATTCAATTTGTGCCCAGTTAAATCCTCATAAAATAGTGTCTTTGACAAATGATTGTTTTTTTCCTTCCCAACCCAGAGAAATGCCAGACTGAGCTATTTTCACTTTTGGTGGGAAATGTTCCATTTAGACTGACGCACAATTACGTGGCAAATATCCTAAGGTTCTTTTTTGTCATATGGCTGAACTTTAGAGTTGTGAAAGTGACCTGATAATTATAATAAAATACAGCTAATAATAGTATGTTAACATCTTTCACTTTATTCCAAGCATGCTACATCAATTGTCTCATTTATTTGTGTACAGCAAATATTTTGCATATAGGGAATAGCAAATTGCTATTGGTATACAATGCTGAGTTAAGTAGGGGAACTGAGATTAAGGAAGGCTAAATAGTTTACCTATGATTAGTAAATGGCACTCTCATTCTTCACCATCTTTGATCATTTTATATTAGTCTCATATAATTAGACTTTGATCTACCTATTAAAAATATTGAAAACATTGGTAAGTATGTTTTGGGGTTATATACACAAAAATGAGTGTCCCTACTATCTAAAATTTTCCCTGCAAAACCATCTACATTTTGTGAATATAAATGATATAGGAGATTAATTTTAAAGCTGTTGAATGTCCAACATATACTAATGTAGTAAAACTCGACTCGTAAATATACTACTCTGTTTAGGTAAATACATACATACATGCATAAAAAGATAGAAAGGAATCCTAGGCTACTAAAATCTTGGGCAGTCCTTAAGTGGTGAAGTTATAAAAGGTAAAATGCCTGTATTACATGTACCAGGGAATCAGAATAACTTTAAAAAGCAGTGTCCCCAACTTGTTACCATGGTAATAGAGATGAATCTCAATTGGGTGGTGAACAGCCATGGTATGGGATAAAAGAAGGAGAGTCAGATAAGGATGGATGGGCAGCAGATGTTCTTGACTCACTAACCCATTTTTTTAACCATGTCTCTTTTTACCCACAATCCATACCGTATATACCAACTATCTTAGCCTCGTTGTTGATCCCTATATATGTCAAAAATAATCCATGTAGCAATTTTTGGCAGCATTTATAGTGGCTACCACCATCTCCATATCCACTCTTTCCTCTTTAATACATTTGAATGAGCTTCTTCACTCCACCTCATGTGAGCTACCACTTTTTACCTCATAACAAGGAGAATAGAACTCAGTGAACCAAGAACATAATTTGAAAGAAGGGCCATTCTTAGTCTAGAAACAGGGTCAATGAACTGTTTCCATAAAGGGGCAGATGAACAAATATTTTCAGGTTTGTGAGGCCAAGCAGTCTCTCTCTCATCTGCTCAACAACCATTGTAGTGCAAAAGCAGCCATTGACAATGCCTACCTCGTCAATGTAGTGCGGTGGTGTTCTAATAAAACTTTATTTATAAACGCTGGCAGTAGGCCAGATTTGGCCTGTGGGCACGTGGTTTGCCAACACCTGGTTTGGAATGATGGCATGTCATAATTCTAGTGCTAGGCCCTTGGCGAAACCTTTTAGCCCTCCTTCATAGCCATGCAAACGCAGGGACTATAAGCATCCCATGAACGAGGGCCTCATTGCAGCCACAGAGTCTGTCCTCTCCTGAGTCTTGTTTTGGTATTGCATCCTTGGATATTTTTGTCCAACAGTACCAGAAGATCAAATATCATCATTATTTTTAGCATTCTCTCTGAATATATTTTTTTAAACTGTTTGGGAAAATGTTTCATCTCTAGCTAATAAATTCTGATGTCATGAAAAACAATTAGAGTAATGTTTTCCTCAACAGGGACTAATTGAGGTCATTTTCAGGGGGATATTGTCTTAGTCACATGGAGCAGCCAGGCAGTGTCAGACTTCACACACAGGTTTGTTTGCACAACGACATGTCTGTGGCTACTGGGTTTATGTTTTTAATAGTTGGGTGTACTCTGCCACACAATTTGGATTTTTAAAAATTAAAGGCTTGCATTTGGTAGTTTCAGAAGGTTTGTGTCATGGAAAGAGAGAATGAATGATTCAAATAGTAAACATATCCATCTTTTCAATAGGCTCTTATTTGGCATAGCATTTGAACACAGCCTTCTTGAAAGGAATAATGATGGTCTGAGCTTCCATATGCCTCCGTGACCACATGGCAAAAAGATGGACAACAATGTATCCAAGGGATATATCAACAATTTTCAGCATGAGAATTGTTCAGGGAAGGGCTCTTGGCAGAGATCTGAAGGGAAGCTTTTAGTGCAGCTTCCTTTTCAAATCCTAAATCAAGCCACCATGCTCAGTCTCTCACTTTAATAAGCACTAAATCCACATGCTAGGTTTCAAAAGAAAGAAAAAACCTACTTTAACTGCTAAAACTTCCCTGAAACATACTCAGGGGAACAGGGCACATATGGTGTTGTAATTTTTTTTAAAGCAAGACATCTGTAGTATTCGAGAAATGGCTGAAATCTGTTGGATTTCAGAAACTTTTATAAGCTGAACTCCAAAATAGATAAATTATTTTTATTAGACTCAGCAATGGTCAATTTGTGAAGAAAATTCTACCTGGAAAACGACTTTTCAAAAGTAGAACTTAGGTAGTGTATATGTTAAGATCTTGATTTCAAACAGTAAGTGCTAAGAAAATTAATTTCCAATGCATGTGTGATTGAGTATAGCTGCAAAGATCCTGAGCATAGATAATGGGAAACAATGGTGGGCCTGTCAATTTTCTTGCTGTGACCTCTCTAGGCAGTATTTCTGAGTGCTTGACGCTGACTATTGGTTCAATAAATATTATTGAACACCTACTATATGACAGGCATTGTGCAAGGCCCTTGGAATGCAACAATACACAAACCAGCTTGCACAGAGTTTAAATCTAAAAGTGGATATTAAAAAGGACAGATAATTGACTACAATAGGGTCTTGGAAAACTTACTTAAGAAGTTGGTTTTTACCTGGAGATTGAACACTGAATACGTGTTGGCCAAGGCAATGACTAGCCAGGGAGTCTTTCAGGCAGCAGGAAGAGCATTTAGGCTTTTAGGAAAAAAACATATGATGTGTTTGAAGGAAGCAAAGCCTGTTCGCAGAGATGGAGCACAGAAAATGAAGGGAGCAGAAGCAAATAATTCTAGAAGCCATGGATAAGTACTAGAGGAGTCCGGATAACACAACAAGAATGGAAGATATCATCCGCATAATCCCTAACTCCCTTTGTTGTGGTTTGAATGAGGGTGTCCCATCCAATATTCATGCTGAAACTTACTCCGTAATGTAAATGTCTCAAGAAGTGTGGTCTTTGGGTGGTGACTGGTCATAAGGGAAGTGCCCTGGTAAATAAGATTAAGGCCTTTATAAGGAAGGCTTCACACATGGTTTGATCCTCTTGCTCTTCGTCATTCTCTCCAGTGAAACACAGCAAGAGGGCCCTTACCAGAGACCAAATGCCAGTTCCTTGATCTCGGACCACCCAGTGTCTAGAACTATGAGAAATACATTTTAATTGTCTTAAAATTACCCAGTATATGGCATTTTGTTATAGCAGCACAAACAAAGACACCCTTTAAGAGTGAATTTCCCCAACGCACTTTGGAAATATACAGATATCTGTATAGATATTGATCTTTCTCTCTCTCTCTCCCCCCCATACACACACACACACACACACACACACACACACACACACATATATATATATATGGCACATGCTCTATATATATACATATATGGCTCTTTCTATCTGAAAATAGAGTATACTTCAGCATATATATAATAATCTTTATATTAGACATATAAATATATATGTATATACACCCTGTCTTTACTCAGAGAAAAAGGAAGCCCTGCAATGGACTCCAAATATGTGAATGCAATGATGAAGCCATTTCTTTTCTTTTCTTTTTTTTTTTTTTTGAGACAGAGTCTCGCTCAGTCGCCCAGGCTGGAGTGCAGTGGCATGATCTTGGCTCACTGCAAGCTCCACCTGTCGGGTTCACGCCATTCTCCTGCCTCAGCCTCCCTAGTAGCTGGGACTACAAGCGCCCGCCACTACGCGTGGCTAATTTTTTTTGTATTTTTAGTAGAGACGGGGTTTCACCATGTTAGCCAGGATGGTCTCGATCTCCTGACCTCGTGATCCACCAGTCTCGACCTCCCAAAGTGCTGGGATTACAGGCATGAGCCACCGAGCCTGGCAGATTAAGCCATTTCTTGAGTCACTGAACACAAAATGTACGCCATGGCTTCTGTGTTCCGCAGAAATAAGTAAAATCAATTGGTAAACAGATTGTCTCAGAAGAAATGATATCAGGAAGAACAAGTATGCCATGTGAGGTCTGCTGCACTGAGAATCATATAAAAACGGCTAACACAGTGAAACCCCGACTCTACTAAAAATACAAAAAACAGCCGGGCGAGGTGGCGGGCGCCTGTAGTCCCAGCTACTCGGGAGGCTGAGGCAGGAGAATGGCGTGAACCCGGGAGGCAGAGCTTGCAGTGAGCTGAGATCCGGCCACTGCACTCCAGCCTGGGGGGCAGAGAGAGAGTCTGTCTCAAAAAAAAAAAAACCAATTAAAATTGTTTTGGAACAGAGAAAGAAAAAGAAATCTCACCACTCTAAAACTGATTTCACTTTTCTGATTTTGCAAATTGTTGCCCAGTTTGGTATATTTTACAGTGACAATCATGTCTTCTTTTTAATGTTTTATGACTTAAAGTTACTTTCTATATTTCAAAAGATTCTGCATCATTATCATTTATAATAACTGCAAACATTTCAACTCAAAATAATTGTGACTTAATTCTGATTATCTGTCAGTGTGGGATGATTGAGAAATTTGTTTCGAAAGGAAAGAGGTTTTCTGCACTAAGGATTAATGTATGCCTAAATCACTAATTTAAGTAAAAAGAAATGAGCCATTTTAATGAAACTGCTGGAACAGTATATAGTCATTTACTCCTAAAATTGAGCAAGCCCAGAATGAATGCTTATATTTCAGTAATCTGAGTATTTGCTCCAACTACTAATTATTTAAATACTACTAATTATTTTTAATAGTCACTTTTTAGAGCAGTTTTAGGTCTGCAGCAAAATTGAAGGTAAGCATAGAGAGTTTCCATTTGCCCCTTATCCCCATGTAGGCACAGCCTACCCTATTATCAACAACCTCCATCAAAGTGGTACATTTGATGAGTAGATGTACTAATACACTGATGCATTGTTAACACCCAAATTCCACAGTTTACATTATAATTCACTTTGTGTTATTTATACATTCTCTGGATATGGAAAAACATACAATGACATGTATCCACCATTATGGTACCATTATATTACAAACCAGCATAGTCCTCACTGCCCTAAACATCTTCCACGCTCCACCTGTTTACCTGGCTATGCCTTCTCAGCCCTTGCAACAACTCATCTTTTACTGCCTGTATAGTTTTGCCTTTTCCAGAATGTCATCTGGTTGGAATCATATAATATGTATCCTTTCACCTTAGATTCTGTCATTTAATGATATGTACTTAAATTTTTCCATGTCTTTTCATTACTTGATACTTCATTTATTTTCAGCATTGAATAATATTCCATTGGCTCGATGTACCACAGCTTATTTATCCACCTTCCTACCGAGAGACACCTTAGTTGCTTTTAAGTTTTGGCAATTATGAATAAAGCTGCTATGAACAACAGAGTATAGGTTTTTATATGGATATAAGTTTCCAACTTATCTGCCTTAATACCAAGGAGTGCAGTTGTCAGTTCATAGGACAAGAGTATATTTAGTCTTGCAGGAAACTGCCAAACTGTCTTCCAAAGTAGTGGTACCATTTTGCATTCCCAGTAGAAACAAATGAGAGCTTCCATTGCTCCAAATCCTCACTAGCATTTGGTATTGTCAGTACTTCAGATTTTTATCATTCTCGTAGATGTACAGAGCTATTAATTAATTTTTTAAGAGAAGAAACCCAAAACAAGAGAAGTCCTGCTGTAGCAAGGACTCGAAGTAATTTTGCCAGAATTCTTTCTTAGCATTTGGTTGTTTTCACCACAAAGGCAAAAAGTATTGATAATATAATGAAACTTTATTTCTTGTCACCTAGGAGGGAAGATAACAGACCATACAGTTCTTTTTCTTGTTTTTTGTTTTGTTTTGTTTTTTTAACCTTTCTTATTTAACATTTTTTATCAGGAGTAAGGATAAAAATAAAGAAAAAAATGATAAAATGTGCAATTGACTCAACACACATTGTTCTGTTTTCTCTCTCTGTCTTTAGGCCACACCCATCACATTTGCTTTTACACTGCTGTGAAACCACTCTTATGAAGATCACCAACAACCCCTTGCCAAATCCAAAAATGAATCACCTGGCTTCTCTTTACTGGACTTTGGCGGTTCCATATGCCACTCTCACTTATAACTTTATTCATCTCTCTGAACACAATGAACATATCTTCTCCTTCTATGACCCTCACTACAGTGTGTCTTATCCAACTCTAAACATCAGAGTCCAAAGGACTCAGCCATAGAATCTCTCCTCTTTGCTAAATACACTTTTTTTCCCTAAGTAATCTCATTCAATCCTATGGATTTAAAAATCATCTATCTGCTGATGAGTTCAAAATTTATAGCTCTAGTCCTGAACCTTCCCTGAACTCTAAACTCATAAATCCAGCTCTAAAACTTAAAATACACAGAACAATTGATTCATAAATCTTTTTATCACACACCCTATTCCACACCCTAGATGCTATATTCCGCAGTTTCATGCTTCTCAGAAAATGATATTTATTTTTTCTGTTTGCTGACTTAAGTCAAAAAGTTCAAAGTCAGCTTTCATTTCTCTTTCTCACTGACCATCCTCAATAGACAAGTCGATATATGTTTTTACTGCTCTATCCTCAAGACATCCCAAATATTTCTATTCATCACCGTCTCCTTCCAAGCAGTCACTGTGTCTCATCCAAACTGCTAATGCTGTCCACCTGTCTTTCTCCTTCCACTCTTGTTCCTATACTGAGCAGTCTTCACACAGCGGCCGGAGTCACATGACATATGTAAGAAATAGACTCTCTGTCTCCGTTTTGCTGAGACATTAACATCAGGTACCAAAGCAAGTGTGAGACAAATCCTCACGTGTAGTTTTTCAAAAGAAAACCTGAACACCTTGCTGCAAGGATCTTGCATCTCCCTCACTCATTCTAAGCAAGAGTCCAAGATAAAGAGAGTTTGCGTCTTTGCCTCTTGTCCAATAGAGTCTCCAGGGAAAAAAGAAACCTTCAGCAGAAAGAACCCAGATATGGACTTCCAGATGCCCAGGAGCCTGGCAAGAATGTCCAAAGATTATCAAGAATAGAAGTGTAAACATCTCTATCATAGGAAATACAGGAAACACAACAGTATCTCTTGAGAAAAAGTCCCTGTATAATACCCAAAGAACTCGAAGCTACCCAACCAAGTCTCATCCACCTGCCATAGCTATGTGAAGGTGGCAGGTTAGGGGAGATAAGTCAATTTTGCCCCTTTTCCAATTCAGCTTCCCATATGGTGTCAGCACTGGGAGACAGAGTAGAAATGAACACTGAGTGAAAATCGGGATTTGGATTATTACACAGGGCTGTACGCTTTCCTGAAGTGAAACTCTGTTTGCAATTTAAGGTAATTATAGAACCGTCTATTACCAAACAGTGAGCAGGAAAGTTGTGGCCTGCCAGAGTTTTCCTCCAGGATGAGGGTAAAACTATTCCCATTGACTAGGCTTTAAAAAGATGGTGGGAATTGGCTTGGTGCAGTGGCTCACATCTGTAATATCAATACTTTGGGAGGCTGAGACAGGAGGATTGCTCGAGTCCAGGAGTTCAAGATCAGCCTGGGCAACAAAATGAGACTTTGTCTCTATAGAAAGTAAAAGAAAAAATAATTAGCCAAGTGTGGTGGCCCATGCCTATGTTCCCAGCTATACGGGAGGCTAAGGCAGGAGACTCACTTGAGCCCAGGAGATTGAGGCTGCATTGAGCCCTGATTGTGCCACTGCACTCCAGCCTGGGTGACAGAGTGAGACCTTATCTAACAATAAAAAGTAAAAATAAAATAGAGTGAGAATAACATACAAAGACAGTAGATTTTATTACCAGTCATACTTGTTCAAAAGTCTAGTTATGTCATCTATTAAAAATTTAAATCAGATTATGTCCCTCCTCTGTAATTCCCCCTAATACCTTACATTGTATTTAGAATAAACCACAAATAAACTGCAAATCTACCTCATAGCCTTCAAGATTCGACATGATCTGGCCCCTGTTAACTCCTCATCTCCAACCAGTTTTCTCTTTGCAGACTGGTCCACTCACATGGACTTTCTTTCCGTCCCTTGAGCATGTCAAGCTTATCTTTCCTCGGAGACTTCCCTCTTGCTGTTCTTTGACTCTGTAATCTTCTTTTAGATATGGCCAAATCTGCCACCTCATTTCTTTTATGACTACTAAAACATCCCTTTTTCAGAGAGCTCTTCCTAGATTTCATTATCTAATTGTCACTCTCCCCCCATTCTACCATGAGCACCATGGCCTTTTGTTAAATGTTTTCATACCATGTATCACTACATAGAATTGTATATTTTTATTCATTGGTAGACTGTATGTTTCTCTCTTGCTAAATAATTGCCTTGTTCATCACTGTGGTTCCAGAACCTAGAAAATGCCTGGGATACAGTAGACTCTCAGTAATTCTTGTTGAAAATAAAAGTCACTGTAAAGAACTGAATTGACTTTTTATTTATGTATTTATTTTTGAGATGCAGTCTTGCTCTGTCATCCAGGCTGGAGTGCAGTGGTGCGATTTCAGCTCACTGCAACCTCCACCTCCCAGGTTCAAGCGATTCTCCTGCCTCAGCCTCCCGAGTGGCTGGGATTACAGGCATGCACCACCATGCCCAGATAAATTTTGTATTTTTAGTAGAGATAGTGTTTCACCATGTTGGCGAGTCTTATCTCGAACTCCTGGCCTCAGTGATCTGCCCATCTTGGCCTCCCAAAGTGCTGGAATTACAGGCATGAGCCAATGCACCTGGCTTAAATTGATTTTTTAAATACAAATTATACAAAATATATATTCTTATTACCACCCCCTTGTTATGATCTAAAGTAGGTTTCTCCCAAAATTCCTACAGGAGGTTGAAGTCCTAACTCCTAGTATGTGAAAACATGACTATATTTGGAGACAGGAAATTTTGTTTTAGCACTCAGGGGACTGCAACTAGGAGCCCAACTTGTTTTATATTGGGGTTGGGGATAGACAAGAAGAGATGGGGCAGGAAGAAGAAAGGGCTGGCTCATTTTACGTATACATATTTTATTTATAATACATCTATGTGTCTGGGCGTCTCTATGCTGTTCTCATAAAATCTGAATTGTACAAATAAACAGTTTAATTCCTGGCAAAAATAAAAATTATTAAATTAAAATAAGGCCATTAGGGCGTTTCTTAATCCAATCTGAATTGGTGTCTTTATAAGAAGAGGACAGTGGGACACATGGGGAGACACCAGATGTGTGTGCATGAAGAAACGATCATGTTGTAAAACGTAGCGACAGTGTGGCCATCTGCAGGTTAAGGAAAGAGGCTTGGAACAGATAATTCCCTGTGGCAATCAAAGGAAACCACCTCTGCTGCCAGCTTGATCTTGGACACCCAGCCTCCAAAACTGTGAGAAAATAAATTCTTGTTGTTTAAGTCCATTCTGTCTGTGGTATTTGGTTATGGAAGCCTAAGCTGACTGTTTCAGGAAACCTCTTTCCAACTGTGTGTTTCCTCTGCTCTCACACCACTGACACAGGAGTTAAAAAGAAATTACTTAGGCAGATAGTGAAGGTAAGGAAGTCCTCGGTTAGGTTTTCCTTTTAATGAAGAGCATTATCCAAATCATTTTCTTTTCTAACAAAGAGCAGCCTGTAAAATCGAGTCACAGACAGACACAAGCAAGCCGGAAGCTTGCATGACTGAATGCTGGCAGTTGTGCCAATAGGATAAGGCTACCTGAGACTAGGCATGTTCAGAATGGTGGCTCCACCTTCCCTTTTCCTTTCCGACCACGTGTAAAGTAGGGAGCAGACAACATGGCACCAGCCAAGTGGAAAGCTGGCTTGCCTAATAAGAGGATTAGGGTGAGGCAGCCAGCTGCCCTTTGGGTTATAAACGTCACACCTGGTCCAGCCAATCTTTGGGCCCTGTGTAAATCAGACACCACCTCCTCAAACCTGACTAAACCTCAAAGCCCTCTGCTGCAGGTCAGAAGTCTCATTCAGGCACCCCTCTCTCTGGCAAGAGAGAAAGCTGTTCTCCTTTCCCTTTCTGTTGCCTATGAAACCTCTGCTCCTAAACTCACTTCTTGTGTGTGTAGGCATCCTCAATCCCCTTGGCGTGAAACAATGAACCTCAGGTATTTACTCCAGACAATGACACTGCTTCACCACCACAACGATGATCGACACAGAAGAAGACTTTTATGATCAAAGGTGTGGGGGATTTTCCCTGAACACCAAGCAGCAGACACCAGCTGGGTGTCTTCCAATTCAGCTCCAACACCATCTTCCTGAAGACAGCGTCAGATCCCACAAGATGAGGGCACAGTCTCACAGGACCACTTTCCTCCTCTTGCCCAGTCACAAGTCTGGGCCTCTGGAACTTCTGACTGACTGGCTTCACCGGGGTTCCCACAAGCCCTTCTTTGGGTTGATTAATTTGCCAGGGCGGCTCATAGAACTCAGGTTAACATGTTTACAGGTTTATTATGAAGGATATTTTAAAGGACACGCATGGGGCTGGGTGCGGTGGCTCACGCCTGTAATGCTAGCACTTTGGGAGGCCGAGGTGGGTGGATTGCCTGAGTTCAGGAGTTCCATACCAGCCTGGGCAACATGATGAAACCCCGTCTCTACTAAAATACAAAAAAAAAAAAAAAAAAAAAAAAAAAATAGCCGGGCGTGGCGGCATGAGCCTGTAATCCCAGCTACTCGGAAGGGTGAGACAGGAGAATCGCTAGAACCAGGAGGTGGAGGTTGCAGTGAGCCGAGATCACACTATTGTACTCCAACCTGGGCAACAGTGTGAGACTCTGTCTAAAAAAAAAAAAAAAAGACACGAATCAACAGCCAGATGAAGAGATATACATGGGGCAAGGTCTGGGAAGCATCCCAAGCACAGGAGCTTCTGTCCTGTTGGGATTGGGTACGCCACTCCCCCAGCACGTGCATAAATTCTTCTTTACCTTCCTGTCAGCCTCCACCTATTCAGCTCTCCAGAAGCCTTCCCAACCCTGTCCTTTTAGATTTCTACGAGGGCTTCATTACATAGGCATGATTCATTATACCATTGGCCACTGGTGATCATCTGGACCTTCAGACCCTCTCCCTTCTCTGGAGGCTGGGTTGTGGTTGGGGCTGAAAGTCCCAATGCTCTGATCCTGCTTTGGTCTTTGAGGTGACCAGCCCCATTCTGAACCTATCAGACCAAAGACACACAAAAGGCAGCACTTCGGAGATCCCAAGGATTTTAGGACTTGTATGCTAGGAAATGGAAATGAAGACCAAATATGCATTCCACAATATCACACAGACTAATACACTTCCTCCCCTCTGCCTCAACTTTATATTTCTACAGTTCTACAAAATAGAAATTAAAAGGAACTAAGAATCCATAACATCATCATGATCATCATCATGACAAGTATGAGATATGTGAGGACCTCTATAAGTTGGAAGAACAAGCTTTTTTGACTACAAATGACTAACAAAGTGATTTTTAAGGAAAAAAAATAGTTTTATTATGAGAAATGTGTCCAACATGAAATGTATCATTTTAACCAGTTATATATAAAGTTCAGTGGCATTAAATATATTCACAATGTGCAATCAGCACCCCTATGCATCTCCAGACTTTATCATCACCTCAAACAGTAACTCTACTCATTAAATACTAGCTCCCCATTCCCCATCCCCTCAGCCCCTGATAACCAACATTTTACTTTATGTCTCTATGAATTTGACTACTCTAGGCGCCTCATGTCAGTGGAATCATACAGCATTTGTCCTTTTGTCTCTGGCTTATTTAACTTAGCATAGTGACATCAAGGTTCATTCATGGTGTAGCATGTGTCAGAATTCTATTCCTTTTTTAAGTCTGAATAAAATTCCATTGTATGTATAAGCCATATTTTGTTTATTTTTTCATTGTCAATAGACATTTAGGTTGATTTCAGCTTTTGACTATTGTGAATAATACTGCTATAAACATCGATGTCCCAGTATCTATTTGACTCTCTGCCTTCAATTCTTTTGGGTATATGTTTAGCAGTGGAATGTCTGGATCATATAGTAACTCTATGTTTAATTTTTTTCTTTTTAGGAACCACCATACTGTCTTCCACAGCAACAAACTGACTTTTAACTGTACAACAGTAATTGCAAATCTGTGTGGTCCACTTTCGCTGTGCCAGGTCCTTTGCTTAGGTGCCTTATATCGCTTTCAATTCTCATAACAGATTCACAGATGAGTTGCAGGAGAGGTGCCCAAATTGATACATTAGTGAGTTGCAAAACCTGGACTTGAGTTAAGGTCTGCTTGACTGCATAACCTGTACCATATCTTATCAACCACGATGCTGTGTTACTGCCCAGGTTTATTGGAACAGGGTTGTCCAGAGATGAGATATGCAGTCCAGATGCCTATTGGTTACTTACTTTGTAAATAGTTTCATCTTATAAGCAGATGGCATGATGATATAGCATATTATAGTCCTGAAGACCCAAGGACACCCTTGAAATCATGAAAGGATAAACACAGGAAAATAGTTTACATGATAGTTTACATGTATCTCATGTTTTCCTTGCAAGAAAGGAAATGATGAATTGTTCTTTACATGAGAGATTATTATAGGCCCTGTTGTGTGAGCAACTGAGCTTTTTTTTTTTTTTTGAGATGGAGTCTCACTTTTAAAGCAGAATGGAGGGGGGGGGTGTGATCTCAGCTCCATGCAACCTCCGCCTCCTGGGTTCAAGCGATTCTCCTGCCTCAGCCTCCTGAGCAGCTGGGACTATAGGCACCTTTCACTGTGCCAGGTTGATTTTTGTATTTTTAGTGGAGACGGGGTTTCACCATATTGGCCAGGCTGGTCTCAAACTCCTGAACTTGTGATCCATCTGCCTCGGCCTCCCAAAGTGCTGGGATTACAGGCCTGAGCCACCATGCCCAGCCGCTTTTTCTTCTTTAAAATTGACAAATTACAATTGTATATATTTATGGGGTAAAATGTGAAGTTTTATTATATCTAAAATCAAGCAAATTAAGATATCCATCACCTCGCTTATTGCTTTTTGTGGCGATAACATCTAAAATCTGCTCTTTTAGCAATGTTGACGTGTACAATACATTATTACTAACTATGGTTACCATGCTGAGCAATAGATCACTAAAACTTCTTCCTCCTGTCTAACCACTAAAACTTCGTAGCCTTTAACAGCATCTCCTCTTTCCCTCCTCTCTCATGCCTTTTCTAGTTGAAGGTCACCTCTGAACTTCTTCTGAATTGGATGGTCAGTGTATGAGAAAACACAGATGAGAAACTGTTTCTTAGAATAACAGCAGATGAGCCAATGTGTTGATACATGTCATGGAGAGGTGGTAAAAAGGGGAGAAAAAGAAAACCAAGCAGCCTCGCCAGGTAGCCATTAATGAGATTACTTATTCCTCCAAATGCATCCAATGCAGACCCTCCAACAGGAAACATCAAGACAAATGGAGGTCTCCGTGAAACCCAGGAAGGCATTTTCCACGTTCTAAGTAAGAATTATTGCATCAAATTATTGAGACTCAGACAATATGCCAAGAATAAACAGCCCAAAGAGGAAATCCCAGTTTATATGACTCACTGTTTTGAACAAAAATTAACCTTGGCTAGCCAACATTTCTCTTTCTATCACTTTTCCAGATCACCAAGAGGTTATATAACACTTCAAAGTAGCCAATACAGATGGAATAAACCACCTAAACTGTTTAGATGACCAGTTTCTTTACCAACAGCTTCATTCAACTTAGTAGTTCTCTGAAACATAAAATAAATGTTTTCCAAGCTTTGTAAGAAGCTAGTCCTACTCTGAGAAGTACAGACCTTCTCAATTGTTCTCTGAGGAGACCTCAGAATGGAGCTAGAGAGCATCTTTTCATATCAATCAACTTAAAATCAGCTCTAGCTGAGCATGATCAGAGTCTCAGAGAGAAAACAAGTTTTGCAAATGTCTAGAGAGCTTCTTCCTTAGAAGCTTTTACATACACTGGTTCATTGCACCAAAATATGTGATATATTAGCAGGCCTTCAGCAATGCAATGGCAAATGTAAATAATATAAATTTCTCCACTGAGTTATTTAAGTTCAACTTTTTCCTGAGAATTACAAAATAATTATGCTAAAATTATTCAGCAAATTCATGCCCACATGAAAAATAATGATCTGATTGATCTTTAAAAAAGAGGGGTAGATAAGTTTTAAACTAAGTCCTGCCCAGACCTAGACCTTACAATTCATTTTTCATGAGAGTCACATTTATGTTTTATTTCCATATCTCATAATAAGATGTAAATGAGAAACATCATCCCTTTTTTCTTATTGCAATCTAGTTGTAAGGATTTCAGAAATGTTATTTGAGGTAGTCGTTGAATCTGAGGGGATATAGTGTCACAGTTTATGGATAAGGATCATTGAGTGATCTAGTGACCATGCATTCCTGGGGTTTTCATCTTTATTATTATGTGTCCAATATTCTTCATAAATTTCAGTAGATTGTGAATGTTTTAATTACATAGTATGACTGTAGAACCCTGCACTGATTGTGGTAAAAGTAAACGTGTGAATGCACATATTGGAAGAACAGAGGATTTATAGGAGAGGGTGAAGAGACTCGATAAGGAATGGTGAATATCAGGAGAGCATAACGGAATAGGATTCAGTGCTTGCAACACAAGCACAAATTAGCAACCCCTGAAAAACCATTAAGTAAAATGAATCCTCAAATATAAAAACAAGAGCCAAAGTGATGGGAAAATAAATAGATGTGTGTGTATTTTTGTACCTAGTAATCTACATTACCATGTGTTACCGTGTGTATGCACACACATGTGTGGGTGTGGGTGTCGTAATTCCAGGTAGACCCATTTGATGCAGATATCTGGAAGACATAATTTATAGGATGAAGTCAAAAGTTAAGAGAGCAGGAAAGAAGGCAGAGAATAAAATGAAAGGTTAGCTAGGTCATGGTTTGAGTTTGCTTGGTCAATTAGGAATCCCCCTGACCTAGATTTCTTTCCCTAGACCATTGATTTAGCTTTGATTCCAAATGCTCTCTTGGTTGCCACTTGCTTTAGAAACAGAACCAAACAAAATGTCCATTGATTTTTCTCATGGTCAGTCCCTTCCTGAGATCCTTGCAGCTAATCAGTTACTACCTCCTCCTCCTTATCTTATCGGGGCTTTCTAATTTCCTCCATTAAGAGATGTCTGACTGGGTAGTTGCTGAAATCTTTCAGTCTGGGTACATAAGGAGATTAAACTGAGTCACTGAGTTCCCTTGATCTTCTCTGCTTTTCCTTGTTGAAGGCGTGTCTCTGTTTACTGTGAAAGATAAGGGGGTGCCGACAAATCAAGAATAGAACCTTAGAAGATGCAAAGGATTTAGAGATTCCTGTTGTGTATACAGTAGGTGACAAGAAAATTCCACATGGGAAACTATAAAGGGTTCTTCAACTATAGCTCATTATACTCAGCTTTGAAAAACCAGAGAGCTCTGATGATGTCTGAGGGTGTAACCAGACTCCAGCCCTTTTAAAGAGTAGTGATTACTTGAAGTGTTTCTGACAGCTAAATAAATATTTTCTAAATAAAAATATACATGCTTTAAATGGAATATCAGAACCATTTTTAGACATGAGGATTGCTACTCTGGGATTCCCCAGCTGCCAGGTTCTGTTTTCAGTAGAAGCTGCTATTTTACTGACTGTCACCCGCTGAAAGCTCCACTATGTCCAACTTAATGGCATTTTAGTTGAACTCCAGGAGGTCTCGAGCTTCAAGAAGCACTGCAAATTTGAACGAGCACTATAGATTAGAAAGGTACATTTTAAAAGTTTTGTGAAAATGTGGGCATGATCCCAGATTTACAGTCTGACTAATGAGTAATAATTGGCGGCAGAGAGAGACAGAGGGAAGGGGCAGGCAATAGAGTTCCAGACAAAGAGAGAAATCTTTATCCTGCAGTAACCAGTCATAATAATGGCAAGGACAGGGGAAGGAAAGAAATCAATGTGGCAGCATTGATTTTTTTTTTTTTTTCAAAAGACTGTAAAGAAAAAGAGAATTAGGAAAAAAGTATGAGGAAGGAATTATAATCAAGGACAACTAGAAAAATTTACTAATTTCTGGGTACTTACTGCCCAGAATGACTTGAGAGAGCGTGTGTGTGTGTGTGTGTGTGTGTGTGTGTGTGTGTCTATATACATACACACATATTTTGAATGTATTCATGAGTACATTAAAATAATATACACACTAAGTAAAACCTTCAGCCAGCATAAAAGTTGTTGATATCCTTTCCCCATTTTACAGAAGAAATAACTTACAGTTTTTTGTATATTTTTCCAGAAAATGTTTATGCCTATACAAGCACAACATATGTCAGTGATTCTCAAGAGGAGGCCATTTGGCCTACAGAAGACATTGAAGCCCTTATCCAAGGTAGAAAATAGAAATAAAATAACTATTTGCCTAGGTGACTTCCAAAATATCTGGAACAAGATGCTCTGTAATATACAAAGACGTGATCCATTTCAAGACAGTTATCAGAAATGTTTGTAATCATGAAGAACAGGAGCCGTAAGTCAGATCTATTTTCACTTGTCAGAAGAGATTCGATGACTTCTGACAAATGCATAATAGAATCAGAATGTCTGTCCTTTGTAAAATTCAGAAACAGGTAATCACAGGGTTTATAGACAGAAAAAGTATGATCACCACTAGAAGTTAACAAGGGCCCTAAAGAATAAATCATCGAAAGAAACTTCATTTCGTACTTCAGTAAAATAAAAAGTACAGATCAGGTGAAATACATATAATTTTATTCAACAAAATATTTAACAGTCTTTCAGGTTAGAACTACAAATAAGATGGGTACTGATTTAAGATTTTATACTGGGTAATATTAATAGGTAAATTTATCTTTGAATTACTTAAAAATCTAAAGATTGTCAACTAAAAATATCCAAGTATAGGGGTCTACATTTAATAAGCAATGCAAACCTTATGCTCTGGGACATTATTATCATTTTCCCACATTAAGAATAAACTTAACTTTCAGAGAAGTCACATTAAACTTTATGTATAAGTTAAATTGTGGGATAAATACCTAATAATAAGAATTCCTCCGTGTGTTAGCATTAAATATATTCTTTGCATCTTATTTGCATGAATATGTTTAATAACCACAAAACTCTATTACTCTAACAATTGAAGAGGAAACTGGGAGACAGAGAGGTTAAGTAACTTGCTCAAGGTCACACAGCTAGGAAGTTTTGATCTGGACTGTGAGCAAAGGTAGTCTGGCATCAGAGTCAGTGTCACTAGCCATGATGTTTTATGGCCGTTAGCATATAATGAAGTCATAAATAATAAAGAATGAAGCCTAGGTTTAAAATTATTTCAACAGGACATAATACTAAGAAAAGCTTATTGAACAAATTCAGACTCAAAAAAAAAAAGAATCACTATTTCAAATATAGCCTGGATGTTAGCACCTCATAAGACTAATAGAGCAATATTCAATGCATGACAGCATCATTATCCACTATCTCATGCTTCACTCAGCTGGGCCCAGGAATGAGCAATGCTAAAGAGTTAGTGTTCATGCCAGCAACCCCTGTCCACGAGTAAGGCTTGGGAATAACATTTTGTCCTATACAAAGTTTCAGGTGGTTTCTGGGGACCTGAGTGACTACCAAACCATGCTTTTGCTTAACTAACCTTCACAATATGATTGGGTAGCTTGCTAAGAATACGTGTACTCAACAAGATAGCAGACTTGAATTTCTGAAAATACTTAAGTAGCGATCAATTAACTATCTAAGCAATGTGTACTGGAAGGGACTTCTGCCTAATGTAGACAAAAGCCCTCAGCGGTGTTTTATATGGAAAGGAAAGTAAATTTGGAATAAGAAGGTCTGGGAACAGGTAAATATTGACAGATTGCTCCCTGAAACAGTGACCTGCAGTCAAAAGTCATAGAGGCGACAAACAGGTGTCATGTTGGATTTGCAATGACAGGAGCAAGAATCTGACTATGGGACACAGCAATCAGGGGTCTGTAAACCAGGATGGAAACTGCTCCCATATCCCAAGTCTGATACATGGTGGTGTCAAAGAAAGCTTTTGAGGTTATACCCAAGTCCTGTGACCAGAAGTGCTGCAATTATTAGTGATTGTTCACACACGTGTCTTCCCGCTAGGGCTAATAGTACTATTTGTATTTAGCTCTGTGATATTCAGGATCATGGTTCTGGGAGGTAACTCTCTAGCCAGAAGCAAGAAGCCCAGGTACTTTTATTGGAAATACACACACACACACACACACACACACACACACACACACACCCCGAATAGTTCTAGGGAGAAAAGATGAGCAAGAATTAAGTAAGCTTTCAGGACAAAAGCTTCACCCCAGACAGGAAATAGAGAATGAGAAGAGGGAATAGGCATACTTCTAATTATATCAACTGAATGCATATGGTGGGTATCAGGAGGTGATGCTATCTGAATGATCCCATGGGTATACACAGCCTCAAACTAGGCACATCAACTACTCCATAAAGGAATTTAAGATATTTAGCTGAGGCCAGGAGTGGTGGCTCAGGCCTATAATCCCAGCACTTTTTGAGGCTGAGATGGGAGGATCATTCAAGTCCTGGAGTTTGAAGCCAGCTTGGGAAACAAAGTGAGACCTCATCTCTACCAAATTTTTAAAAATATATTAGTCGGGTGAGGAGGCACACAACTGTAGTCCCAGCTGCTCAGGTGGTTGAAGCAGGAGGATCGCTTAAGACTGGAAGGTTGAGGCTGCAGTGAACTCTGATTGTACCACTGCACTCCAGCCTGGGTGACAGAGCAAGATCCTGTCTCAAAAAAGAAAAAAAAAGATATTTGGCTATCAAATACCCTGTCAGATAAATATAATGATAGTGTAATTCTCAGAACACATGAAACTACAGATTTCACACCATTTTTAAGTGTTTTCATTTTTACTTTATCTTGAATATATTCTACTGTGAGACGCATAAGAAACTCCAAACATAAATTTAAATGTGAAAGGAAGGAAAACACTCCTATCAGAAGGAAAGTTCACACCTTAAAAAGAAAAACAAAGAAACCTGTTAAGAATTTCACTGTAGTGGTTTTAAAAAAAAGGTATCAATATCTTTCTTTTGGATCATTCATGTTCCTAGGCTGAAATACTTATTTACAAGGACTTTTTTTTCATATTTTACCAATATCATCATAAGAATCCAAGTTTAGAAAGTTTAAAAAGACCTCTTTTGGCATTTTAATGGACTATATGTCCTCATCTGACAGATGGCAATTAGGTCTGTCTTACCTGGTTACTCATAAGACTGAACCTTGATACAAGGCTCATACCATTAAAACTGTTGTCACCAAGATTTTTTTTTTTTTATCATGGAGAATTATACTAGTATTTCACTATTGCAGTTCATATGTGAATGAAAAATAGTTGCAGTAATAATAGAAATAAGAGTCACCAGAAACATTGTATAGTTTTGAATAATCCCATTGACAGTCTAGATTTGATGCCATGGTTTAATGAGAGGCTGTTATTTTTCCCCTGAGAAAATGAATAATGTCTCTTCTGTTAGAAATGACTTTTCTGCAACTACTATTTACATAACATCTCTAAAATCAAAAGCATTCACGGGGATTTTTAATAAATCAAGGAGACTTAAGAATACAAATAGAAGGGAAAGGGGTGAGATCATTAAAATGTTAAAGGAGAATCTCCATTTTTTGAAGAATTTAAGAAATCCAGTTAGATTTCTTTTGATTATTCAGGTCATGGCCCATTCTTAAAATGAGTTCTATTTCTTATTAGAGCTTTCCATGACAAGTAGAGTTTAAGGCCAGATACAGTAAAGCACCACAAATTTCCAGGGCTTTGCATCTGACATTTGTACAAACCAGAGGGTATTATTTTACCATTGCCTCCATTGCTCAAATGCAAAACTGTCCCCCTTTTCAGACCAAGTGTATGATGAGAAATGATGAGAACTTAAAACTCAGTGGAACCAAGTTACTTCATGAAATGCTTTCTCATCTAACTACTGGGATGTAACTTCAGGAATTTAAAAAAAATACTTCCAAAGTATTAGAAAATAAGAAAAAAAAAAATGGAGGAACTGTAACTCCCATGCCAGGTTAAAATGTTATGTATCCTATGAGCCTTTGCAGCAAGCAACTCGGGAAGGTTTAAAACAGTAATTAGCATTAACAATACATTTTTTAAAAGCTTGTAATTTTCAAGTATAATTCACCCATCTTGTTCCAAAATACGATTAATTCCAGAAACTGAGGTTCAGTAGGTCTCCCTTTTATCTTCGGATTTGCTTTGCACAGTTTCTGTTACCCATGGTACAGTACAATAAGATTTTGAGTGAGCAAGAGAAAGAATATGTATTATAGTTTTTTTTTTTTTTTTTTTTTTTTTTTTTTTTTTTTTTTTTTTTAAAATTTTTCAAAATCTCCCTTTTTTTTTTTTTTTTTTTTTTTTTTTTTTTTTTTTTTTTTTTTTTTTTTTTTTTTATGAAGCTATCTCAAACTTCCGGTCTTCTCTTTCAGTTCATGGCAGGAAAAGATACGACTATGATATTTTTTCATGTATTAACAATCCAAGGTTTCTCCCAAGAGAACAATGATTCAAGTTGTTCAATCTCATGGAAGTAGAGAAAAGAATGATAGATATCAGAGGCTGGGAAAGGTGTGTGTGTGTGTGGGAGGGAGGATGAAGAGAGGTTGGTTACTGGCTACAAACATACAGTTAGATAGGAGGTGTACGTTCAAATGTTCCACAGCAGAGTAGGATGACTGTAGTTAGCAACAACGTTTTGTGTGTTATAAAGTAGCTAAAAGAGAGCACTTGAAATGGTCCCAACACATAGAAATGATAAATAGGCCTGGCACAGTGGTTTATGTCTGTAATCCCAGCACTTTGGGAGGCCCAGGCAGGCGGACTGCTTGAGTTTAGGAGTTGGAGACCAGCCTGGGCAACATGGTAAAATCCCATCTCTACAAAAATTGCAAAAATTAGTGGGCCATAGTGGCACAGTCCTGTAGTTTCAGGTACTCAGGAGGCTGAGGTGGGAAGATAGCCTGAGCCAGGAGGTGGAGGTTGCAGTGAGCCAAGATCACACTGACAGAGTGAGACCCTGTCTCAAAAAAAAAAAGAAAAAAAGAAAAATGATAAACACTTACGGTGATGGATACCCCAAATACCCTGACTTGATCATAACACACTCTATGCATGTAACAAATACTTGTACGTACCCCCATAGATATGTAAAATAGTATGTATTAATTTTTTAAAAAGCAAAACTTAGTACATTTCTGCTCTTTTGGTCCACACCCTATCCATTCTTTTGGAGGAGACTTATTCACAGTTCCCCTAGCCCCTAGATATTCTAGAGGTCATCATATGAAACCAGGGCCAAACTTATTAACAGACAGCCCAGATCTCTGTGACCTGGGGGGCACCCAGAAATGCTTAATGACTGCCTACCCATAGATTTCCTCCCATTGCTTGGTCCTGGAGTCATCAAACAATTTATTTTGTGATGGCTTTTTAGGTTTCTAAGCCCCATATTAAAATTCTAAAACCTCTATATGAATTCCTGTGGGAGTCAGAACGCTTTAAGCCATGATCACAAACACCTAAAGGGAAGTAGTTGAAAAATGAGAGCAAGATTAAAACCTGATGGGGTGAGGAATGAAATGCCTGGGAAGGGGAAGGAGAGGCACCAAAAGAGGAGGGAGGGTGCCAAGACAAATCCCACCTCCCTGCCAAGTGTCTCAATGGTACTAAGTGAAGTGAGCGATGCTTCTGCTTACAGCAAGCATTTCTGAAACCAATACTTTCCATGGGAATACAAAAAAAAAAAAAATTATGATATTGCAGTTAATGTATTCATATATATTCATATATACATTCATTGAAACATAATCAAAACCTTCCCATCTCAATTTGGAAATTGGTTCACTTTTCTGCAGTTGCTAGTGGCCTCCCAGACTTTATTTGAGCTTGTTTTGCTGGTAAACTCCCTGGTGATAGAGCAGAGTTCTGTGATCATGTGGGAGGGTCAATTTTAGAACTCTTCCCATATTTTCTGATGCAACCAAGTGGAACAATGTTGTGTCCTAGTAAACATGGAAATGGAGCAAGCAAAAACATTACTGTCTATTTCTGAAAATGATAGACCTGATCGGAAGTCGGGTTTGAATCCAGGAGCCTGCTGTCAGCCTTCATTTGAAATTAGGTCTCTTACATTATGTCTGCATACAGATGAAAAAATTAGCAAGAAAACAGGAGCCAGCTATGCAAAACCCAGTGTGTACTCAGTTGTATAGATTTTGGAGAGGACAGATGCCAAAACAGGCTGAAAACACATCTGATCTTTAGTCATTCCAACTGCCCTTTCTAGACAGGGAAGGCTGAATTTGATCTCCTGCTATGCAAATGTCTTCCTTTTCATGCTGATCTTTCTGGCTGGGTAGCAGAAAGGAAAGATGCATTTCTTGTTACTGAATCATTCTCCAATATCTGACCTTGAGGAAGCCTTTAATATTTCTGGATACCTATTTCTTCACATATAAAATAAGAGGATTATTTTAGGTAATGGCTAAACTCTTATGAACATGTTACTCGAAGGAAATAAGGACTTCTGAACTTTAGACTCAGGAAAAGCATACATGTTCGCTTGGAGCCTTAATCACCAACAATATTTAAATCATAGGTATCAAAAATCATAAGCTTAACCACTAATATGAAGCAAACAAATAATAGTGGAGTGTCTCAGGTAAATAATTTAGAGAAGGAATGATTTAGGAATGGACAAAATATACAAGCCATCAATATTTCCACTCTTGTTAAAATTTTTTAAAATGATCATTAACAAGTAATTTACAAAAACTAGACAGATTCCTACAGGAACAATTTACTTCAACTTTGGAAGTATTTTCAAAGTATTTGTATTTCATTATTCAAAGCCATCTAATAATAAAGTATTAGATTAAAAGATTTTGGTGGGGTCAAATTAAATTGAATTTCGAAAATCCTGATAGGTGAAAACATGCTTCTTGCCGGTACCTATTGCTTGCTAAGTGCAGTTTGGAAAAGTTTTGGGTGGAGAGAGGAAGTAAGCTTTTGAATGTCAGAGTTAGGGATGGACACCCATGAACTTGATTCTCTCAGCCAAACATGTTACTCAGTCTAGACCTGTGCTTAAGGTAGACTTTTTGAACTAAAGCCCTCTTAGAAGAACACTCTGAGGCTTAAGTCAATATACGATGATTAAATGCCTTGGCTTTTTTAAGTATTTCACTAAACATGGGAGATTAAGAAAATCAGGCACCATAAATCTCCTCCCTGGACTACATATAGTCTAATAATAGAATTAAGAATTTGGAACATCTTAATTCTTTCAACTGGGGGAAGATGAACTCATGTTACCAGGTTACATCTTTCTTCAGACACTTTTACTTACTGAAATAAAGTAGTTTAAGGCTGCTCTAAATAGACCTAGGTATTTTGCAAGTTAAAACTTTCTCCTGGGCTGGGTGTGGTGACTTGTTCCTGTAATCCCAGCACTTTGGGAGACCAAGGCGGGAGGATTGCTTGAGCTCAGGGGTTCAACACCAGCCTGGGCAACATAGAGAGACTCCTATCTCTAAAACATATTCATAAATTTGCCAGGCATGGTGGTGCCTACCTGTAGCCCCAGCTACTCAAGAGGGTGAGGCAGGAGGATTGCTCGAGCCCAGTAGGTCGAGGCTGCAGTGAGCAGTGATTGTACTACTGCACTCCATCCTGGGTGACAAAGCAAGAGCCTATTTCAAAACACACACACACAGCCACACACACACACAGAGACACAGACACACAGACACACACACACACACACACACACACACACACACACCCCACCAAGAAGAACTTTTTCCTGGAATAAATATCTATAAAATAGAGGGGGAAAGCTTATTTTTGCCAAGTGTTCTCTTATCGTTGGTATTCTTTCAAAGCTAGCATGGTAAACAAATGTTGGATTTTGTTGTGTACAAAGCTGGAGTTATTTCTTACTCAGTGCTACACTAATTCATTAAGATGCTATTGGTTAATATATTAATTTCCACAACTTCTTTTTGTTCTTATTTGGTGAAATGCCCTCAATAAAACTTGAAAGCAGCAAGTATGATGAAAACAATGAAAACAAAGCAATTATGGTTTTTTTAAAAGTCTCCTTTCGTGGCAACGTCATCACCATTCGGAAGATTAAAACCGTGTAGCTATAACTTAAGCAGACAAAATGATCTGGGCTGGGACTAATTCTTCCATAAAGAGTTCACTGTGGTCTTCTTTGCTATAGGTGTCTCATGCCTATCTAAAACTGAGTAGGTGTGAGGAGAAAGGAGATGGTCCCATATGTACAAGAACTCACCCCACTAGGGTGGTCAATTGTCAAGTTGCACCTTGTAAGTTACCTTCTCGTTTTTCAGTTACTCGAAACATAAGTCACTGTGCCCACTTCGGCCTGAGTAGCCCTCCTTCCCATTTCCTGCATTAAAAACTGCCTTTATACCAAGGCACAAAAAATAGGACTTGTGTTCTGTGGCCACTCTTTGCCTAATATATGGCTAAAAACCTAGGTAAAAAATTACTGATAATTGCAAAATACCATCGACCTTGTTTTGACAAGTCAAGGGTGAAATGTAGAACCTCGTTTCCATCAGTGGAGTCAAAAACAACCTGTAATTGCAGGAAAAATAGTTCAGGGGTGAACTATCATAAGGGGAAATGAAGCAGAAATGATAATTATGCAGGCTTGAAGTTCAAATTAATGATTTGCCCTCATTACAGATATTTATCAAGTTAAGATTTTAGTTGAAGTGGATAGCTACCTAACCAAACTTTCTTACACTTATCCTTCTATATTTTCATGAGGCGACTAATGCCAAACCTCTCTGGTCTGAACTATTTCTTCAAGCCCTCAAATATAGCCCTAGAGAGGCTGACTTTGGAGGCAACATAAATAGCACTACAGTCTACCACAAAATAGAATGTTTCTGCTACCAGTCTGGTCTTTTTCTGACCAATCTGATTTGTTCAGTGGGTATTCCAACTGGCATCTAAAAGGTGGAGAAAGGGGTGGCAGATGCTTTTTCCCCCTAATTCCAGAAGATAGATTCCTTTTCTGCTTCTGTGAAAAACAGCTGAAAAAACAGTGAACTGCCCTGGAGAAATGTAATTGTCTTATGTAAACTTATTTTTATTTTCCAACTGTCACGCATTTGCTACAATACCTTGCTTTAGAAATTTCCTGGAGATCTGTTAAAGGACAGGACTGTACAGATTTAAAAAAACAAATAAATAAATAAAAGAAAGAAAGAAAAGGAAAGATGGGGTAGGGGGAGTAAATGGCTATGTTTCTTTATTTGTGATATATTACAAAATCACTTCCCAACTCGGTGCCAGGACAATGCTTGGGGCAAAGGGAAGGTTTGTTATGACAAGACTCTTCTGACTGCAGGTATTCTTTTGTATGGTAGAGAAAGTTCCTTTAGTTTTAATGACGTTGACAAAAGGTGGGAGAAAGGCACTTATCATTTCTCACAAAGGTTTCATTGACAAAAGTTTATAATTTTTGTTCAAAAGCACTTCCTACCAAACAGCAAGACTTTGAAGTTTATTCTTTGTTCAGTCATGCTCGTTATGGTTTAAGAAGACAATGACCAAAAAACCCTACTACCTTTATAGCCAGTTCTCTGTACATTAAAAAAAAAAAAAAAAAAAAAATGGAAAAAAAATTAAAAATACTTTTGCTTAAAGGACCACGAGTCAAATATCAAATTCCCCATGAAGGTTTTTTGTATTACACCTTTAATTGCTAAAACATAGTTAAGTAGTTCATATATTTCCCCCACTGTATATACTTAGTTTATTCCATTTTATGTGACTGAGTGATGTGCGTGTGTGTGTGTGTGTGCATGAGTGCTATTCAGCATGGACAATTAGGGCACAGTTCTATAACTGCTTTCATTTCGTTTTCTAGATCTATGTATTTCTGTGTTCTTCCAAGTTCACACAATTTCAAGAGAAGGCTTAAAATTACTCTTGCTGAGATTTTCAAACATATTTATTTTTCCATCATTTTGTGCATTGCAACAGCTTTCCAACTCAAAGCTAAGTTAAGCTTAATGAAAGCAGTAGTGTCATTTTAAATTACTGATTTCTGGAAAAGTTTTTCTTTCATTTTTTTCCTTCCTTTCTTTCTTTTTTCTTTTTCTTTTCTTTTCTTTTTTTTTTTTTTTACATATTGCTGGAAAGTATTTACCATGTGTCTAGGTCTGGTTACTTTTGTAGATATTTTGCTTTCTTTTGCTGTTAAGTCATGGTGGTTTAACAATTGTCTGAGTTGTTCCACCCACCTGGCCCCCAGCTGTCCAGTGGTTCTATAAAACCATGTTGAAAGCTTGCAGTGTGGAATACAAATACCAGTCGAGGAATCGAAAGTGTCAGGAAAAGTGTCCCACAGAAGAGATACAAACAATGCACAGATCCTCTTGTGGCTGAAGGTGGAAAGCTGTGCCTTTAGTAGAAACTTCATGAGCAATTTTACTTCAGACCACAGACATTACAAAATCACTACAGATTTCCGGTGGCTTAACATTCTGCTCTTTTAGCCAAGTATACAAAATATATTTTGCTTCTTATTAACTTCTCTCTTTTCTTTCTTTCCTTTTCTCTTTTCTTTTCTTTACTTCCTTCCTACCTTCCTACCTTCCTTCCTTCCTACCTTCCTACCTTCCTTCCTTCCTACCTTCCTTCCTTCCTACCTTCCTACCTTGTTTTCTCTTTCTCTTTCTTTCTCTTTCTTTCTTCTTTCTTTCTCTTTCTCTCTCTCTCTCTCTCTCTCTCTCTCTCTCTCTCTCTCGCTTCTCTCTCTCTTTCTCCTTTCTCTCTTTCGTCTCGACAAAGTCTCACTGTCACCCAGGCTGGAGTATGGTGGCACAGTTTCGGCTCACTGCAATCTCTGCCTCCCGGGTTCAAGCAATTCTCATGCCTCAACCTACTGAGTAGATGAAATAACAGGTGCACGTCAACACACCTGGCTAATTTTTGTATTTTCAGTAAAGACAGTGTGGGGCAGTGTTGTGGGGGTGGTTCACATCATGTTGGCCAGGATGGTCTCGAACCCCTGGCCTCAAGTGATCTGCCTGCGTTGGCCTACCAAAGTGTTAGGCTTACAGGCATGAGCCACCACACCCAGCCTAACTTTTCTTTCATATTGAGCTTTATACTGTCAACTACCTTCTTTTATTATTATCCACCAGCAGTGATTTTTTTGGCATAGATTGAGGGTGAAACATTGCCAAAAACATTTTTTGGCACAGGGTACAAAACTGATGATATACCAACATAATAAAGAGAAAATAGAAAATTCCCCAGCACTGCTTTCCTGATTATTTCAGAGTAAGGCAACAAAGCTGTATGTGCTATTTCTTTGGAGTGGATGCTATCCAAAATTATTCCTTTGGATATAGTATTCTATCATGATCATTATCCTGGGTATTGCAGTATTCATATCCAAAAGATTTTTTTTGTTAAATTAATTGTTCTTCTCACCTCATGCTTTTTCTTATTTCTTTTCTTTGCAGCTGTTTTCAAATTTTAAAATGCAGATTAAAAGGTAAGTTAGGGCCGTTTTTTAAAAATGTTGCGGTAAGAATACAAGAGGAGATAGAAACTCCTCTTAGTGCATTTAGGATTTTAGTACATTTTAGTAACTTAACTAACACTTAATGTAGTTTAAATTTACCTAAGAATTGAAATACTAAAATGGAGGGTCTGGGGAATTGCTAGGAGCAATGGATGAATCAATGGTCAGAGTGAACTTTTACAGCAGTTCAAATATTTAGTCGTTCTAAATGCATGGTATAAAATAATACCACCTTCAGTTAAGACGACTCTGGCCTTGTCTTTTCCAATGCCATTTTTCTTCATATCCAAGTACTGTGAAAGCCGGCATGTGTATGTGTTGGAGGAAGAGAGGGATGGCCTGAACTCTGAAGTCAGGATACCTAAGTTTAAAGCCCAGGTCCACCATTTGTTAGTCATGTGGCATTTGACCAACTACATGATTTCTTTGTGTTTCCAGTTCCTCATCTAGAATCAGCAGTTCAACAAAAGTAAAAAATGGGCTATAACCTCACTTAAAGGTTGCCCTAAAGGACTGTGGTGAAGCGAAAGCCCTTGTAATGGACAGAGTTTTGACTGGGGCACTTGGTCATTCACTTTGTGTGAATTTTAAAGGGGCCTGAAATGGCCAGGCACAGTGGCTCATGCCTATAATCTCAGAACTTTGGGAGGCCGAGGCAGGTGAATCACCTGAGGTCAGAAGTTCGAGACCAGCCTGGCCAACATGGTGAAACCCCGTTTCTACTAAAAAAAATAGCAATGCAGCTTCTTATAAGAAGACTGCACAAGACTGCACAAGTCCTCTCTTATAAGAGTCTTGTGAGGACTAAATGAGAAAATGTATGCAAAGCATACAAAATGAACTACTGTTACACTATGGCAGAGAAAACAGTGACTTCTTTCAGTCTTAAATCTCTAGTGATGGCTGTTCTTTTAGAAATAGACCTTATTTCAGTGACAATCAAAATTATCCTCTAGAATTTTTTTTTTATTTTGAGACGGAGTTTCACTCTTGTTGCCCAGGCTGGAGGGCAATGGTGTGATCTTGGCTCACTGCAACCTCCGCCTTCCAAGTTCAAGCATTTCTCCTGCCTCAGCCTCCTGAGTAGCTGGGATTACAGGCATGTGCCACTATGCCTGGCTAATTTTGTGTTTTTAGTAGAGACAGGGCGTCTCCATGTTGGTCAGGCTGGTCTCGAACTCCCGACCTCAGGTGATCTGTTTGCCTTGGCTTCCCAAAGTGCTGGGATTACAGGCGTGAGCCACCATGCCAGGCTATCCTCTAGAAATTTAAATGTACTCCTTTTGCAGTTATGCTAATTGAAGTTCTCTGTAGATCTTTTCACTGCAGAACACCTAAACTCTAGATAAGACTCACTTTTGGAGACATTGATAGT
The DNA here is from genome assembly GCF_001698545.2 of Rhinopithecus bieti. Lineage (NCBI taxonomy): Eukaryota > Metazoa > Chordata > Mammalia > Primates > Cercopithecidae > Rhinopithecus > Rhinopithecus bieti. The sequence continues at coordinate 3,342,281 of NW_016804051.1, forward strand.
TTCACAAAAAGTGTACACTAGATCTAGAACAGAAGGTGAGAGGAGTAACCCTGGAGGCAAAAGTCAAGCTTCATACTGCCATTAGAACACTGAGCTTGAACCAGCTACAGAGTTTTCGGAGGCACTTGAATCAGAGCGACTCCATCTTGAATAGGTGCTGGGTGAAATAAGGCTAAGCCTGCTGGGCTGCATTCCCAGTAAGTTAAGGCATTCTAAGTCACAAGAAACAACTGGAAGTCAGCATAAGATACAGATCATAAAGACCTTGCTGATAAAACAGTTTCCAGTAAAGAAGCTAGCCAAAACCCACCAAAACTAAGATAACCACGAGAGTGACCTCTGGTCATCCTCACTGCTACACTCCTACCAGCACCATGACAGTTTACAAATGCCAAGGCAACATCCGGAAGTTACCCTATATCGTCTAAACAGGGGAGGTATAAATATTCCACCCCTTGTTTAGCATATGATCAAGAAATAACCATAAAAATGGGCAACCAGTACCCCTCGGGGCGGCTCTGTCTATGGACCATTCTCTTTATTCCTTTACTTTCTTAATGAACTTGCTTTCACTTTGCTCTATGGACTGGCCTTGAATTATTTCTTGCAGGTAATCCAAGAACCCTCTTTATGGGTCTTAACTGGGACCCCTTTTCTGGTAACAGAGAGCAGAAAGTTAAAGCTGGAACTCTGATGATGAGCTGAGACTGCAGTTCAGCGGAGACTTTCTAATACCGGCAAAATCAACTAATCTCTGGAGGAAACGTACCCAATTTAGGCATATCCAATTAGGCCACACAGATGAAATTCTACCAAAGATCTCAGAATCAATATCACCAAGCTCATATAAAGGCAAATCTCTTTAAGTAAAATCAGCAGACACAAATAACAGAAGAGTTGGCTAAGTATGTCAATGTCAATAAAAAAATGGACTATAGTCTCACTTAGAGGTGACCCTGAAGAATATTGGTGAAGGGAAAACTTTTCCCATGGGCAGAATTTTGAACGGGGCATTCGGTTATTCACTTTGTGTGAATTTTAGAATGGCCAGAAATGGCCGGGTGCAGTGGCTCACACCTGTAATCCCAGTACTTTGGGAGGCCAAGGCGCGGGGATCACTTGCAGTCAGGAGTTCGAGACCAGCCTGGCCAACATGGTGAAACTCCATCTCTACTAAAAATATAAAAATTAGCCAGGCATGGTGGCAGGTACCTGTAATCCCAGCTACTCAGGAAGCTGAGGCAGGAGAATCGCTTGAAGCGGGAAGTGCAGTTGGCAGTGAACTGAGATTGTGCCACAGCACTCCAGCCAGGGCAAGAGTGAAACTCTATCTCAAAAAAAAAAAAAAAAAAAAAAAGGCCTGAAATAAGAATACACATAGTCTCATGGGCAGGGCAGTCATAAATGGCTTGGGTGGTTGGATAAGAACCTGGAAAGTTTGGAAGATTGAAGTCCAGAGTGCTGGCAAGGAGGTATGTGGATGATCTAACGGTAATGAACACAAAGAGGGAGAATCTTTGCATTTTTACATGGATGTCGGACGAGGCACAAAGACCACTGTGGAAAAAGTAACTGAGTTGACAGAATGACACGGCCAGTAGATATCAGCTAGCCTCTGCCCTTGGACATCCCAGCGCTTAAGCAATGGACTTGTGTACAGAGTATCTGTGGTGTCCTAGATGGAGTCTATGCATAGGCTCAACAGCAAGGATTTTTTTCTCACCAAGCCTACTACTGGTGGAGGGCTGATCTGTGAGCACTACAGACTAGGACTATGGCCCACACTCCCTACTAGAGTTCAATTCCTGCCAAATGTCAGCCAGCCATTTGGTAACATCTTGGAATGGGCAATATTTCATCTTGGTTTGGGTTGACTCATATTGTGGTTATGAATTTGCATTTTCTGCATGCAGTACTTCAGCCGTCGCCACTCTTCCAGGTCTCATAGAGTATCTGATCTACCAGCATGGATTCCTACATGACATCACATCAGACAAGAGACCTGCTTTACAACAAATAAAACATGGCAATGAGCACATGACCACGGGATTCACTGGTCCTGCCATATACCACACCATCTAGAAGCTGCTAGTTTGAAAGAATAGCCTGTTGAAATTTTAGCCCAGGCACTGACTTGGAGGTGACACACTGTGAAGATGGGGAACTACCCTTTAGATTGAAGTATACATCATATATCTTAAACCAACGGTTCATATGTGGTGCTGCTATGTTCCCAATAGGTAGCACATGTAAGTTTGAGAATCAGGGGAAGAAGTAGGACTGTCCTCATTCATACTCATGACCAGTGATGCACTGGGAGAATGTGTTGTGTTTTCTGTCCCTGCGACTTCAGGCTCTATGATCTAGAAGTCCTGGAGTTCAGAGTGGGGGATGCCGCTAGCAGGGAACAAAGTAAGAATTCTGCTAAAATTAAAGCTAAAATTTTGGAATCTTCATGAGAGTAAGCCAGCAGGTACAGAAATTCATACTCATGAGGAAGTAAACCATTGCTGCACAATAGGGCCAGCGAAGAATATATGTGCCACTGGGATACTTCTTGGTATCCCCATAACCAGTTTTCAACTGTTTAAGTAGTGAACTACCTTTAAAAAAAAACACAAAACCTCAGTTACTGAGAGGCCTCCAGGATGAGGAGCTAGGTTACCCTACCAGGCGAGAACCCAGATCATCCAAAATGCTAGAGAAGAGGAAGGAAGCCTAGAAAGAGTAGTGGAGGAAAGAGACTATGAGTAGCAGTTACTGCCTTGGGAACAACTACAGCAGTAGAAACTGTAGTTATTCTAACACCTTTTTTTTTTTTTTTTTTTTTTCAGAGTTGTTGAGGCTGTAATGGGGTACAGGGATCAGGGGAATGAGATGAACTTAAATATTATTCATTCCCTTACATGTACCAAATACTCCATAGTCAAGGTAACACTCATATTACATGAGCTAACTTTTTCAGCTATCTCTAGCCTTTGAAGACAACAGATCCTTTTAGTGATTAAAAAAAGTAAGGAAAGAAAACAGGAAGAAGGAAGGAAGGAAGGAAGGAAGGAAGGAAGGAAGGAAGGAAGGAAGGAAGGAAGGTTGGTTGGCTGAATTTTGGGTTTTCTTTCTGTTCAAATGCAGGAAGTTAGCCTTTTACAAGTTGCCCTTCCAAAATAGTCTTAATAGTCTTTCTAAGAAATGCATATGCATTACACAAACCAATCAGTCAGCCTCCTGGAGTTAGCCAGCCAGTTCCCTGAAGTCAGGCAGCTAGTTTGTACTTTTTAAGTTGTTTCTTAGTATTTCAAGCATAGATGTTCAATCATGCTAATGCCACTCTTTCTATACAATTGTATCTCTAAGACTCCTCATGCTGTGGGTGAAAGAAAACTTAACTCAAACTGGCTTACATAACAAAGGGGATTTATTGACTTCCATAACAGAAAGTTTATCTATAGGGAGGGCTTCAGCCTTCGTGAACTGATAGTTAGAAAATATCACCAAGTACATACTTTTTTCTACGGCCTTACTCTGCCTTCCAGACATTGGCTTTATCCTAAGTCTGACTCCCCTCCATTTCCACTTCCAGACCCCATGGTCATGAAAATCTTCTAATATAAATAAGGACATGTGTTTCTTCATTCTTGTTAAACAGGAAAAAGAATGTGTCTGATCCAGCATTCAAAAGAACAGTACCAAGACTCGCCCTGACTGGTTGGCTTAAGTTACATACCCAACCTTGAACCAATGGCCAAGGCCAAGTAATAATATAGCCTCATTGGTTTAACCAAAAAGGACCCACCACTTCAGCCAAGGTAGGTTTATGATTACCCAAAAGGTGCTGGCTGTGTTGAGAGGGTGTGAACAAAGGTGAATCTTAGACTTGTTAAGAAATGAAAATGTGTGGATAGGAACTAACAATGCTCACTAGAAGCAGTTATTTTTCAAGTATGGGTGAGGCCTTCCTCTTAATTCCTCAGGGAGATGAAGATCTGAAAAATAACAGAACACAGAAAATTTACAAACAAGGTGCTATGGTTTGAATATGTTCCCCAAAGCTTATATGTTGGAAAAATGCATCCTCAATGCAACAACGTGGAGAGGTGGAAGCTTTAAGAGGTAATTAGGGCTCGGCCCTCATGAGTGGATCATGGCAGGAGTGGGTTAGTTATCACAGGAGTAGGTTCCTGATAAAAGGATGAGTTCAGGCTGCTTCCTCTCTCTCTCTCTCTCCCCCCACCCCACCGCCCTTTCTCTCTCACAAGCTTTCTTGCCCTTCCACCTTCTGCCATGGAATGACACAGCAAGAAGGTGTCTCCAGATGTGGGCTCCTCAGCCTTGGACTTCCCAGCCTCAATAACTATAAGAAATACATTTCTATTCTTTATAAATTGCCATTCTTTGGTGTTCTGTTATAGCAGCATGAAACAGACCAATACAAATAATTGACATCAAGAAGTGGGGCTCTTGCTATAACAAATTCCTAGAAATGTGGAAGTAGCTTTGGAACTAATTAGCTAATGGGTAGAAGCTGTAAGAAGTTGAAAAGCTCTGTATTACCATGAGTAGAGTATCAAGGAAAATTCTGGCGAGGGCTCAGAAGGAGGGGAGAGAGAGAGAGAGAGAGAGAGAGCCCAAATCTTCTTAGAGATTACTTAAGTGGTCATGATCAAATACTGGCAGAAATATAGATGGTAAAGGCCATTCTGATGAGGCCTCAGATGGAAATGAGGAACAAGATATTGGAAAGTGGGGTAAAAGCCAGTCTTGTTATACACTTGAAAATAACTTGGTGGAACTGTGTTCAAGTCCTAGGACTTTGTGGAAGCAGAATTTAAGTGCAATAAATTAGGATATCTGGCATAAGAAATATCTAAGCAGCAAAGCATTCAAGGTACAATATGGTGTCTTTTGAGCACTTACAGTAAAAAGAGATAAAACAGAAATGATTTAGAGATAGAATTTATAATTAAAAGGAATACAAAATAGAAATATTTGGAAAACTCTCAACTTGGCCATAAAAAAACTAAAGAAGTGTGCTCAGGAGAGAATATTAAGGGTGTTGCTAAGTGATACCTTACTAAAGGGATTAATAAGGGTAGAATGAAGCCAGGCTCTATTCATAAATACTATGAATAAATAAACATAAAGGAATTTCAGAGATCTTCAAGGCAAGCTAAGACCCTGAGGGCAAGGTTGTCAGAGAGGTGCCCATGGACCTCAGCATTCTCTTGTCCAGGGCTTGTTTGTGACTCTGCTCCCCACATTCCAGCACAGTACTCCTCAGCTGCCCCAGCTGTTGCTCAAACAGGCCCAGATGTGGCTCCTGCCACAGCTCTGGAGGGTGAAAGTGATAAGCCTTGGTGACATCGATGTCATCAGCATCCACATGGTGCTGGCTTTGCAGGCATGAGGAGTGCACAAGCTGTGGGGCCATGGAAACCTCAGACTAAACTTCAAAAGCATGTACGGGACAGCCCAGTGATTCAGGCAGAGACTTGTTGCAGGAAAAGGGCCACCACAAAGAACCTCCACTAGGACAAAGCCTGGGAGAGCCATAGGAATGGGGCGGCTCCTGAGACCCCAGAAGTAGGACCAACAGTGTGCAGCTCCAACCTGGGAAGGCTGCAAGTATGATACTCCAACCTTTGAGAGCTGTTCAATGGACCGAACACATCAAAATCATAGGGGAGGGGCTGATTGAGACCTTGGGGGTACATCTGCCACCCCAGTGTGCCCAGCACACAAAGCATAGAGTCAAAGGGGAAGATTCTCCAGCCTTAAGACTTAACATTATTTTCTCTGTTGATTTTTGGACTTACTTGGGACAAGTCATCCCTTTCTTGTTGAGTATTTCTCCTTTTAAGAATAGAAATGTCGGCCGCGCGCAGTGACTCACACCTGTAATCCCAGCACTTTGGGAGGCTGAGGCGGGTGGATCACAAGGTCAGGAGATTGAGACCATTCTACCTAACATGGTGAAACCCCATTTCTACTAAAAATACAAAAAAAATTAGCCAGGCATGGTGGTGGGTGCCTGTAGTCCCATCTACTTGGGAGACTGAGGCAGGAGAATCACTTGAACCTGGGAGGTGGAGCTTGCAAGATCACGCCACTGCACTCCAACCTGGGCGACAGTGAGACTCCATCTCAAAAAAAAAAAAAAAAAAAAAAACAAAGAATAGAAATGTGTATCTTATGCCTCTCTCATCATCATATTTTAAAAGCATGTAACTTATTAATCTTACAGGCTCACAGCTGGAGAGGAATTTATCTCAGGATGCATTGTGCCTTGAGTCTCCTCTGTGTCTGATTTAGATGAGACTCTGGACTTCGGAATTTTGAGTCGGTACTGAAACAAGTTAACATTTTGGAGCTATTAGGATGGAATTAATGTATTCTGAATGTGAGAAAAACACAAATTTGGGGGGCCAGGGGAAGAATACTGTGGTTTAAATGCATCCTACAAAGCTCATGTGTTGGAAACTTAATCCCCAATGCAACAGTATTGAGAGATGGGTCCTTTAAGAGATGATTAGGTCATGAAGCCTGTGCCCTCATGAATGGACTATGCCTTTATTGCAGGAGTGGGTTCCTCATAAAAGAGTGAGTTCAACACCCTCCTGTTGCTCTCTCTCACATACCTGTTTCATCTTCCATCATGGGAAGATATGAAAAGAGGTTCCTTGCTAGATGCAGACACTGGGACTTTGAAGTTCACAGCCTCCAGAACTGTGAGAAATAAGTCTCCGTCTTTTATAAATTACTCAGTCTGTGGTATTCTGTGTATTGTGAAAATGCTGATTCTTTGAATAAGGCCTGAGATTCCACAATTCTAACAAGTTCTTTAGTGATTTTGATGATGTTGATCTGGCGTCCACACTTTGACAGCTTCTCTCCTGATCTATTCACCCCCAAAGTGCTCACCTCAGTGAAAAGGTATCTTTGAGCTTGTCTCTTCTTATAGGAAACTAATTTCCATTTCCTTAATTCCTACTGAAAAAATTACAAATTCTTAAAGTGAAAGACTTGGCAGAGTTTTGTGTTCACCTCCAAGCAAGACAAACTTTATATAATTACGAGAAAAATTTAACTACATATTGCTTTCAATCTTTCCCTTCTGAATAAGAATATTTCTTTGCCGTGAGATATTTTAAAAGTCCTTAAAGTGTCTTTTCCAAAACAATGATGCGTATTTCCTCAATGGTAAATTTCAACTTCCTCAGCCAGGAGAAAAACCGAAAATGCTACCAACAATAAATACCACAAAAAACAAAGCTTTAAAATGGTATTTTTCACATGCATCCATAATTTTAAATTACAGGATCTGGTCTCAATAAGAATATATGTAGTGTGTAGATGTGTGTAATATATTCACACACATATGTAACTGTACATGTATATTTGCACATTTACACATGCAGGCTTACTAGAACAAATAATGTCAATAACTTATGACATGCTTATTCTTTCTCCTCTATTTTTTTCTTTTTTTTTTCTTTGAGGCATTTAGTGGCTGGTCAGGGAATCTAAAGACAATTTATAGGAAAATTTCTATTTTAGTATGCCTTTCAGTTCTAAGCAACTAACTTACCAACTTTTCAAACACAATTTGTCTGCATAGAGAAGACCATCACACAGGGAGAAAACAATAATAGAGGCAGCATTGCAGCTCTCAGGAATACACAGGACAACCGAGGCATTGTAAGTGAAATATATAACCACCTTTCTCATAAAAAGTAAGTTTGTAACAAATATGAGAGCAGAATTCAGTGATATTTGTTCATGATTATTCTATTTATACTGCTTATTTAATGCAGAGTTTTTAATATTTGTTTCTCTTGCACTGTGTTAGTCAATTGTTGCATTTCTGTAAAGAAATACCTGACACTGGGTAATGTATGAAGAAAAGAGTTTTAATTGGCTCATGGTTCCACAGGCTGTACAGGAAACATGAGGCTGGCATCTTCTGAGCTTCTGGGGAGGCCTCAGGAAACTTACAATCCTGGTGGAAGGTGAAGACAGAGCAGACACAGTCACACAGCCAGAGCAAGAGCAAGTGAGAGAGGAAGCGGGGAGGTGCCACACACTGTTAAACAACAAGATCGCAAGAAAACTCACTCACTATTGCAAGGACAGTACAAAAAGGGATGATGCTAAATCATCCATGAGAAATCCACGCCCATGATCCAGTCACCTTCTGCCAGGCCCCACCTCCAACATCAGGGATTACAATTCAACACGAAATTTGGGTGGGAACACATATCCAAACTATATCAAGCACTCCAGATAATATTTACTTAGCAACAGAAAACAAGAAAACCCTTAAGCACAAATCTGAGATAGATTATGCTTCAAAGGGAGGACTTTTCATCAAATCTGGAGGCTATAGAAGTGCCTTTTCCAACGTGGATGGCACTGCTTTATTCATGAGGCTCTCATAGTGGTTCTACCTTTGTCTGTAGTTAAAGGTCCAGAAGCTGGTTTTATATATAACTCAAGGCAACTGTAAAACATAAGTATATTTCCCCTCTGTTTAAATAACTGGAATAATTTGTCCCATAATCACACTGGTCTCCGTGAGCTCTTGAAGTTTTATTAAGGTGTAACCCATGAGTCACACTAATAGTTGGTTTTGAAGCTTGATTCTCATAGTACTTTTTAAAAATATGAATCCTAACTTTGTATAACTTCAAAGAATGAACAGATTTGAAAACACATCACTATGGAAATCAGAAGGTCTTGGCATATCCCTCTAATCTGAGCATGACCTATGTAGCATTGGGCATGTGTTAGGTGAAGAGGCAAAAGGCAGGAAAATGCGGTGGCTAAGAACATACACTATGGTCTGTTTGGGTATAAATCCTGGCTTTGTCATCTACTAACTAGTTACAGGATCTTGCAAAATATGCTTACAATATTTGGACTTCAGTTTCCTCCTCTGGGAAACAAAGAAAATGAGGCACAGTTCTTAGGGATGTTGGTAAATAAAATGTGTGAATAAATGCAACACCCTTGGAAGAGAAACTGGCACATAGTAAGCACTCAATAAATGTCAGAAATTGTTATTACTGCAGTTCAGTGGTTCTCAAATGGGAGTAATTTTACCCCTCCGGGGACATATGGCAATGTTAGAAGACATATTTGGTTGTTGAGACTGGGGACAGGAAATGCCACTGATACCTAGTGGGCAGAGGCCAGCGATGCTACTACACATCCTACTTACTGCCACCACCACAACCGCCACCACCACCACCAACAACAGATTATCCAGCACAAGTGTCAATAGTGCTGTGGTGAACAAACCGTGTTACAGAATAAAATGTTTCTTGTGTATCTCAGAAATAAATTACAATAAGTCGGTAAAAATTGAGACACTCTCTACTCTTAACCTCTTTTACTATATTCTCCATACGGTAGGAAGCATATATTGCTTCTTTTAATTATAGCAAATACTGTATACAGAAAAGGACATACATAATAAGTGTACAACTAAAGATTTTCACACATACACCCATACAACTAACATCTGGATAAAAAGGTAGAATTTTAATAGGACCCTAGCTGTAGTTCTCTCTAAAAGTAGCCACTTTTCCAGACCTGAAGCATCACAGATGATTTTGTGTTTATGTTTATACTTCATAAACATTAAGTATTTTTGTGACTAGTCTTATTCATATTTTTGCAAGTAGTTACAGTTTGTTCATTCTCATTGCTGGGTAGTATTCTGTTGTCAAAACACACGGGAAATTATCCATCCAGTCTTTTTTAAAAATTTTTTTTATTATACTTTAAGTTCTAGGGTACATGCGCACAACGTGCAGGTTTGTTACATATGTATACATGTGGCATGTTGGTGTGCTGCATTCATTAACTTGTCATTTACAGTAGTTATATCTCCTAATGCTATCCCTCCCCACTTCTCCCACCCCACGACAGGCCCCGGTGTGTGATGTTCCGCTTCCTGTGTCCAAGTGTTCTCATTGTTCAACTCCCACCTATGAGAAAGAACATGCGGTGTTTGGTTTTTTGTCCTTGCGATAGTTTGCTGAGAATGATGGTTTCCAGCTTCATCCATGTCCCTACAAAGGACATGAACTAATCCTTTTTTATGGCTGCATAGTGTATTCCATGGTGTGTATGTGCCATATTTCCTCAATCCAGTCTATCACTGATGGACATTTGGGTTGGGTATATATAGCATAACCTTTGGAAAGTAATGGAAAATCCAGCCATGATTTCCCATTACAGTTCAAACAAAATCCAAGATACTTTAAGAGGTCATACTTCCTAGTTTGCTTGAGATAGTGCCAACTTGTGTTCGTCCTGACACTTGCCATCACTCTCGAAAGTGTCCCACTTTGGAAAACAAATGATGTGTATTGTCTAGTATATACCATCTTACCTAATCTGCTCCATTTATTTCCTGAATCTTTGCAGAAAGATCTGCCATTGCTCACTCTGCCCCAGTCACACTCTTCTCTTTCCAGTTTCCAAAATTTGCCATATATTTTTCACGACTCAGTGCTTGTCTTATATATCTATTCTTCACTCTAGGCATAGTTGGTATTTTTCCATCTTTTAGTTCTAAGTTTAAATGTCAACTCCTTGGAGGGGCACTGCCTAGTCAGACTATGAATATTCTTCCCTCATTTTCACACCTACTGTGCCTGCACACTCTTACCTTCATAGTATTAGTACACTAAGCATCTATTTATGTATTTAAGTATTTATTATCCTTACCCCAGCCCCTACTAGATAGTCAACTCCATTAGGCTAAAAAATATGTGTTTATCATTTTGAATAGCCAGTAAATATCTGTTAATGTATAGATACATGAATGACCAAAAACAGACAACCAAGTAGGGAATCAGAATCTTGCTTCTAAATCATCATGTTCGGTCCTTCAATGCCATTTCTTCACAAACAATTGCACAGACAGTAAACAAGCAAAATAAGATGCTTCTAGGCTAAAAAAAGAAAAAAACAATGCCTAAGAAAAGGAAAAAAATAGTACTTTAAAAAAAGAATTATGTAACCCAGCTAAAACTAGGACATCCAAGTCCAGTCTTAGTAGATTCTCATATTCATTCAATACCTACAGTGTGAAAAATTAATTAAATGTATTGAGTTTATTGAGTTCTCTAGAAGACATACCAACTATAAATTATGTTCTACGACAAATGGAAATTCTTGCTAAATAACAGTAGATAACATTTGCTGGGCACTAATTCTGAACATGACCAGCATTTTAATGTTTCCCTCTCCCTGAAGAGCCTCCAGATTGCCTCTGGCTTTCCACCAGAATCTCATTTTGCTCTGCTTTCATGAGACCTCACTGTTTCTTTAACTTATCTCCATAACCTAATAAGGTAGTCTATTCAATTTTTCTAATAATAGTAAATCTTATTCTCTCATGTTTAAATTTTTTTAAACCTGTAATCTTGATGAGAAACGTCAAGTGATAGAAGACTCTAGCAGCTCAATGAGGCTGTGTTGGAACGAAGAAAGAAGGATAAGATGTTTTTGTTTATTTAGTTGCTTGGTTGTTTTTTGTTTTTTGTATTTTTTAAAGTAAGAACCACAACAAGAGCTATTCTTTCATCTTTTCTATTACTTTTTCCTTGTTAACTCACATCCTCTGTGTGTAGGGGGAGGCCATACTAGCAAGAAGACAGATAACTCTTGTACAAATGAGAATACGTAGAAGGAAGGATTGATGACGGGGTGATAGGGCCATATTTAATTTTTTTTTGTTCAATGGAACAAGAAGCATTTGGAGTCCTTCACAGATGATGAAAGAGACTTGAGAAAAAATAAACAGATTCAAATCCAAAATAAAAAAGGATAATATTTTATTCAAGGAAAATGGAAAGAATAAGAATGCTCACCTGGGTATTTATGTTTTTGGGAAAGCAGCAATGATGAATCTCTCAACAGAGTGACAGATATGAGGAGAAGTCCTCTTTCAATATGGAAATTGTGCTATAGAAAAGAGCAAGCAGGGGTAGAGGGATGAATCCCCTTTAGGACTCACTTCCTGCAAATATTCAGATCTTCTTTCCTTTAGGGAAGGTTACCTATGGGAAGGACGGTAACACTACTTTCTTTTTCCGAATTCAAGGACAACTTTTAAGATTTTTTTCCAGGTCTTTTCTTCTATCACCCTTATATAAACAACTATTTCCATTTTCTTTGGTGTATTTATATTAGTTATTCATTTGATTTTAAAAAGTGCCTTCTCTGAGACTCTTATGGTGAGGGACTGCAGCTTATAGGTGACAACGTCAGGGTCCTATCTACCTCCTGACATTTCAGTCATTGTCAGATCTCTGGAAAGTCACCCTTAGAAATGTGCACTCATCACCTTAGTAGGAAAGAGAAATGGAATGCCAACTCTTGGAATTCTAACCATATCTTAGTTGTCAAAACTACTTCTTGACCCACCAAAATTTAGAGCCTATTTCTAAGGAAAGAGGTCACATGATTACTGTACTTTAAAGAAGGGAGGGAAAATGGAACAAACTTCTCTTGGATATCTGCAATAGTATCGATATTAAATAAACCCATTACATACATTGCCTCATTCCATCCTTATAACTTTTTTTCAGGGAAACACATGGGATTAGAGGTGGTAAAACATACTCCTAAGATTGTGGAGACTGGTGCCAGACAGTGACATACAAATCATACTCTGCCACTTACTATCTGTAGAACATTAGGCCAGTCACAGAACTTTGCTGTACCTCAGTTTCTACATCTGTAAAGTGGAGATAATGTATTTGGTACCTACCTCATCAAGCTCTGTGGGAATAGTAATATAAGTTAATTAGAAATAACAGGCTTAGCAGAGTGTCTTATGAATGCTTTGTGGAATAGATGTTGCCTGGTATATTATTCCCTTTTCACGCTGCTGAGAAACACATACCAGAGACTGGGTAATTTATAAAGAAAAAGAGGTTTAATGGACTCACAGTTCCATGTGGCTGGGGAGGCCTCACAATCATGGTGGAAGGTGAAAGCCAGGTATTACATGGCAGCAGCAAGAGAGAATGAGAACCAAGCAAAAGGAGTTTCCCCTTATAAAACCATTAGGTCTCTTAAGACTTACTACCACGAGAACAGAATGGGAGAAACCAACCCCATGATTCAATTATCTCCCACTGGGTTGCTCCTATAACATTTGGGAATTATGGGAGCTACAATTCAAGATGAGATTTGGGTGGGGACACATCCAAACCATATCATTTGGTATGATTACTGCCATCTAATTCACCAAGGTCACTTAGTTACTAAAAGGCAAAGGAGACACTCAGCCTTGGCACTTACTGATTTCTAACAACTTGCTACCCTCTACTAGTAAGGGCAATATTCTGGAAGGGGCATAGCTGTGCTTTCTACTACAGGTTCCAGAGAAATGTCAAATTATTCATTGACTGAGGTTGAACATGGACTTAAAAGAAAGTAACTCAGAAAGGTAGAGGGAGTAAGCATCCGATTCAAAACCAAAACCTGTTGTTTCCTCCCCCAAAAAAGAAAATGCCAAATAACATCACTCCTTGCTGACTCGTCTACTGATCCCTAGACCCAGCCATGATTAGCTCTCTTCCAGAATGAAGCCAAAGTCCTACCATTGTTCTTCCTGCTTCTGCCCACCCCAGTCAACTCCCTCCTTAGATTTAAATTCATGTCATTTGGATCTTATTACTCAAAGCGTTCAGATAGCTTCTTCCATTTCATTCTCAATATGGCCCAAAGTCATTCCCAGGGTTTGCCAGGTCTACACGTGCCACTCTCTGACTTTATCTCCGCCTCCAGCTCTCCCAACTTTTAATCTACTCCTGCCACAGAGGACCCTTTGATGTTCCACAAACCTACCAACCATGCTACTAACCATGGGCTTTGATGCTCCGTTCCTTCTGCTTAGAATAATCCTGCAAGATATCTACCTGGCTTGATGTCCTTTACTTTGACCAGGTTTCTACTCAACTGTCACCTCCTCAAAAATTTCTTCCCTGGCAATGCTACCTAAAACAGCATTTCCTACCCTGTAGTCCCTATCTCTGTTTATTTTTTCTTTATAGCACTTACCAACTGAAAAAATTATATATGGATTTGTTTTTTATTGGTCCATCTCCATCCAGCACTAGAATAAAAACTCCATGAGAGCAGGCACTTTTTTATTCTCCACTGATTGGTAGGTATGACTTAAGGGAATAACAAGGGACAAATCTCAATAGCATTAGTAATCATCTTCCGGTACACTCATTTGCACCTATATTGCCTATGGAGCTCTGCGGCAGGTGCTTTATATGAATTATCTAATTTAATTCTGCTATTGAATTACTGCTACTACTAGACCTATTTTACATAGAAAGAAACTGAGAGAAAGAGGAGAAACTGGAGCAATCGATTTGCTCCAGTCATGTGCTGGCTAGGGATTCCATTGAATCGCTGCTCGATTCCAGAACCTAAACTCTTAATTATATTACGCTTTACGAAGGACCAATGATAAATTCCAGTTAATTCCATTGTTTTTTCGATAGGACCAATTTTAAATGTCAGCAACGAAAAAAGAGTGGTTATAAAAGGGTATTTGACCCCCATTTTCTCTTTTACTTCAGAGTTAAATTGATAGTTGCCAAAAGGCAGGTGGTAGCTTGAACTTTCATGCCATGCTAATTATGAAAATGAAGAGAACTTGAATGGAGCAGAGAGGACAGAGTTCAGAATTCTCAGCATAAGAGATGCTCACTTTCAGAAAGAGCCTTGAATTTATCTCCATTTTAATGTCTTTCCACATTTTAAAATATTAGTTGAAAGGGGGATTTGAGAGGGCAGCATCGCCAAAGTAAACATTCAACACACTGTTATACTAGAATTTTATTATACTCAGGTTCACAGGCGCCCCTGCTGCTGCTGCTGCCTGTCCAGAGACTGGTGAATCAGTGGTTGTGTCTGAAAAGGAGACAAATAGGATGGAAAAAATATCCGTTTTCCTGTCTATGTGTGTACTTTAAAAGGCAGTAAGGTTGCATCATGTACTTATGGGAACAAAGTGGTAAAAAAAAAAAAATCTGGTTGAAGTATTGAATTAACTTCATGTTTTTTCACACCACCATAACACAGTTTTCTATTCATTTTTATGCAGCAGACATTTATATTTTCATATTGTCATGGAGACCAAATGTGATTCAAATGATTCTGCACATTATTATGGAATAATTTGTCTCCTGTGAAGTCATTTTTTAGTGATATATGCTGCGGATAGAAAAGATTAAAGAAGCCAGCTAGAGAGGGTATATTTATGCAATGCGACAAGCACATACACAAAGAAGGATGATGTAATAATGTAAGTAATTTAGAGGTTTTGGCAAGTACGTGGGTGGTAAGCCATGACTGCAGTCAACTCTCAAAAGCTGTGCTACATGCTCCTGGGGAAAGATCTTATTTATGTTTTTTTCAAGAAACACTGGGGTTAAGATAGGATTCACTCAAGGCTAGTCATTTCTAATCTTCTATGCCTAAGAGAAATAAAGATATGCACTCAGCCTCTTAATTCCCCCATCTGTAAATGTGGATACATATACAAAATGTAAATTTTCTTCTCTAAAGATAAAATGATAAAGCGAGCACCCACCTGTATCCCTCCACTCCCTGAAAGATCTTCACCCCCTAGAAGATCTCTTTAGGGGTGTTAAAATCCTTTTGTTTGGACCTCCCAGTTTTTGTTTGAGAGAAGAAAGATCATTTCAGTTGCTGGGAGTAAGTAGCAAATTGCACGATCCTCATGGAGTCCATCTGGGGGATGTGTTCTAATATAAACTTGAACGAAAGTGCTAAAATGCCTTGTTTTTTTGTAATTATATTTTTCAAAAAGCAAATATTTAAAAAATAATTTTATATTTATAAAATAATTGAATATATAATACAGAGTTATCTTGTGTACCCCTTGCACAGTTTCCTCTGTAGTTATCATCTTACATTATCCTGATAATTGTCCGTACTAAAAAACCCAACACTGATATACTACTATTGATTAAAAAGCTGTCCTTATTTGAATTTTGCCACTTTTCCACATACGTCCTCATTCTGTCCCAGGATCCAGCCCAGGGTACCTCATTCCATTTAACAATTGTTTCTTTAATTCTTTAAATGGGAGTGGGATGGGCATGTGTTCAAGTGTAAAGTCAACTAGATGGACAAACCAGGACCTAACCCTTAGACCTGGTCCTCAGGTCCTCCAGCTTGGGACCCTGAGCTAATTAACCTTGCTGGGCTTCTGTATTAGTCCGTTTTCATGCTGCTAATAGAGATATATCCAAGCCTGAGTAATTTATAAAGAAAGAGATGTTTAATGGATTCACAATTCCACATGGCTGGGGAGGCCTCACGAGCACAGTGGAAGGTGAAAGGCATGTCTTACATGGTGGCAGGCAAGAGAAAATGAGAGCCAAGTGAAAGGGGAAACCCCTTAAAAAACCATCAGATTTCATGAGACTTATTCACTATCATGAGAATAGCACAGGAAAAACCCACCCCCAGGATTCAATTCTATCCTATCAGGTCCCTCCCACAACACGTGGGGATTACTACAGTTCAAGGGCGAGATTTGGGTGGATCACAGAACCAGACCATACCAGTTTCTAAACTCCCTGCTCTGCAAAATGAGGACCAAGTGAGCCATTTATCAGCCTGAGAAGAACACTCATATGACATGGCCTTTTCTTGGCACAGTTTGTACCACTCAGACAACAAAGAAGGAAAGCAATGAAGGAAAGTAAGCCCTCCTTACTTGTTCCCATTTGCATTTGCCAAGCTTGAGTTGACCATGCCATGCAGGAAATCAAAAAAGGAGGGAAACTCCTGATTGACCAAATTCTAGGAAAAGAATGATCCTGCTTGGGGAAAATAAGGATGGGCTAATCATTTACAAGTTTCTGTCTCTGAAGGAATCTGCCTTTCACCTAAGATTCAAGTGGCTTTGAGGCAGAGAAGAAAGGAAAAGGAGCCTGGCCGATCAAACCTTTTAGCTACCATGTCTCTCCCTTTATCATCATCCATCTGCCCCCTTCACTTCCCTACTCACTGCCTTGTCCAGTGAGCTATCCACTGTATTCCTGCCTGCTACAGCCTTTGCAGTGTCTCCCTCCCTCAGCAGGACACCAGTGCTTGCAAGCTTGCAAAGGCCAAACAAAACCGGGACTCACAAATATGTAACTGTTTTCCTTAGCTTGTGGCATAAATCAAAAAAAAAAAAAAGAAAAGAAAAGGAAAAAAAAAATTCTGTTAGTACAGGGCTCTGGAGTGTTTATTTTTTTGCCAGCTGCAACACGCTACCCTCACAGGGGATCACCTAAAACCAGTTATGGTTTAGGTTGGAGGGGGGATGTCAAACTTAAGCTGCAGGCTTGGCCTCTCTCAATGAATTACGACCTTGTCAAGAACCTATTTTTTTTAAATCAATGCAGGTTTTCTATCAAATCAAATACCTGCACACTAAATTATATTTTTGGTGCCAGGCTGGCTCTCCAATTTTTTTTCCCTTTGCTAGTTTTTTCCAGCCTCCTCCCCCAACCTTCCTCCCTCTCCTTACTGTGATACAGACAGTTTTTGTCCATAAGAAGAAATTGAAGTCCTACACTTGGAGGGGGAGATGGGGAACTGTCTTTTGTCATCCTTTGTACATGCACTACCAATGTTTACCATCTGTCTCAGGGGCTTAAGTGACAGAAGTTCTCCTATAGATGGAGTCAAGGGGGTCTCTTGGGATCTTTAACCCAGTAGCGTAGAACACATTTGCTTTTAGAAGAAAGATGTCTTTTCTTTCTTTCTAAAATTTTGATGGGTTTGAGGATGGGATGATGAATGGGGGAGCCTTCTAATACAGGTGCTTAGATACGAAGTTACACATTTAGATAATTCTTTAAATGTACTGTTCAGATATTTCCCCCCATTATGTGACTTGATAACGTAAATAAATTTCAGAGAATCAAGGAATTCTTTCCTTCCTTCCTTTCTTCCGTCCTTCTATCTTTCCTTCCTTCTTTCCCTTCTTCAATGATTTCCTTTAAACAAGGGAGGAAACTCTTCTACCTCAGCTCCTGCTCTTCCTGGCAGATAAGAGATAAAATTTTAGAAGTGAGTTTTGTCCCCTAAATTAGTAAGTTAATGGAGAAAATATTAGAGCCAGAAATCCCTGCTCTTATCCCCCCCTCCCCCCCAATGGAGCCAGCAGAGGCGGGATGTGCCTACTTTGGGAATGTGGCAAGAATGATTTTTTCAATAACAGGAATCTCCATGAATCAAAATTCACTTAGGGTAAAACCATGAAGGCGTATAGCTCAGAGTTGGCACCCATGTGGTCCCTTTACATGGCCCAAAAGCCTTTATTTGGTGGTTTTGCAATTAAATGCCACATATACTTCAGGCCATATGTAGATGATCCTCAAATGAATTGCAAACTGTTTTCAATAGCAGTTAGGATGGATAAAACACCAATGAGCAAATCCTAATCAGTGGCGTTTGAGTCTCCAGAACCCAAATCAAATATTTTCTGGTTGGACTCACAACATTTTTAATAGGCTGTCACAGTGCCAACGCCATCTTCACTGCACAATGAATAGCTATTTTGGCAGGAATTCTGCTCCTCTTATTTCTTCCCACTTTATTCAGCTGAATACCACCACTCCTAGTGTGGTCTTTCCTAATGAAGGCATGCTTAGAAGTTCCTTTGGTTAGGCAGTCTTTATTGTGAGTTTAGTTCCTTACATGAGAAGTTCAAGATGGAAAAATGTGCCTAGAATGATCCTGGATGGGAAAACAGAGGAAAGTAATCATTTACACTCCAAAGTAAAAAAGATAACACACATAACTGCATTATGTGCACTAATGGACACCGACATGCAGTAGAGCCTGCCCACTTCCATCATCTCTTTTTGTTGTTGTTGTCGTTGAGATGGTGTCTCACTGCGTCACCAGGCTGGAGTGTAGTGGCGTGATCTTAGCTCACCACAACCTCCGCCTCCCAGGTTCAAGCCATTGTCCTGCCTCAGCCTCCCAGGTAGCTGGGATTACAGGCATGTGCCACCACACCCAACTAATTTTTGTATTTTTAGTAGAGACAAGGTTTCACCATGTTGGCCAGGATGGTCTCAAACTCCCGACCTCTGATCCTCCCACATCAGCCTCCCAAAGTGCTGGGATTACAGGCGTGAGCCACCGTGCCTGGCCTCCATCATCTCTTTTTAATGGTTGTAATTCAGCTGGACAAATATTTCACTGAATACTTACTATGTTACAGTTCTCAATGCCAGGTGTTATAGGATCCAAATATGAACAGGACATGGTTTCTAAATAGTGAAAGCTTATGAGGAACATAAACAATCAGAGATAATTCAGATAGACCTAGGCAAATGATAAGAGTGATCAGCTTGTTTTTGAGGCTCAGCATCCATTTGTTTCACCCCAGTGTTTCTCGGGAAAATCATCCTCATTACCCCTTGAAACCTCAAACCATCTGGTTTGGATGAAACTGATCTTGGTTTCAGCTTCAGGGATGGGCCATGATTGCTCTGAGCTAATTAATGAATCTTATTCTCCTGACTTCAATGACAAGGGTTAAGACCTAATTCTCATCAGTAAGAACACAGCGTGCACTTAAACTGGAGTTCAGATTCAAGAGAAAAAGGTCTAGAGTTTGCATCTTGTAAAGTCAAAGATCAACAGTCCCCCGAGAGAAGTAAACGGTAAGGAGCCAGGCTCACTGCATGAAATCTGGGACAAGTCAAAGCTCCCCTGGCCCTGAATAAAAGGCAGAAAGAGCAGTTGTTACTACCAGTGTCGAAGAGCCTTTAAAATTCTATGACTTAAAAAAGTGGAAAGAAACTGTCCCCGAAGCTGGTTCACGCCCCAGCATTTTGGGAGGCAGAGGCAGGTGGATCATTTGAGGTCAGGAATTCAAAACCAGCCTGACCACCATGGTGAAACCCCATCTATACTAAAATGCAAAAGTAGCTGGGTGTGGTGGCGGGCACTTGTAATCTCAGCTACTTAGGAGGTTGAGGCAAGAGAATCACTTGAACCCAGGAGGCGGAGGTTTCAGTGAGCCATGATTGTGCCACTGAACTCCAGCCTGGGTGACAGAGCAAGACTCCCTCTCAGGACAAAAAAAAGAAAAAAAAAAAGAAAAAAAAGAAAAACAGAAAAAAAAAAAAAAAAGAAGAAAGAAAGAAAGAAAGAAGAGGAGAAAGAAAGACAAGAAAAAGAAAGAAGAAAGAAAGGAAAAGAAAGAGAAGAAAGAAGAGGAAGAGGAAGAAGAGAAGAACACTATCCTAAAAGTAGATGCTTAGCCAGAAGATACACTTCCACAATCTCTTCTTGAATCCTAGTGGGGCCGCAGAGCGGTCTTGCCAACTGCAACGTCAACCAAGAGCGATGGGTGTCTCCCTTGCAATACATGGTTGCAGATGATTATGAGTCCTGTCTGGTGCTTCTACAATCCCTTTTGTGTATCCCATCTGCATCAAGAATATGTCTGAGACCCTGAAGAGGCAACCATTACAAGTTGAAGATGTTGACCCTGATATTCCTTAGGGACACGGCTGCTCTCGCGACTGTACACACGGTTACTTAGACTACTTGCTGTAAGCAGAGCTGATTTGCTTTGCATTAAGCCACTGAGACATAACTGTTAATTATCGAGTCAAGTCATAAACTTAGTCCTAAGTTGATAAACTGTGGACGACGACATGTACAAGTCCTGGCACTAATCTAGGAATCTGAAATATCCACCGGAAGAAGAGAAATACAACCAATAGGGCAGAAAATGTAAAAATATAAGAGGAGAATAGCATAAAGAAGTTCATAAGTATGGACTCGCTAATTAATCAAGTATTCCACAAAACTCGCAACAGAACAAGAATTATGTATTAACATACATCCCGTATCGCTCTATGATTTACAATCAACAAAGAACCTTCCCTGCGTGCCGCGTATTTCATTCTGATTCAAATAAATTAGCTTCTATGAGTTAATTAATAGAAAAGAGCAAGTGAAATGAAGGTGATCTGTATAATGTAGCATTTTGTATCACAGGGGGGGAGTGTATAGTCTGTTCTACGCTCTAATAAAGAAATACCTAAGACGTGGTAATTATAGAAGGAAACCAGTTTAAGGATCACAGTTCACATGTGGCTGAGTGAGGCGCTCACAAGCACGGATATGAAGGCTGAGATGATGGAAGCAAATCATGTCTTACATTATGGTGGCAGGCAAGAGAGATAATGCAGGGATAACACCCCATAGAACCGTAAAATCTCAGAGTTTATTCGACTACAGACGAACGCACAGCCGACAGTCCCTTCCGCTCCATTGTGGGGCAACAAAGCTTAGAGCCTGGACAGGATCTGTTACTCAAGTTGTGTCTGCAACAGTCCTCAATTTTGGACTGTTCAATTCGTCTAACGAATATCTCTGTTATGACCAATCCGCGTTATGTTAATGTTTGTTGTTAAACAGAAGTTCTCTCTATATTATTTTTATTTTTTTGCCACGCTCATCTTCTGGGCAAACTACCTAGCAGCGCGGATAGTGACGACATGCTCATACTTGTTTCCTATGCTCTCTGATGCCACCACCTTGAATTCTTACAGTTTTGACAAGGGCCTGGCCATTTCATTTTGCATTGGCCCACAAAGATGTAACAGTACTTGATTAATGCTCTTTAATAAAAGCATAAGTGCTATGAAAATATAAAAGAGAAAAGGGATACTTTAAAATCATACTGGAAGGGACAGTATAGGATTGCGAGCACATAGAAGAGGAGGGCATAAAAAATGTCTAGATGAAAGAAATAAGTTTTTTTAAAGTATGCAAAATGGGTGTGAAAAGTGATCATCTGCTTGTGCCAGACCATACCTACAAGGTTTGTGTTAGTGTTAGAGAGAAAGTAGACTAGAAGATCAGGCGGCTGTGGATGTGGGGGGTGCTAATGCCCTAAGAGATATTGGAATTTATTCTTTAGAATGCATGAGAACAGCTAACAATTTGTACTATCTGCAGGCTATTTAAAAATTTATGAGTATTTATATATCTATATTGATATATGGATTTCAATATAATAGTTAATGTAAAATACACTTTCATGGAATATAGAATATTTTCATATATTAGAAAAAAGATTTTGGGCAGAACAATGACCCATTCCAAAATTAGTATAATTGTCCCGAGGCAGAGGACACTAAGGATTGGCATGCAGGATGAAGAGAAGACAGGTTTGAAAGAAATTTCAAGAGTAGATATTGCCTGGAAAGGTCTTAGCTCAGATCAAAGCAAATGGTAAGAGAGCCATGAATCTTAGCTAGGATATTGTTTTCCTCAAAATCAACAGGACATATTGGAAAGCACAGAGTGGAAACATTAGAAGTAAGTCTTAGGGATGCTGTTCGTTATTTTCAGTTTTTTTCTTTTATTAGCTTAATTGAATCATGCTCTACTCAGGCATCTAAGATAGAGAAAACACAAGGGTACATGCATCCCATAAATACAGAAAATCATTTAGTAAAGGAAGATACTGTATTCAGGAAGTCTTCTCCCATTAGATGGGACGCTGAATACTGGACATTGAATTCACTTACGGCTTTTGCCTGAAATCATCCTCACACTGGTTCTAAGATGAACTTGCTCACTAAGAGCTCCTTGAACTAAATTACCTTTATAATCTCTTCCAGCCTTTGGATTTGGAAATCTGGTATGGGAGGGGCAGAATCTCCCTTTGGAAATTAACTCTGAGAGAAGACAGCACCCCAGGACACTTCCTTTTATTCTGTGGGCTTTTAAATTCCTATAAATTAGGGGACACCAGAAGACATCACTTGCCTTTACTGAAAGAGTAACCGGAGACTGCTCATAATTATCTAAATTTTGTTTCCACTTGAGAGTTGCTGCTTTTGAATCACCATGAATATAAGCATCACACAGTCATATGTTATTTTTCTTCTGGGACTTCTATTGGAAAGGAATTTTTAAAAAATGAATTGCTGACTTTGGCTGCTTGGCACCAAAAGCAAGGCAGAGAAGATAAACTTAATTTTATTATAATCATTATTAAATAAAGATTGGGGAAAGAGCAAGGCTATATTTGTGATAGAAATTATTTAAAATGTATGTAAATAACCATGTAGATTTTATACATCCCTTAGGCTCCAACGAATATTCCAAATCACTACTGCCTCTTTGAAAACTTGATTTTTTTTTCTTTATTTGAGGATTTATCAATCCTGAGGTTCCCATTACATTAGGCTCGAATTGAAAAGTATTTTGAGATGAGAAGCTGGCTTTAAAACCAAAACATTTTCTTATAAAAAGAGGACCTATTGTTTCAAAAACTAGACATTTAAATTCTAAGGTTATGGTTTTGCTTTTATGGTGGCACCTAACCAGCTAACATTCTCCTACTGTCTCTGATAGCTAAGATTTTTTGTTTCCTATTCACCAAGTAGTTTGCTGAGGTAGTGCAGTGGAAAGAACACAAGGCCTGAGGTCAATTTTGTTTCAGTCAAATCCTTCTGCTCTTCCTTTCTGCATATGGTGGTAAGCAAATGGCATCACTTCTCTGAGCCTCAATGACCGTCTGTAAAATAAGGATTGTTAATATACATTACACCTATCTCAAAAGGTTGCTGTAAATATCAAATGAGAAAATGCACAAGAAAATAAATTGTAAACTACAAACCTGTAGCATGTGCAATAATTAATACATACTACAGTATTAAGCAATGGCCTGACACTTGGCTCAAAGGCAGAAACATCAGAAATCAAGACTAAACTTCAATTTAGAGGGGGAAATCAGTAAACAGTATAATGTGATAATGCCTCTGACCTAGGAAAGAAAGATTTTTTAGAAGTACCAAAGGAAGATATCAAAAGCATACTAGAAGGTAAGGGAAGACAGAGGTGGTGTTATTAGCGCTGAAATCCAAAGCTTCCTTCACCACTACATTACCTCCTAAGAAATTAAATTCCAGGTAATCAGCAATGGGTAACTCCATTGCCTGATTTTCTTAGCACAAAACCTAACAAGCTTCATTAGTTACCTGGACAGATTATCTACACCAGCCAAATCCACAGCCCCCACACCTCTCCCGGTTCCGAATTCAGCCGTCTATTCTGTGCTATGGAGAAGATTTCTTAAGTGCAAGGAAATTTCCAGAGTGCAATTTGAAGTCCAAGTGAGTAAAAAATGTAATATTTTTCCCCCCTTTTGTAAAAGCATGCTGATGTGTTCTTAATTCTCTTGCCATTTTTTATTAGTGCACTGATACTTAGCGTCCAGAAGTTATCGTTTGTGGCTTCAGGTTACTTTCCACATTCAGATTCCAAAGTTGCTGGCTGCTACATACATACTCTCCAGTTGGACTGGCCTCCAGAATGAGCGATGACTCCGAAAGATAACATATTTATATTAAGGTGACAGGAAAATAAGGCACAACAGGTTAGTCCATGCAAATGCAGCTATTGAGATACATTGTATGTTTTGTACAAATTACTCAGTGGCTTGTTACATAGTTGGGTTTATTTGCAGTAATATAGAATCATCAGATCATTGCTATTCCTTCACTCCATCTGCTCTGTGTGCTAGTTTATAAAGAACTCTAAGGGAAAAAAGAAAGAAAGAAAAAAACTCTTTCCCCACCCAAGTTGCCAGGGTTGTTGGTTTATTTTACCTGTTACTAATATCAACTTTATGGTACATTTTTGTCTGCTCAAAAAAAAAAAGTGGCTTATATGAATCTATGCAGTATATTATTTATAGTCTTGTGGCTAGACCTTTTCATGATGAAAATGTAAAACCTTCCTGTAAAATTTTTTATTTTAAATAAAATTACTCTTTTCTTGCCCAGTTTAGGTCAGCCCTTATTTTGCTCCATAACCACCAAATCTTGAAAACTTATATTGTCGCTCATCAATGGACCAGACTTTAACATGCGTTTTAAGGTCATGCCTTAAATCCATTTTTGTGATTGCGAAGTGACTTTTTTCCCTGTCTGTCTAATTAACTGATACGACACTAATCCTTTGCACATCTGGTACTAAATGTTTGCTCACATGGGTTCCCCAGTGAGAAAGTGTGGCCAAACGGCGATGTCGAGTGTGCTTGACTTCGCTTTAAAATCTTCACTCTCTGGGATTAAAATCTTGAGATAAAACATCTGGATTTCAAGGGTGTCCCCAGAGAATGAAAGTTATAGTTGTATAGAATACATATTGCACATAATATGGTCTTGTTATTTCTGTATTAGCACAACTCCAGCCGGTGCCTGCCGTTAGCATGTCAGTCTCCTGACACATCATTAATAAACAGGTAATTTCATAACTGATTTCCAGCAAGTGTCATGTTGAAAACCACCTGGGTTTTAGTTTTCACTAACATTAAAGGCACAGGCTAGAGGGAGGTCGTTATTATTAAACTGGGACTAATTTAATTGAATAATGAATCAGTAAAAACAAATGTGTATGCAGAAGGATAAAAGAAATTTCCAGGCCAATGGATAGGTCTGGATCCACTAATAAAAATGTGACTATTCCTTCCCTTCCCCTTCCCCTCACCAAATGTATACATCAGCAGTTACTCTGAAACTGTGCCCACTGCCTCCAGGAAAGTTCCAGAAAAACACCAATGAAGTAACCATGATGGGGGAAAAAAAATCTATACTTTTAAAATTGTGACTTGTGAAATTAGGTCTATGACATGCTTATGTATTCAGTGCGTTTTAAATGCATATTGCATGGTAAATGCCATTAAAGATGAAAAACACTCACCAAGGTGAGCCATTGTCACAGTTAACCTATAGATCTAGCCAAGTGTGTAGTCAGGGACAATAACCTTATTGTTAAACGTAGTTGAAAACCATAACTGTGATACAATCCACATCCTGGCCTATGCTGGGCCTTTTTATTTTTATTTTTTAAATCTCTATGTTATCTTATCGGCATCATTTCTACTACATTGGAAAGTAGCTAAGCAATGCTATGGCCTGACTTCACAGCATTAGAAACGTTGCCCAGTCGTTTCTAGGGGACTCTCAGTCTTTCGATGTATTTTGGGGGGAGTTTTTAACTTTCTTTATGACCCAAAGCTAATAACTTTTTATGTTAGCCTTTGTACTCTGCTCATGTGAAATTTCAATCACAGTATGAACCTGAATGAATATAGAGTATTATTTTGGCATTTTGCAAACAGGGTAAACAAGTTGTGTTTTACCAACTTCTCTGACCGTCTATTCCATTCTTAACTCCATAATAATCTTTCCTTCTTCCCAACAAGCTTTTCAGGGAACCATTTACAAAAAATCTGGCCTGTAGTTTAGAAAAACACCTGATTAGCAACTGGCAGATGTAGAAAACTGATGTCAAAATTTCTTTAGTTTCTTTATTTCATAACAAAAGATTGTAAGAAATTATTCAGTTTACATGAAGACGTTGACTACCACTGGTTATTCAATACATTATAAGGCACAGAGAAATTTTAACATATCTGTTATAATCACTCCTATTTTATAGGTTAAAAACACAGAAGAGCAATAAAGATAGTTGTCTAAAGTCACTAATTGCCTAAAGTCTGTCACAGAGGTTATGGTGAAGCCAAGGTTAGAGCTTGAATGCTTCCAAAAAAAGCAAGGTTACACTAGATGAAACAGCCTGAACTAGACTAGCATATTTCTACATGTACAGCGACACAGTAAGTTTCCTAAAGGTGCAATCCTTACTTTAAAGCTGGTAGAGTGAAATAAGTAAAGCAAGTATTTCCTAAGAGTTTGTGTAAAATAAATCGCCTCTTTGTTTTAAAGCACTTTCCATGTGAATGAAATACTTGAAATTTTCAACCAGCTTATGCGATGGGTTTGATGATTAGCGTTGATTTACACACATGGAAACCAAGTCAATGAGGATTTAAGTAAAATGTGCCACGATGCCGCCACTCGTAAGTGATTAGAAGAAGAATTTGGAACCAAGAATTTGACTCCAAAGCCTAAACTCTTAACTGTGACGTACTTCACCACCTGTCTAATGACTTGTAATTACTAGTTGTGGGAATGTTACCAAGGACAAAGGATAACAGTTAATAGGAATCTCCTAGAACTTGACAATGTAAGGACTAGTTTCCCTTACTTTAGAAGCCAATCCCATAATGCAAATAAGAGGCATAAGTTATTTTTTTCTTTTTTCTTTTTTTGAGACAGAGTCTCACTCTGTCGCCCAGGGTGAAGTGCAGTGGCCCAATCTTGGCTCCACAACCTCCATCTCTGGGATTCAAGTGATTCTCCTGTCTCAGCTTCCCAAGCAGCTGGGATTACAGGTGCATGCCACCACTCCTGGATAATTTTTGTATTTTTTTTTTTAGTAGAGACAGGGTTTCATCATGTTGGTCAGGCTAGTCTCAAACTCCTGACCTCAGGTGATCCCCCTGCCTCGGCCTCCCAAAGTGCTGGGATTAGTGGCATGAGCCACTGTGTCTGGCCCACAAGTTCTTTGTCACCAAATTTTTTTTTTTTTTAGATCTAAGAGACATTTTCCTAGGCATTCTAAGTCTCAGCTGTCCAATCTGTAAAATGGGTATAGATGGAATCGCCTTACAAATACATGGATATAAACACAAATATATCGGTTTTTGAATTCATGCTTCCCAGTTATTCTGTGTTTGGTATCTTTATGATTAACTGCTAAGTTAAATCATTGTTCTCTACTTGGGGAGAAGGGGTGCCTTTAACATGACAATCTTCTATTTCTATGACATGGTCCCCAAATTAATATTGTATCCATTAGTAGTTTCTACTAGCTTCTAGTAGTAGCTAGAAGTACTACCTAGTAGTACTAGTAGTGCTGGTAGTACTACTAGTAGCTAGTAGCAGTATAACTAACTAGTATCTTCTACTAGCTACTAGTAGCTGAAATTTTTGTATGCTGAAATGTGGACACCCTCATGCTTATTGATTCTTTTTCATTCATTGACATCAAGCAATTTGGACCACATAGAAAACTGTGTCAAAATCTTTGAGGTGAAACATGTATAGTATATGAAAAAAAGACATTAAGTTGTCAAAATTAACACACGTTTATGTATCCATGCAGAAATCTGGCAATTGAGGATTAAAGAAGAAAAAAATCCCGGAATGGGCCTAGGACAAATCTAACTATCTCTGTTACTTAGATTTTTATTTCCCCAACCAAATCATGCTTATAATCTATTTAAATTGCATTTTTCTGCACAGTTCTTCATAGTCTTATGAAGGACTTTTGTTTACACTCAAAATAACACAAGTCATTCAATGGGAAACTGATGAAGGAAACTAACATTCTGGACATTTATAAAATCTATGGAAATCTGTATCAAACTTAGTTAATCTCTTCCCTAGACTAATGGTTCTCAACGAGGGGTGATTTTGCACCTGTATTGGGGTTCTCCATAGAAACAGAACCCACAGGATATACCTAGATATACAGCAGGAGATCTGTGGGAATTGGCTCACATGATGATGAAAACCAAGAAGTCTCACAATATACTGTCTGCAAACTGGAAAACCAAGAAAGCTGCTGGCATAATTCATTCTGAGCCAAAGGCCTCAGAACCAGAGGAGCTGATGATATAACCCCTAGTTACAGGAGTTTTTGAGATATAAAACCCATTTTCTGGAGCATCCGAAACCGTAACTAAAGACCCCAAAAACCAGGGACGAATGTGGGAGCTGCTGATGTCAGTCTTGGAGTCCGAAGACCTGTCTTCTTGTTCTACTTAAGTGGGCCTTCAACAGATTGAATGATGCCTTCCCACATTGGTGAAGGAAAATTTCTACCTGTTCCTCCAGTTCAAGTGCTAATCTCTCCTGGAAACACTCTCCTAGCCACACCGAGAATAATGTTTTGCCAGCAATCTGGGCATCCCTTAGTCCAATCAAGCTGACACATAAATTTAACCAACACAACATGTCAGAACAGGGCACATTTGGCAATGTCTAAATACATTTTTGGTTGTCACAACTGGGTGGATGAATGGTCCTATTAATAACTAGTGGGTAAAGGTCAGAGATGCTGCTAAACATTCTGCAGTGCACTGGACAACCCCCACCACAAAGAAGTATCTGGGCCAAAATGTCAGTTGTGCTGAGACAGAGAAACCTTGGTGTAGACTATTTGTTAGAGCCATTGATAAGGCAACCAGCTCGTGAGACCCTAACAACCAGAAAGGTTTCTATGGGGCATGTATATTTCATCTCAGCCTCACATTGTTCCATTCCCAAAGCAAAATGTTACGCTCTTCAAAATCTCCAGGGAAGCTAGAAGCATAAAGCTTTGGGTGAAATGTAAATTTCTTAAAATATTTATTCATCCATAAGTGGCTACATTTTTGACATTATTATAGGGTTTCTCAGTGTTCCATTTTATTAAAAAATATTTATTTGGTTTCTAAGATTACTGCTTTTCTGACCACAGAAAATTCAATTACTGAAAACTGCAGCTATCAAATTGGTTGAAAATAAATAGCCTTTTATCCAAAGCTGGCAAAGACTGGTTCACTTTTAATATGTAGCCATTTTTAAAAAAATAAAAATAAGAAAACATTTCCATGCAAGCTGATGGACTGCAGAGTCACAAGCCAAGCAGTATTTCGCATCATCAGGTTTTATTTAAAATAGGATGAGAAAGGAGTGGGGGAAGTTCAAGAAAAGAAGTCATCATTGGAGTAATTTAACATTATTTTTCCTCTTTTGTTTTACAAGACAGAAAAAAAAAGTGAGCCTTTTTGCCAGTAGAAATCACTTTCTCCTGCTTTCTCTCTGTCTTGGTTTGAAATGTTTAGTAATATACAGGAAATGTGGTAAGTGGGATCTACAAACGTGGGCTCCCAATATCAAGGCTAATTATGTGCGAAGCAATTGGGATGGCAGCAGAGTTGCCAGGGAACTGAAAGGGAGGCTGAACTAGCATGTCTGGGTCTTTCATTGGCTTCATATTTGTGTTTTAATCTCCTGCACAACACATTTTCCCCCTTTCTACAAAGAACACGTGTCCATGTTTCCTCAGTGAAAACCAATAAACAAACAAGAAGAAGTAATGGGAAAATTAGTAGAACCACTTTGTGAATTAAAGCGCTGAGATTCTCCAGTCTGTGGGTTAAATTTCCATTTCCGAGTTGCCGTCCTCTTACCACTGAAGACGCATCTAGGCTGTTTCTCACTTCAGTAAGATTAATCTACATACAATTCAAGTTCGTTTTTATATTAGGCTTATAAAACATCAGGAAGCCAACACTGCTGCAGAATATAGATAATGCTTATTATGTTAACTAGCCCGGGCATCACTCATCCCCTTGAAGACAATTTGCTGAGAATTATTGAGGTTGTACATTAGAAGAAGCTCTTAACAGATGAGAATCAAGAGATCTAGTTTTGTTTGCTTTCTGCTATTAATCAGCTGGGTGGACTTCAGCAAGTCCTTAAAACTCACTGAGATACAATTCCTTTACCTGTACAATGAAGGGGTTGGAAGAAAGTGTCTAAGGTCATTTCCAACTCTATAATTTTTTGCCAGCTTTGATTTTGTTCGCACGGTACGGTATGAACTCTGAGCTAATGACACACCACCACTAGCAAGAAGCCTCCCTGCACCAAATGTGAAATCCTAAGATCTCGCAAATGCTATTTCCAATGATGGTGATAACGTAACACCCTTCTTTGCCACTTTATTTTCCCAAGAACTGCTCCCCTAAAATGAGATTATAAGAGATGATGGGTGATGCTAAATACAGTCTTGGAAACTGAAATTATCATGAGAAATGTGTGCTTAAATGGGACCATCCTGTGCATTGGCTGATGGGAAAAGACTCTTTTTCTCTCTCTCTCATACGCACACATTCCCCACCCTGAAATGACTCGTCTTTTAGGAGAGCACAAGGGGATTGGCAAGGAGGATTTAACCACAGCTAAGGGTATGGTGTTCGTGACAAAGCACACGATACCTAGAGAGGACGGGATAACCACTGCCACTGCGTAGCAGTCAGAACCAGGGCTGAGCGGGGAAAGGCTGACTTCATGAGGAGTTCCCTTAAAAGCAGAAAGAAAACATAACAGCTCCGTCTGCTTTCTCATGTCTCTGGGTTAGGAGAGAACCACAGGCTCCCAGTTTTTACTGCCTGGTTTTGTGGTCTTATTGAGGGGTAACGTGACGACAGACAGTAACGTTTCTGGGCCCTCTCATTTTGGAAATTCTTTGCTAGTTTTCTTAATGCTACTTACTATGTATTATAGTTGTGGGTTCTAGATAAAAGATACTACTTCCTACAGCGAATCCCTCTTGTTTGAACCTTCACTAGTTTGTGAGAGATTATGCCAGGAAAACCCATACTGGAATTTTTTTTTTTTTTTTTTTGATAAGTCAAAAAGATGACCAGGGAACATAGCACATTTCGGGAATTCAGTGTGCGGAAGGAGATTGATGTTTTCATGTAACCTCTAAATTTTAAAATCATGAGCTCAAAACATATCTGCATCAAGGTAGAACAATTCCACTGTCATTTGCTCTATTACAGCCCAGTGACTTTAGAGGAGGGGCTGATGTCATCCTGTCAAAGGGCAAAGGGCATCAAAGGATGGAATTTAAAACATCTTTGAAGAGCACGGGGTCAGCAGATCTTTGTTAACAGCTTCTGTTCGCAGACCTGCCAAAGTGTACCCTGTGCTTCTGGTGGGGCCACTGTGGCTGATGACTGACAGCTCTGTGATGAGGAAAGCTGACCATAGAGTCTCCCAGCAGGGCGGGGTGCAAAGAGGTGGAAAGGAGTGTGATGCTCTTCCAAGTCTTTTTAGCACTAAACATGTAAGTAGTTGCAACTCCCAGAGAGTGATCCTGATTGTAATGCAGCTACGCAGAGTTTAAAAAATAACCTCTGATTTAGGGAAACGTTATATATTTTGACATGCATAGAAAACCTCCAAAGCAATTGGCAGATTAGGAAAGCAAGCGGGGGAAGGTCAAGTGTTTTGTCAAAGGTAGAAGCACAGTTAATAGAAGAAAAGACTCTAAACCCAGGTCTTCATCCACTAGAAAGCAAAATTATGAAAATAATTGTCCGAAATGACAGGTGGACAGGAATAATTGATGAATGGATGAAACATGCCGTTAAATCAGGATTGCGCTACGTAGACAAAAGAACAGATTTTGGACCCATCTTGTGATTCTTTGTTTGCTCCATGGATGCACACCCCCAGATCAAAGTAGAAGCTTCAGGCTGAGGAGAGGAAAATGTGTAAGTGGAGAACTGGGAAGGATGACATGAATTAAAATCATCTTAAAAAAGAAGTAAATTCTTCTCTGTGCTTTGCCTGAGTGAACATAGTCTTTGTGTTAATAATGGAAAGGAAATATCTTTCCATTTGAAGAATGGATTAGGCTAGTTTTATGTCATTAATTGCACTTGAAATAATTTAGCCAAGTTTAACAAATTTATTGGTCATCTACTATGAGCCAAGAGTGAAGTATGAAGGAAAATGGAATCCAAAGATAAATGAGACCAGTCCTCAGAGAAGGTCTCCTGTTACATGAATGCCAATTGTATTGTTCTAATTATTCCAATTACTTTTCTGTCTCCTTTCACAAAGAGAGTAGTTATTGAATAGGAAAAGCAAGCAATCACACTGGGGATATTTAACTTTTTGGGGAGGAAAGAAAAGATTTAGAGTTAGAAAGGGAAAATATGAAACCATATTTTATTCATTTTATTGCCATTAAAATGTTTTGCATCTTTGTTGACAAAGGTTTAAACACAGTATACAGGAGACTAGGAAAGAACATACAGGCACAGTCAGCTGCTGAATATGTGTGGTGAGAAGAAGGGGGGTTTCAAAGGCAGACAAATACATTGTTTGAACATACATGGCAGGAGAAAAGGTTGAAAACTCTCAATCTAATCTACTGCCGATATGATTTCCAAGTTCATCTGGTGGCTGGTTAACAAAATCCAACCGCTGCACATTTGAGACATAATTATGTGGAAGTAGAAAGAAAGTTTGTAATTTATACCGGTGCCTACCCGGTGTTAGCTTCCAGGAGACCTGACCCTTTCCCCAACCTCTTTTTGACCAAGCCAGCTCCACTCATTCCCCAGTCAGATTGGAAGTTACAGGTTCCACTGGAAACATGGTTTATGGATAATGTATCTATAATGGACTCTCCACTCAAAACCAATACAGCAGTAGCATAGCCATCAGCAATCAGTCCATAAAATCTGCAGTTGCCTTCCTTTTTTTCTTAAAGGGGGCAGGAAGCTAATGGATTTGAAATAGCAGAAGCGGACCACAGACCTTTTTAATAAATGAAAATAAAATTGAGTCTCAGGTTTATGTTGATCTATAGAACTGTGAGTCTCAGAGTCCTCCCACTGTTTCCCTCAGGGTTGATTCCTAGCCTAAACCACCCAACATTCATAGCTGATAAGTGTCTACTGAAGGGTAATAAAATACAGTGTGTGTAGTTGTAGAGAATGTAACTTATCACTTTCATCAAAAGCTCCCTGAAAATGTGTTTATCTAAAAGACTTGTATGTTTGTGTATATTTCAAATATCTTTGCCGTTCGATTGAGCTCCTTGGGCATTTAAAAGCTATTCCTTGAAAAGGCTTTTTTGGAAACTGTTTAGCTATGGGTTAATGGTTACATTTCCTCGGATTGGAGATATCCTCCAGGTTACAGAATTCATACAAATATATACAAATGAGACATTGACTGTTGCCCAATTTTATTTTCTCACTAAATCAAGGTAAAGATTTAAGGCCCAATTCATAAAAGAGAAAAAAAAATCTTTATGTGGGTGTTAGGTGATTTTTAACTCCGACACAACTGATGCTGGGAATTTTCCAAGCATGTGGCTGCCTAGTGGGGAAAAAAAGAAAAAAGAAAAAACAGTTTGAGATGTTGAGAAAGAGGTTGGGGTACTCTGGTAATAGCTATGGAATATGACTGCATGTCACTTTTAAAAGCTGACTGCGCTGCAGATGGTTTATAGCTGCTATATGGATGGTCTTATCTGGAAATACTTCTGGATCCTTCAAGAAACAGACGGGGAAAAAAAAAGAGATTTTTTTCAATCAAAGACTGAGTTTTAAGTATCTCAATGGTATGCTGAGGTTTTCCTTAAAGAAGGTGCTCACTAAGCATCAACGATAAAAATCAAGGGAGTTGCAAAGAAATATATTTTCTACATGTATGTTACCTGCCAGAAGTATCAGTGGTTCCATCTGTGCTTAGATTGTGTGTTAAATAATGCTTTCAAAATGCTGCAAAATGTGAGTATATTCCTCGTTCAGAAAACAAGCAGTCTAACTTGCCCCCAGATGTCCAATATCTGGATCATCACATCATTTATGGAACACTTACTATTTCTCATTGTCAGTTTCAGGAATGGGTTTTGATTAGGGAAAAGCCTTAGATACTGAATGTCTCCCCTAAACACACAAGTCATGGGGATCCCAGTGTGATCCACATGGTGAGTCAAGAATTATCCTTCTTGATTTTCTTTCAGCTGAGAGTTTGAAAAACTCATTTCTCCAGTTACTGTGGTGGTTTCCACTTCTGGGCTGAACTGACCAAGAAGGACACCAAGAATTCAGGTCTGGTGGTGGTGCATAAAGTCCTTTGTTCTAGAAGGCTCTTCTTTTTCACTCAGTTTGAAGAAAGATATTGGTGGAGAAGTTGAGGCCACTCTTGCTTGGTTCTATGGCATTCACAAAGAGACTCTCTCTGAGAGAGTGAAGCAATTACTAGGTTTTGACCATTACCAATATCTCTTCCAGTAGATAAAGAGTGTGGTCTTTGTGACTGGCAATCAATAAGTGTTTCTTCATTGATTATTCAACCCCTTCTCCAAATTCCATAAGCTAATGAAAAAAAATGACTATTTGAGATTTTTGATTTGAATTATCCAGATCTATAATTTATATTAATCTAGTTATCTAGACAATTGTTTATTTCTTTACTTTTTCCACATAGACATATCCTAAAATCAAGAGTTTGGGTACCTGATTAGTTTAGGGTCTCCTAAAGATAGAAATATAAAAACACTAAAATGTAACTTAAAATACTAAAAGTAATAATATCTAATAACATTTATGCACTCATATATTTTGGCAAGTTCACAGCTATAAGATGTGGATCCAAAATTGAAGTTCATATCTTCAGGCTTAGGTGCATGTGAGCTTAACTACTATGTTCCATTTAAAATAAAATTTCACATTGGGCTTCCCTAATATGGGCGCTACATCGGCAAGGTACACAGGGTTACATTTCCAGATAAATTAGAGGTCAAAGCAAAGCAGTACTGAACTTAGAATCCAGATTCTAAGTTTCTATCAAATTATTTTCTTCTTCGGAAAGAAAAGACTGTTCCCAAATAGGGTAGTCAGTTTATGTAATAGGTAATAATAAATGCAGACAAATCAGTCAGTTCATGTGGCTTGTAATTCAATCCAGGGCTCCTAATGTGAGTGGGCAAAGAGAAGTATTTAGGTGAACTAAATACAGTAGGGGCAGTGATCATTTTTATTCAGGAATTTTATATTTGGAGATCATAAAAATCGTAATTATAGCAAATTTCTTTAATAGTCATCCAGCGCGATGGAATATAACCTAAAGACGTTTATCTGTACCTCATTAAAATCAGTCCAATAAGAGATCCACACCCCTTTGAAACCCTTCTAAGCATGGTTCTTACACGTGTGTGGGATGTATGTGTGTGTGTGTGCGTGTGTCTCAAGGGTCTGTTTGATTTCAATATACACACTAAACTCAATATATACAAATAAGCTTTGATACATATATGCATTTCAATAGCTAACTAAGAACTACTATACATGAAATCAAAACATTAAATGGAAGCTTGGGAGTAGTTAAAGAACTAGAATCAGTTTGTGAAATCATCACGTTACGATTCTTTAATTTTCAAATGGGAGTTCTGAAGCTATGAGGACACAGTCAAATGGAACATTTTCTCAATATGATCTATTTATAAATTAACTGAAACAAGCCAGCTCTGACCTAGAAAACATTTTCTGGAATCCAAAATGACTTCCATCCAAATCCACATGTCAGACTCTTGCTTTCTGTTTGGAAGAATTTCCTAATTATCTGAATTTCAAGACATAAGCTCTTATAAAATGACCATTAGACACATCAAAATGTTCAGAGAATAAATCTTTTTCAATAGGGCAATTAGCAAACATCAATGTAAAGAACTTGCCCAGCAGAATTTTACTAGTACCTTTTAATATTTGAGAAACTTTCAAGGAAATTATATGTATTTCTTACTCGATTTTTGGTGTCTCCTCTTTCTTCTTCCTCCTGTTCAAACTCCTTTCTTCACTGCTTCACTACTCTTTGGTTTCTGTCAACTTCATTCTGAACTTTGGTATCCTAAACAGCTTATCTGTGCCAAGGGCATTTCAAAGAAAGAGGCCCCATTTTGAATCTACAGATGCTATTACCACTTATTTTTACAGAGTCAAGCCAAGCCAAATGGAACTCATTTCAATACCTGACAAATTACCAAAATAGCCCATATTATAAATTGTGTCTCCTGTAATATATTGAGATTCTTCAAAAAGAGGAAATAAAAGATAGGTTCTATTTTAGCCTGTTAGGATATATCCAAATATTTTTAATTTTAGAATCAGGCTGTTAAACAAATTAGAAGTCTGAAAACCTCTGCAGGGTTTGGATACACATATCAACAGGGGTGGAGCAGACAGGAAGCTTCAGTCTTTTCTGGGTAGTGGATAAAGCACCTTCCCTGGGGTGGGTGGGGAGGATGGAAATGGCAAAAACACCCATATTTCTTTAATTTAGGGATCCCCCACCCTGAAGGGTATGAAAGTTTTCAGTCTGACTTCTCTGACAGGCAGAGGTGGAACAGTTGAAATCAGTTCAAAAGAAGGTCTGTCAAAAGAGTCTTGTCACAGGTAAAACCAAGTGCTCAGCTATTAGTGACAAAAGCAGCCAACTCGAGTGATTTCTCTGCCACATGTGCTGTGACAGGATTGTAGCAGTGCTCGTTTACTTAACACACGACTCCATGTGCACACACACACACTTCAGAGAGGATTGTTTTTCAAGTGTATTTCAGCTACATTTCTTAAAATACTGACCTCCTTGAAATCAATAGCTAATGGAATTCCCAACTCTGGTTGCACTGCTGATTTATAGACCCCTGGCTGGCCAGATGTATGGCTTTCCCCAAGAAAATGATAGTATCTGTGCTAATCACTTCCTGAATAAGTTGACTTTCCGGCCAATCTCTACTACTACTTATGAGGCTCTCCTTTGGCCCTTGAGAGTTTTATTTCATTATTTTCTTCTTTTATATCTTTCCTTCACTGGGTTATGTCAGCTTGCGGCATAAATTTGTGCCCCAGCAGGTGTTCTAAAGATCTCTTGAGTGAAGATGCAAAATATGTGTATAATAAATGGATTTTATCTGTGAAATAAATTAATGTTATCTTTCTCTGTCTCTGTCTTGAACTCAGTCAAAATAGATAACTATCTTTGTGACAGAGAATTCTTACTCAGCACCAAATTGTTCTGATCAAAGGTAAAATTATCAATTATCTGATTTAATGCTTTCCAATTTTTTTTTTTTTGAGACGGAGTCTCGCTCTGTTGCCCAGGCTGGAGTGCAGTGGCGTGATCTCAGCTCACTGAAACCTCTGCCTTCCAGGTTCAAGCGATTCTCCTGCTTCAGCCTCCTGAGTAGCTGGGACTACAGGCGCCCTCCATCATGCCCAGCTAATTTTCTGTATTTGTAGTAGAGACAGGGTTTCACTGTGTTAGCCAGGATAGTCTCAATCTCCTGACCTCGTGATCCACCCACCTAGGCCTCCCAAAGTACTGGGATTACAGGTGTGAGCCACCATGCCCAACCCTCCAAATTTCCTCTCCTAAATAGAGTCTTGTATACATTTGCATTGTTTCAGAAGCTAAATGAAGATATTCAAGTTGAAATGGTAATGGGGCAGTAGTCATAGAACATTGCCCAACTGACCTCTCCTTTGCCCTTTTCTGGGTGACTCTAAGACACTGCTGCCTCCACACTGAGCTTATAAACCACTACTAGACTGGTCTGGGCACAGTGGCTCATCCCTGTAATCCCAGCACTTTGGGAGGATGAGGTGAGTAGATTGTTTGAGCCCAGGAGTTTGAAACCAGCCTGGGCAGTGTAGCAGGAACCTGTCTCAAAATAAATAAATAAACAAACAAACAAACAAACAAAAAATCACATCCCAAAACACGAGACTGGATGTTTATCCAGCTGATGAAAATCCCCAACCTCCAAAGTACAGAGGCAGCAGAATTGTTATGATCCCTGAGAACCCACTAAGCATTCAAGTCTTTCTGTAGAATCAGACGTGAAATCAATATTCATAAAATAAATTTTATTAGAGCATTACTAAACACCAACTATATCTGCAAACTAGATATAAAGTACACAGTACTAGACTGTGTTATAAGCATCATTTTTGTTTTGTTCTTTAAGAGACTAATGAATGGATTCTTATTCCCGAATTCTACCTTTGTCACTGTATGGCTTTAGGCAAATTAGTTGTACTTCGCAACCTCATTTTCCTCATCTGTGAAAGAAAGACTATCCACTTCTATTATTTTTAGGATTAAAGGAGATAATGAACGGGGAAAAGTAAGCACAATGCCTGGCACATGGTAGATCCTCAAAGAATGTTATCTGAATGAATAAAATACATAAGAAGCTATTAATGCCATCCAAAAGTTTACCATCTACCAGTAAAAACTCATACCAGTATAGAAACTTATACCAACATAAACCAATTTTCTCCTGGTCTTTGTGGCAGAAGTCAGTTGATTCCTAGGTTGAGAGTCGATGGGTCTTATAGGATACTTCTTCCACCACTTTAAGGTCAGGTGGTCTGTTACCTTAAAAGTAATCAGACCACATTTTTCCACACATCCCAATCGTTGATTGTTAGCAAGTGAGCTCATGCTGCCATCCAACCTGTTGTTGTAAACTCTGTGGTATTCCCATTCTCTTTTCTTTAGGCATTATTACATGTGCAGTATTTTAGGGTTCCTCTGAGGAAGATGATAACAGTATTTCTGTAAAAGAATTCATCCAACCTTCTAATATGATTGAAAAATTCCTTATTAAGTGATGGGCCACAGGATCCAGTTGACTTGCAAGAATCATAGTCCCTCTTTAAGCAAAAGCAGTGCCAGTCCACACCCTTGGTCATCAGTTCTCATTTTACCAATGAAATGTTTCTTTGTAATATCCTTTACGCTTCTTAGTGAACCCTCTAATGTTTATGTAGGTTAGTTATATAGTTGAAGCCTTTTTAAAGCTATCTACAGAAAGAGCGCTCATATTAGTACTTTTCACATGTTAATAGCTCCTAGGACTTACATTGCAGATTAGAGTGCTTCACACATTAACTAGGTGCCCTTAAGATACTAAGACAATACATAATTGACATCATAGTATTGCAGATTACAAACAGTAAAGCAGATACATGAAAACCTTGATTAGGTTGCCTAATGTGACTGATGCCTAAATTTAGAGACAGCCTTGTGGTTATGCTAATATGTCTTAAATATTTACAGACCCTTCCTTGGAAAACTACCCTGTATTAGTCCATTCTCATGCCACTATGAAAAAATGTCAGAGACTAAGTAATTTATGAAGAAAAGAGGTTTAATTGACTCACAGTTCTGCATGGCTAGGGAGGCCTCAGGAAACTTACAATCATGGTGGAAGGCACCTCTTCACAGGGTGGCAGGAGAGAGAATGAGTGCAAGCAGGGGAAATGCCAGGTATTTATAAAACCATCATATCTCATGAGAACTCACTCACTATCATGAGAACAGCTTCAGGGAAACCACTCCCATGATCCAGTCACTTCCCACTAGGTCCCTCCTGCCACATACGAGGATTATGGAAACTACAAGATGAGATTTGGGTGGTGACACAGCCAAACCATATGATTCCACCCTGGACCCTCCCAAATCTAATGTTCTCACATTTTAAAACACAATCATGCCTTCCCAACAGTCCCCTGAAGTCTAAACTCATTCCAGCATTAACTCAAAAGTCCAAGTCAAAAGTCTCATCTGAGACAAGGCATGTTCCTTCTGCCTAAGAGCCTGCAATATCAAAAGCAAGTTAGTTATTTCCAAGGTAACAATGGGGACACAGGCATTGGGTAAATGCTCCTGTTCCAAAACAGAGACATTGGCCAAAACAAAGTAGCTACAGCCTGGTGCAAGCCCAAAATCCAGTGAGGCAGTCATTAAATATTAAAGCACTGACATAATCTCCTTTGACTCCATGGCTCACAACCAGGACATGCTAATGCAAAGGGTGGGCTTCCATGACCTTGGGCAGCTCCATCTCTGTGGCTTTGCAGACTATAGTCACTCTCCTACCACCACCCCTCAATGTTGGCTGCCTTCATGGACTGATGTTGAGTATCTGTGGCTTTTCCAGGCACATGGTGCAAGCTGTTGGTGGATCTACCATTCTGGGGTCTGGAGATAGTGGCCCTCTTCTCACAGCTCCACTAAACAGTGCCCAAGTGGGGACCCTGTGTGGGGGCTCCAACCTCACATTTCCCTTCTGCACTGCCCTACCAGAGGTTCTCCATTAGAGCTCTGCCCCTGCAGCACACTCCTGTGTGGACATCCAAGCATTTTCATACATCCTCTGAAATCTAGACGGAGGTTTCCAGACCTCAAATTCTTGACTTCTGTGTACCCACAGGCTCAACACCACGTGGAAACTGCCAAGGCTTGGGGTTTGCACTCTTGAAGCAATGGCGTGAGATGTACCTTGGCCCCTTTTAGCCATGTCTGGAGAAGCTGGGACACAGGACACCAAGTCCTGAGTCTGCACACAGCAAGGGGACCCTGGACCTAGCTGGGGAAACCATTTATCCCTACTAGGCCTCTGGGCCTGTGATGGGAGGGGCTGCTGTGAAGGTCTCTAAGCTGCCCTGGAGACATTTTCCACATCCTCTTGGTGATTAGCATTTGGCTCCTTGTTACCTATACAAATTTCTGCAGCAAGCTTGAATTTTTCCCCAGAAAAATAGGTTTTTCTTTTCTACTGCATTATTGCATTGCAAATGTTCTAATCTTTTATGCTCTGTTACCTCTCGAATGCTTTGCTACTTAGAAATGTCTTCTGCCAAATGCCCTAAGTCATCTCTCTCAAGCTCAAAGTTCCACAGATCTCTAGGGTAAGGCAAAAAAAAGCCTCCAGTGTCTTTGCTAAAGCATAGCAAGAGTGACCTCACTCCATTTCCCAACAAGTTTCTCATCTCCATCTGAGACCACCTCAGCCTGGACTTCATTGTCCATATCACTATCAGCATTTTAGTCAAAACCATTCAACCAGTCTCTAAGAAGTTCCAAACTTCCTGTCTTCTTTTGAGCCCTCCAAACTGTTCTAACCTCTGCCTGTTACCCAGTTCCAAAGTCACTTCCACATTTGTAGCAGCACTCTAATCGTGGTACCAATTTTCTGTATTGTACATATCACACATATCAGCCCTATACATTATCCCCCAAGGAAGGGTGAGCCTAAACACTAGTGTTTTGAAATCTCTATGGAGTCACACTTGATTGGATGAGGAATGGATAATGGATATTTGGCAGCAGCTTATCTGCTGATCTGCTGGTTAGCCCAGTATTTCTATATTACCATATTATTGACATTTGGGACAAGATAACACTTCATTGTGTGCAACGATCTCATACATTATGGGACAGATGGTATCTGTTTTCCACCACAGACCATGTTCCCTTCTCCAGGCATCTCGACAATCAAAACCACTCACAAATTTTGAAATATTTCTGGGTGGGAAGAAGTGCTACCATCAGTTGAGAAGCACAGGGCTAGCTAATAAAATGGCTATCACAGTAACATTAACTGGAAAATTCTGTTCCTAGGTCTTAGGGAAATTATAAACAAGTCCCTTCCACCCCAACCCCGTTTGTGATATTCCCTCCAATTTTTGTCAGGTCTGGGGTAAGAATAAAAACAAAAGCTAAAATATCATATACCTAAATACTGAAAAATTATATATCAAGCCAATAAGCTGTGTAATAAAATATGATCTACCTTCCAAATTTGACAAATATATCTTGTAAAGCCCTGGAAGGCCAGGTTAAAATGTAAGATTCTAAGAATCCTTGCCCTTTCCTACCACAGTGATGCTACGTGGGG
This sequence comes from Rhinopithecus bieti, assembly GCF_001698545.2. Taxonomy (NCBI): domain Eukaryota; kingdom Metazoa; phylum Chordata; class Mammalia; order Primates; family Cercopithecidae; genus Rhinopithecus; species Rhinopithecus bieti. The sequence continues at coordinate 3,384,566 of NW_016804051.1, forward strand.
AAAAGTAGACATTGCTCCTCACTTGAGACAAACTGCCTCTTCTCTTCCTGTCCTGTCTCTTTCCCATATGACTAAGGAGACCTTGTACTTGTGCACATGGAAATCTCAGCTCACATATTCAAACTCTAACTAGATTTTCACAAACAGCTGCCCCTTGAGTAGTTCCCTGGAAGGCCTGGAAGAAGGTTCTGGGTCATCAGAAGAGGGACTTCCAGGGACCCTTGTTATTCAGAATGTGGTCTAGGGACGGCAGAGTGCAAACCCTGGGTGAGCACGTTTGCTTTACTTTGCAGATGCCTTGCTTCATGGAGAATGGTGTGGTCAGAGAAAGGCCAGAAGAGGTTTTCTAAAGTGTTCTGCTCCAGGAAGAGTCCCATCTTTCTCACTCTAGGGATGGAACCAATTTTAAGCTGTTGTAGAGATGGAGCATAAACTATGGATGCACAGAAACTCGTAGGTAGAAAAGAGAGGGATGCAATAAAGGAAAGAATACATTGGTTGAGTGTGAAAAGAGAAGAGCGAAATGCCACAGAGTAGTGGAAAAAAACAATCAAGAAGCTCCACAAAATCATGTTACTGAAGTCTCTGGAACTTCCTGTGACTATGGATCTCTCACACCTGTGTCTTCTTGGGGCCATGCTTAGATCACTGGCTTTTTGTGTTTTCCTGTGTTTTCATGCCCATGTATACTTATGGTAAATCTCCATTATTGGAGGTAACTTGAACGAGTGTGTTGTTACAGGTAAAACGGCCTAATTAAATCAGGAGCATTAGAAGCCACTGAACACTGTGGAAGGGGACATCATTTGAGATGAGTCTAGGATAGGCAGCCCTGGTTGGGGAACTATATGAGCAAATGAGCCAGTGAAAGTTGGGTGAAGGGGTAGAGAGAAGAAGAGTGGGGAATCCTCTTTTAGAGATTAAGACAATGGTGACTGCCTTATACAGTTCACTTCTGGTAAGACTTGAAATCCATCCTCCCATAAAATGTGAAAGTACATAGAACTCCTAACCTCCTATAGCCCAGCTAGGCAGTGGCATACCTGAGTGGCATGGACAAGCAGGAGAACTCAGCACCAGATTGACAGCATTGCTTTTCTGGAGAACCAGTCTCAGTTTCCCAAAAGGGAGCTGAGAAGCTCACATTTGGAAAAAAATAATAATAATAAGATTATGGATGTTTACCTAGACTATTGTTTTGTTTTGTTTTTTGCAATTTTAGACAAAATGTTAACATCTTTAATCATAAATGAACTCTTCGGAAATCAGCACAAAGAGACTAACATTACAAGGTAAGTGAAAATAAAAGGAACAGAGAAAAATGGAATAGCACAAATGAGTTATAAGGCTATATGAAGATGATATACTTAACATTAATAGCTGAGAAAATAATTTCATTATAAATTACATTATCGATCCTTACAAATAATGATATCTGATGTTTGTACAGCTTTAGGAAATGAAAAATTCTCAAGTACTGGGGAAACTTACTCTAGTCATAGGGAGTTTACTGGAAAATGCAGATTTTTGCATACACTTGGCCTCGGCAGTTCCAAATTGTAGGAATCACTCCAACAATGTAGTTAGATACACAATCACACACATACACATACACACACATGTTTACTACATAGTAAATGTATAAGTCATATACCATCACCCAAGAAACTACTTATGTATCGACTGGTTTATAAAGTAATAGACTAGGGGGGTAGAAATAGAAAAAAAGCACTTAAGTAAAAATAATACATTTCACAAAATTCTATGTCCTTTTAATTCTTATGAAACATTCTTAATGAAGCAGTTTTATATTTACCCGATTGTTTTGAAGATATTTTTCAGAAATGTGTAAATGTGCGAGTGTGTGTGGGTGAGTGTCGGTGTTAACAGTATAGAAGCCTCACACATTATTTATTGTGTTTGTTCATAGAGCTATATTTTCAGTCCCTGAGGACAATAAACATCACAGTGTTGACATTTGCTTTGTTAATATTAATTCTAGTACACTGGTGATGATTACAGAAAGATACGATCCTGGGCCATGAAGAGCTGACAATCTAAGTCAATTCATAGAATTTTATGTAAGTTCCCACCATGGTGTATACTCTCCATGGAAAATTTTCAAGTAAAATTTGGACCTGTTGTTATTTGTATAGCATACATTATAAGTGTAGTTTTTCTTTTGGTGCTGGTGCAGTTCTTGTTTTCCTTCCATCCTGTTATCATGTTTCCATGAGCTGTTGAGTGACTTCTAGATCCCATTACACAAAATTCAATCTAAAAGATATTTACTGGATACCAGTAATGGACAGGGCATTATACAATATTATTTATACAGCTAAGACAAAAACATGAGTATAACCCAGTAAGTTAAGAACACAGGCTGGGTGCAGTGGCTCACGCCTGTAATCCCAGCACATTAGGGGACCGAGGTGGGTGGATCACGAGATCAGGAGTTCGAGATCAGTTCACCAACATGGCAAAACCCCATCTCTACTGAAAATACAAAAGTTAGCCAGGCATGGTGGCGGGTGCCTGTAATCCCAGCTACTCAAAAGGCTGAGGCAGGAGAATCACTTGCACCCAGGGGGCAGAGGTTGCAGTGAGCCAAGATTGTGCCATTGCACTTCAACCTGGGAGACGAGAGCAAGACTCTGTCTAAAAGAAAAAGAAAAGAAAAAAGAAAACAGGTCGGGTAAGGTGGCTCACACCTGTAATCCCAGCACTTTGAGAGCCCGAGGCAGGCAGATCACGAGGTCAGGAGTTCGAGACCAGCCTGACCAACATGGTGAAATCCCATCTCTACTAAAAATACAAAAATTAGCTGGGTGTGGTGGTGGGCACCTGTGGTCTCAGCTACTTGGGAGGCTGAGGCAGGAGAATCACTTGGACCCGGGAGGTGGAGGCTGCAGTGAGCCGAGATCACACCACTGCACTCCAGCCTGGCCAACAGAGAAGACTCCATCTCAAAAAAAAAGAATAAAAAAAAAAGAACATAAGATCTGGAGTGAAGCTCTGTAGGTCTAATCTCAGCAATGCCAGTTGATTGATGTGTGCCTATGCACAAGTTATTCAGCCTTCCTAAGGTGCTGTTTCCAAACGCCTGGAAATAAGGATAATGATAGAAACGTCCTCTCGCAGTTGTAAGTCATGTTCCCTAAACCTGCCTCATCATGAACAATAATGACACCTTAGCAATGGAAGTCTTGTCATTCCAAATTAGCATTTTCAAGAGGAAGGCCTAGAAAGCTTTTTCTTGGGATTAGACAAGTATGGAACACATGGCGATCCTGCATGCAAAAGTGCTCATCAATGTGATGGTCTGCAGAAAATTTCAACAATTTGTAGTGTTAGATTTCTTTGCCAAAAGAGCATAGCAGTTTAGTATTAATATAGTGGCTATGCATCAAGGTGGTAGAGGTAGTCACCATAAAGGCATGCAAAGAAAGAGGTGAGAGTTTAAACGTGAAAATAATTTACCTTTTGGATATAAAGAAAATTATTAAGGAAGAAGATATTGAAGATGGTCTTGCAGTTTGATGAAATGTCTCTATGAAGGTTTGCAGAGGTAGAAAAATTCCAGATGGAGAACCGACTCGTACAATGTAGAGGATGCAGCATAGCAGAAAGTATATGTCAGCAAAGACAAGGAGTTCAGCATGGTAGAAGCATAGGAAATATATAATGTTTAGAATGCACCCAATTTTGGTCATAGGCTTTGTAAGCCCAAAATGCCATATGCCTACTCCAGTGTCTTTTTGATGTTCACAAACTCTTGCCTGATCAGTGATCACGGGATAATATAGACGAACATTCTATTCAATCATCACACTGATGTCAGTGATAGGAACAAGTTACACAACTCAGATTTGTTGGTAATATTCCAGTATTTTCTTTCTCAACCTTGACACTATTGCCATTTGTGTAGAGGCTGACCTGCGCATTTTAAGATGTTTTTCACTATTCCTTACATCTATTCATTAGATGTTAGTAGCACCCCTCCCACCTATTGTGACAACCAAAATGTCTTCAAACATTGCTAAATGCCCTCTGGGGTAAAAAAAAATCATCCCTGGTTGAAAACCACTGAAATACAAAATTCATTCCGGATGTAATTGGAAGTGAACATCTTAAATGTTTTGCATATTGAAATGCAATTAGTCAGGTAAAGTATAATGTATACTTATTATGAATAAATCATACATTAATTAATTATGGTGATAGTTATTAATGTAATGTCCAAAAGCAGTTAAAATCTTCAGCTAGTTAAAACTAACATATATATAATAAATTGATATTTAATACAAATATGAAGAAAAGGCATAACTAGAAGAATTTAGTAAAACATTAATTTTTCTTATGTTGTTGGTTCAAATATTTTATACATTAATAATTATATGATAAATAAACAATAGAATTCTATCATATTATAATTCTAGAGGACTTAGAATTGCTTGAATCCTAACATTCGTAACATCAGATAAAATTTTCCTTTAATATGCAATGAAATTTAGGCCGTAAACATGTAAAGAACAAAAAAAAAGTAAGTTATATTTAAAATTATTTGAAATCTTTTAAGAACTAAAAAGAGATATCAATTTGTCACTAAAAATTTAATGCCAGGAAAAGCTAAACTTCAAAATGAAATATAAAAAAGAAAAAAAAAGCAAAACAAAACCCCAAAACAAAAAGTAAATTACAATAATATTGATAATCCTCTTTCATCTAGATATATTAATAGTTGAGAATTTAAAGAATGTTAAAAAAGAAAGTATTAGAGAAAAATTATATACCTAGACACCTAGACATATTTTGCTTCAACTACTCAAACTTCAAAAGCACAGATTTACAGTAATAATTTAAGAAGACAATTCAATACAGCTTTAAATCTTCAGAGATTATTATTATTATTATTATTTAGATGGAGTCTCCCTCTGTTGCCCAGGATGGAGTGCGGAGTGCAGTGGCACAATCTCGTCTCACTGCAACCTCTGCCTCCTGGGTTCAAATGATTCTTCTGCCTCAGCCTCCCAAGTAGCTGGGACTACAGGCATGCACCACCACACCCAGCTAATTTTTGTATTTTTAGTAGAGGTGGGGTTTCACCATATTGGCCAGGCTGGTCTGGAACTCCTGACCTCGTGATCCACATACCTCCCAAAGTGCTATGATTACAGGCATGAGCCACCACTCCCAGCCAGAGGTTCAATTTTTAAGTGAAAAAAATGTTGAAATGGTTGCTTACCATTTGACCCAGCAATCCCATTACTTGGTATATATTCAAAGGAATGAAAATCATTCTGTTATAAAGATACATGCATGTGTATGTTCACTGTAGTACTATTCACAATAGTAAAGATATGGAATCAACCCAAATGCACATCAATCAGATTGGATAAAGAAAATGTGGTACGTATACACCATGGAATACTATGCAGCCATAAAAAGGAACGAGATCATGTGCTTTGAAGGGACATGGATGGAGCCGGAAGCCATTATCCTCAGCAAACTAATGCAGGAACAGAAAACCAACCACCACATGTTCTCACTTATAAGTGGGAGCTGAACAATGAGAACACATAGACACAGAGAGGGGAACAACACACACTGGGGTCTATTGTGGGGAGTGAGGGAATGGAGAGCATCAGCATAAATAGCTAATTCACGTGGGGCTTAATATGTAGGTGACGGGTTGATAGGTGCAGCAAACCACCATGGCGCATGTTTAACTATGTAACAAACCTGCACATCCTGCACATGTACCCCAGAAGTTAAAATTAAATTAAATTACATTTTAAAAAAAGAAATGATTGCTTTTAGATTGCCAGTAACTGAAGATAAAGGGGTTTTGATGTTTACATAAGTAATAAACCTGAAGAACAAAGTTCCTTCAAGACACATTTAAAATGTTGGTAATTTTTTTGATAACAGAGACTTGTATTACACTCTCTGTTATCAAGAAATGACCAAGATTTTAAATGTACCATTTGAACGTGAAAATACGTTCAGAATTACCAACATATAGATTAAACAAAAAAAACAGGTTGAACACAGTGGCTCATACCTGTAATCCCAGCTACTCAGGAAGCTGAGGTGGGAGGATTGCTTGAACCCAGGAGGTTGAGGCTGCAGTAAACTATGATCTAGCCACTGCACTCCAACTTATATATATATGTGTGTCTCTGTGTGTGTGATATATAAAATGTATATTTTAATATATAAAATATATGAAATATAAAATATTTTAAAATAAAAAAATCTAGGAGCAGATATGAGAAATAATTTTCTACAGTATAATGTAGCCCACATGCATTTGACAACTATAATTTTAATGATGAAATATGATATTAATGAGATTTTTTTGGTACATTTTTATGTATGTCTTCACTTCTCAAAAGTCATTTCTATGGCTGTGCTCTTTGACTTCAGCTTCTATTTTGGATTTGGCCAAATATTGGTTGTAGGGCTAGAGCACGGGCACTTGGCCAAAATGAATATTTAGTACATCTCTGCATACATAGTGAAGTGTGAGAGAAGCTGATAATCCAGTTTAGAAGCTGTAATTCAGAGGGCCTCAAATGCCAAGAAGACGAGACAATGTTTAATTTAATTAGCAAAGAAAAATAAGTGAAGACACTTGCTCAATTCCACAATGAGCTAGAAGTTTTGCAATTTAAGTAAATATTTAGCATGTATTGTAGAAATAAAACGAATTATAGATGTTGTGTCCTTTTCCCCCGTGTTAACGTAATTCCCTTGATTTTGACACTGAACTAACTTGCTAATTTTGCTATCACTAAGGTAATAGTTAGTGCCTATTATAGTTAGAGCTTACATGTATTTAACAGTTACTGTTTGCCAATATCCCCAAAAGGCATAATCACATTTACTGCTTGAAATGCTTTACAATGAATGGGTTGTAATTATTCTTATTTTATATAACAGAAGAAAGGCGTAAAGTTATTCATAAGTAGGAAACCAAGGATTTGAATCTAGGGTCTGCAGTCTTCCTCCTAGTGATAGATCATTCATGGGATTACTTAATAACCTTTTTATTGTTATCAATCGTGAAGCTAATGTCACAAATACTTTTTCTCTTATATTTTATTACCATCCTACTAGCTCCTAAATTGAGTTTTTAAAAGGGAGGGTTGAATACGTGGAGCACAAGAGATTTTTATGGTGGTGACACTACTCTGTCAGGTACTATAATGTGGATACATGTCTTTATAAATTTGTCAAAACCCATAGAACGTACGTCATCAATAATGAGTCCTAATGTAAACTCTGGACTGAGTGATAATGATGTGTCAATGTAGGCTTATCAGTTGTACCAGATGTACTATCTGGTGGAGGATTTTGGTAATGGGGGAGGCTGTGCATGTGTTGGGGGTGGGGGTAGGTGGGAAATCTCTGTGTCTTCTGCTTAATTTTGATATGAACCTAAAACTACTCTAAAGAATAAAGCCTACTTTTTAAGAAGCACTCACAACATTCTGGTAGACATTTTCTCTAGTGTTTCCTTCATTGCAATGTAACTAATCCCTAACACATGAAAAAAAAAAAAAAAAACCAACCCTAAATACAGAACACCCTTTCCATTTGATCTTGATGTGAGCACAACTAGTGTGACCTTGAAAGCAGCCCTTAGTCTTTCAGCAATTAAATGTGCATGTTATTTTCATTTCCATTACATATATCAGAGATGAGTGCTTCTATTACATAACATTAATGTTCATCCTACAGATATGTTATTTATCTCAGATATAATGCTTATTGTGTCAACCAACATAAAGTATATGTATAAGACATTGTGTTCATAAGTTATTACCGAAGTGATCTAATGAATTTGAAAGGGTCTGTTCATGACATGTGAGGTTTCCCAAAGTTGTCTTTGATTAAGGACCAGGTGTGCTGGGAGATCACTATATAAAGACTGAACAGGCCACGCGTGGTGGCTCACGCCTGTAATCCCAGCATTTTGGGAGGGCGAGGCAGGCAGATGACGAGGTCAGGAGTTTGAGACCAGCCTGGCCAACATGGCAAAACCTCGTCTCTACTAAAAATACAAAAATTAGCCAGGTGTGGTGGTGGGTGCCTGTAATCCCAGCTACTCAGGAGGCTGAGGTAGGAGAACTGCTTGAACCCGGGAGGCGGTGTTTGCAGTGAACCAAGATCACGCCACTGCACTCCAGCCTGGGTGACAGAGACTCCATCTCAGAAAAGAAAAGAAAAGACTGAACAAACCAGGACTTCCTCACATGAACACAGGTTTCCTCCATCATGTGCGGCCTTGGTTGGGAACATTAGATGGTGACCATAGCGTATTCTTACCCAACATGGTTCTTCTTCATGTCTTAGTCATATTCTCTGCTTCCTCCTCCTTTTCATTCCTAGAGACCTGGAAAAGTCAGTCCAGGCTTGGTCACATGACCTCCAGTCTGAATTATGCCTCATGTGTAATAGAGATTGTGAATGATGTCTCATCCACCATCCAGTGTTAGATACGGATTTAGCACTCCAGATCCCAGATAGGGCAGCCTGATGTGACAGTTCTCAAAGATTTTTTTTTTTTTTTAGCTTTTCAGCCAATCAGATATAGATATATACAGCTACAATCAGGACCAGACAACTGTGCAGGGAACTACACTTATATAACTCCTCCATTATGTTTGTTGTACAGAAGAGCAGTAACCTCTCCAATAAATCTACCGTGAGCGCTCCTAAGGCTCCATCAGCAATTGCAGGCAATCACTTAATAATAGAAATAGTTATTTTCAAATATATATTCCTTTCTAGGATAGCTGTAAAATGTGCATGAACTCGATGCCAGCCTGTGACAGGGAAATTTAGTTTTAGGTCACTCAATTTATGCCTCTGAGGGGAACAAATTCCCCAGAAGATTAAACTTTCATTAGGATCTTTCTTTTATTTCCTGCCTTTGCACCCATCATATCATAAGTTCCATAAATGATGTCTTACTAGGACCATAAAACGGTTGCCCTTGAACTTTAGGAACCTGTCAAACACTTCTCCCTCTCCCCCTTACCCCCCAATAAAAAACCTTTTAGAGAATGGTACTTAAATTGACAGTTTCAGTGGTCACCCTCCCCTGCCTATGTCAATGAGAATGTGCCTAGAAGAGATGGAGAAAGTAATATGCACTTTAGACAATTGCATTGTGAAGCCGATAGTCCACACTCCCCTGCCCCCATCCCCCTATTGTTTTGACTAGACAGGGGATCATACTGAATAGATTAACAAGTCATTGACTTGGGACACCTACTGCTTGGAATGTCATTGCACTTGGAGTGAAAGGGGATAAAAATGTCTCCCTTCCACCCCTGATCTCTCTACTCTGTGGCAATATTTCTGCCACAGAAATACTTGGCTGTCAGCTCCAGCAAAGCAACCCGGGATAGCCACAGTAGTTTGTTGTCAGAATGAAAAATGGTTCTGTGCAAAAGGTCTCAGAGCCGGGATGCTAACAATCAAGGAGTCCTAAGTCAGGCATTTGACAGAGAACTTTGGTCTCGCTGTTAAATACCACTTAATACTGTCCTGCCTGATAATCCCTGCTGTTTAACAACTGTGGGATCATGGCTCAGCTGTGGCAAAATGCTTTTTCGACAGGGAGAAAATGGTCAGATGCCATCTATTTGCTTGAAAGAAAAGAAAATACATCTCTTTGCATCCAATGAAAATAATAATGCTTAAAAAAAAAAAAAAGAAAATTGCAAATCCATTCTAGCTTTGATTCATTAGAGAGTTCACAGCCAAGAGAGAGAAATGAAACTCTAGCTGAGGTTAGCTATAGGCGAACAACAAAGAAGCTTGATATAGCCATTAGTACTCTAGACAGTGCTCTGATACTCCAAATAGTTAGCTGGTTAGTGAAAAAATTCAAGCTAGGCATCAAGTAATGCCTACAGTTAACTTTTTTGCTCACTGTGTAGTCTTGGGCTTAGAATTGTGTACTAGTTCATGTATGTGTGTGTGTGTGTGTGTGTGTGTGTGTGTGTGTGCAAGGCCATCTTTACTGCAATAAATATTACAAAGAGCTTACTTAACAGTGCTAATTGTCTCTTTGTTGTTTTCCAAGCAAGATTTAATTATTTTAGTGCCAATTCTCTTACCTAGAGCCACAAGTGATAGTTTTTACGGTCTTTTATAAAACTTTAGAGGTGAAATAACATGAAAAATCTAACCCAATTTCCCCGTTTTCCTAATGGTTTCTTAGACAATATGCTTAAATGATGACCATGCAAAAGGCCATTTATCCTGTGATGCTTCAGAAGGAAGTATATAAATACACAAGTAGGATTCATAAAGAAATACAACTTAATTCAGTTTAAGGGTAACATAAGTTTATCACCATAGTGGACCAAAACAAGTTGAAGCTTTATTAATCAACATTTTCTAAGTCACTGAGAGTGTTCAGATGGACCAGGTAGGCTTTTCCACAGATACAGAGCATGGGATTATTTATAGAGGCATAGGCTGTAATCTATTACTTGTCCACCAATTTTTAGGATACGAAAATAACAAATAGATGTACGGACATTATACGAATCAGTTATCTAGTACACAGTTATGTAAAACGATTTTGTCATTGGCCTAAGTATCGTATCCTCTTTAAAACTGCCTTTCAACTTTATTCCCTAGCTTGGAGTTTGATATCTCCATTCCTTTGATGTATAAATGTTTTTTTACATTATCCAAGAACAGTTAAGGCACATAAGGAGAATTTGAATCCCCTGGAATGAGAAAAGGTCACTGTACCTTGATTTGGGGGATCTAGGAAGGCTATGCTATGCATTTAAACCTGCATCTAATTCAATGGACATCTGTGACAGAGTCAATATTCCCTGAATATGTTTCAAGTCACCCCTACTTACTCACCTCACTAAACCTCAAATCTCAAACAACCAAACAAAGAGACAAAAGCAAAGCAAAACAAACAAACAAAAAAACCCAGAAGCCTATTAAAGGTCATACTTGCGGTTTATTTTGAAATCTCTCTCAGTAAATTCCTAAAATAGTTTACTTATAGCTTCTCTTATGGTTTTGTAACTTCCTATTATATGTAATAGATTTGTAAAACTATGTTCTATTTTCCCTGCCACGTGGGAAATTCCTCTAAGTAAACACTGATATCTGATGAATGTTCATTTCACAGTGACAACCAGCATAGTATCTTGCTTTCAGCAATGTATAATACCATGAAGTTTCTAAAACATAAAAAGTTATTATTTGCCTACATGTAAAAAATAAGCTTTTAAAGACAACGACAACTTCTTTTAACATATTTTAGTAACATAGTTATAACCCCACATTATATTAAGATTACGTTAGAAATAATTTATTGTCCACTTATATCTCAGAAAACCATTTTCTTTCAAAACCTTCAACAAGAGGAGTTTTTCGGGGAAATACGTTTTGAGTCATTTATCACCTTTTTTGGCACAATACGTAATCTTTGTCTCTTTTTTTTTTTTTTTTTTTCTTTTGTTGAGACGGACGCTCACTCTGTCGCCCAGGCTGGAGTACAGTGGCACAATCTCGGCTCACTACAACCTCCGCCTCCTGGGTTCAAGCAATTCTCCTGCCTCAGCCTCCCGAGTAGCTGGGACTACAGGTGCCTGCCACCAAGTCCAGCTAATTTTTGCATTTTTGGTAGAGATGGGGTTTTGCCAGGTTGGACAGGTTGGTCTGGAACTCCTGACCTCAGGTGTTCCACCCACCTCCCAAAAGTGCTGGTTTATAGGGGTGAGCCACTGCGTCCAGCCAATCTCCACCTCTTTTAATTATTTCTGTCTCTGGCCTTTATCCATTGATGAAGGATGTTGTTGTGGGAAGTTAAATATTAGGTCACATATGCCCATTTGGATTCTACAAACATGGTTGTTTTGGTTCAGTTTGTCCGGTAGCTGTCCATTTGTGATAGCCAAACCAAGCTTATTTTTCAAAGGGATCCCTAAAGGCCTAGTTTACAAGGACATCATTTTCACCAAAAACAAAACAAAACAAAACAAAACAAAAAACAAACTTATTTGCTCAAGTAATTTTATCTCTACATCTAAAAGCTAGTATTGATTGATTTACGTAAAGCTAATGTACGTTTCCAAACTACTAATTGTATTTCAAAATACATAATTAATAGAGTAGCCTATAATAGGAGAAGCCTTGCAAAGATGGACATTTAAGGAGAGTTTTGTTTTTGTTTCTTATTTGTTTTGTTTCAGACAGGGTCTTCTCATCTGTCACCCAAGCTGGATGCAGCAGCGTGATCATGGCTCACTGTAGCCTTGACCTCCGGGGCTCAAGCAGTCTTCCCATTTCAGCCTCCCAAGTAGCTGGGAATACAGGCATGTGCCACCAATTCAGCTCAGTTTTTGTTCTTGTTGTTCTTGTTGTTGTTCTTTGTCAGTGGTGATTGACGATGATGATTTTGTCAATAAAATAGTCTTACTTAGATATATTTATGTGAATTTCCTCTTAGATCCTACATTCTCCTTAGAATGTTAGAAGTTAAAATGCTCTGAGATTCTGCTGTTTAAAAAAAAAAGGGACTCAAATATAGCCATTTATTCAACTATATCTTGCAAGAATTACATGAAGAATAAAATAATGTGTATATATTGTCTGATATGGAATGCATACACAGCAAATAATAGCTGCTATTTTTATAATTAGCAGTTGCTTAGTCAATGTTTATTTAATGAATAATATATGGCAGTCAATGAATATTTCCTATGTGCTAAATGCTTGGCTTACAAGGTGTTATTTAACAATGATAACCCTTCAATGAGAAATACACCTTTCAATCCCGCACTTTTTGAGGAGGAAATTGAGATTCACAGGACTTAAGTCATATACATATCTAGAAGGTGGGCAGCTAAGTTTCCAATGTAGGCCCACCTGACATAAAACATGCTATATTGTCCTAACTTGACATACTTTTTAATACAGATGCCATATTCGAAACCATTATGGGATAACTGCAGAGTAATAACATTTGTATCAGTAGTTACTGTTGAAGAAAAATACTTTATTTCAACCCCCCCAAGATCTCTAGTATAACTGACCACTGGCACCAATGATACCAATTATATCCAAATATTACTTGTTTTCTTTTCTGGATCTGAGTCTTGGGTCTCCAGACCGTGTGCAGAAGAAGGAAGTTCAGGTCTGTGTGTCCTCTGCTGGCACACCTGACTCATCTGGGTTGAATCAGCACTCTTGCCCCGGGACCTTTATGTCCCCTCCCAAGGTTTCTTTACTGCTGTCTTCTTATTTGTGTTGATGGTATACACATTTACTATCTGGGAGGATCAGCAGACGGAAACCCCATGACTTGCTAATTAGATCTCCTGAAGATAGTGTCAAATTAAAACCTGGCCCTCTAAATTCACATAAACACCAAGGGATGCACCTGCCAAAGGTGGGGCTCTCCTGGAGAATTGGCAGCTTCTTTCTCCCTCTAACCATTCTCTTATCTGAACTGAGGAGATCTGCCTCCAGCACATCATTGCCCCCAGCACTTAATGAGACTTGAGTAAACAACAGTGGTGGTGAGTTCAGGGTGTTTTCTTGGCCCAGGTGCTCGGATTTTCTGAAAATTAAATCCAGTGCCGAGGCAGGTTGAAGGAAAAAATACATCTGCAGCACAACCCCGTCAGCATGTTGAGTCAATTCTCCAGGTAGTGTAGCTGTCAGGGATCAGCTTGGATTTGACTTGTAGCTCTGCTGTGCAGTCTCAGGCAAGTAACTTAAACCCGCTAGTCTCCTGTCTAGTCCTCAGCTTCCTAATTTGCATAATGAGGATCACTGAGCTCATAGGGTTACTGTGAGTTTGGAAAATGCAGGCATAGCACTCGCACAGGCCTGCTCTTTAATAAGCCTTGAACAATCTAAGCTCCCATTTGCTGCTACTTCTGGTGTAGCTGTTGCTTAGTGGGCTGGAAGAGTAAAGGGAAATGTTGTCAAATCATTCCCAAGTCCTGTCTACATCAAGAACAAGACTTGAAGCAAGCATGGAAAATGGCCTTGACTCATCTCAGAAATCAGAGAGAGGGCCAAGGGCAGTGGTTCCCACCTGTAATCCCAATGGCTTGAGAGGTCAAGGCAGGAGGATCGCTTGACCCCAAGAGTTTGAGACCAGCCTGAGCAACATAGTGAGACCCCACCTCTACCGAAAAAAAAAAAAATACAAAAATTAGCTGGGTGTGGTGACCTGCACTTGGGGTCCCAGCTACTTGGAAGGCTGATGCAGGAGGATTGCTGGAGCCAGGGTGGTGGAGGCTGCAGTGGGCTATGGCTATTGCACTCTAGCTTGGGTAACAGAGCAAATACCTATTTAAAAAAAAAGAAAGAGAAAGAGAGAGAGAGA
>NW_016804051.1:3403322-3410818 GCF_001698545.2 Rhinopithecus bieti
TGGATTCAGCTGGAAACCATCATTCTCAGCAAACTATCGCAAGAACAGAAAACCAAATACCACATGTTCTCACTCATAGGTGGGAATTGAACAATGAGATCACTTGGACACAGGAAGGGGAACATCACACACCAGGTCCTGTTGTGGGGAGGGGGTATGGGGGAGTGATAGCATTAGGAAATATACCTAATGTAAATGATGAGTTAATGGGTGCAGCACACCAACATGGCTCATGTATACATATGTAACAAACCTGCATGTTGTGCACATGTATTCTAGAACTTAAAGTATAATAAAAAATAGATATATTTAAGTTGAATTACCAATAGGATCTATAACTTTCAGAGTATCCTCCATCTACAGTTTTAACCTCAAGTTGAGACTGTAATTTATAAAAAATAAGGATAAAGTATAAAAACAAAAATAAATAAATAGATAAATAAACAAATAAAAGTCATGGATGACAGTTTTTAGCATTTATCTTTTGGAGACAGAGTCCAATATGCTACTATAATATACCTCCGTGTGTATCCCTGTTCAAAAGCTTATTGCTAATTAAAATAAACATTAGATTCCTGAGGTTTACTGAAAATTTTATTGCATTACAAAAAAGCAAGTGTATGTGAGAAGGTAAAAAAAAAAAGAGCAAGAGAGAGATAAAAGTTAATTAATAGAATCTGGCCTTCTTCCAAAATATACTCTGTGAGTTTGAGGTATTTGGGATTGGGTAATTTAGGTCGGTTGGTATGTGAAAAACATCTGTCATGATGAGTCTTGCTATAATATGCTACTCACTGGGAAGGCATGGCACCATTCTTCATCATCATGACGAGCTTCAAATGTGTGCCACTTGCGGCCTGACACCATTAAGTGTCTGGGTCCTTATTGGGCAATATTCTGTATTGATTATAATACGTTTTACCTTCTGAGGTTGGCTTGGAAAGTCGAATGGTAAGCGAAGTCATTAGTTGCCCTTGGAGTTGATTTATATCTCCATGGGGAGGTAGTTTTTCCACCGCTTTTTCTTAAATGGAGTTGGTTTTGGAGTACCCTATCTGGTACTATTTATAATCTATTAGTCCCCATTTACTACAGGGTCTGGAACTAATTGCACATAAAAATTCCCAACTAGTTTCTGAATCAAAATAGTTATTTTTATGGCTAGAGCCAGGTTTCCCAAAGGGTGTACCATGAAATACTAGTGCCATAAGATGCTCCCCAAAAAGAAGTTTATTGTTCAAATAAATTTGAGGGAAAACAGTCCACTGATCCTCTCTTTTGTTGGCATGTTGCTAGATTTTAGGGTCCACAATAGCAGAATCGGTGTAAACATTATTATCATTGAAGCAACTAGCACAATAACCATCAAATAGAAGACATGTAAAAATATTATCGGTCAATTAATGAACACTTAAACAATTCTGCAGTAAAGAAAGCATTTAGTTTTGCTCATTTAAACATTTCCCAATTTGTAACAGTCATGGAACCATTTTTTCGCATAAAACTATTAACATTATATACAACTTATCTTCCAAAGAACATCTTTTAGGGAACTCTTGTCTAGAGTATTAAACACACTCATTAATTTTATGTATACATGAACTCATTCAATGTTCATGTTTTAGTACCTACTAAGTTGTATGTTCTGGGAACGTACTAACAAAACATAAGCTCTGCCATTATTGATCTTTTAGCTTACTAGGAGAAATATGACACAATATTGTTTTTAAAACAAGGTAACGTGTAGTAAGTGTCATGAGAAGTGGAAATAAGAAGATTACAAAGTGAGAAATGAACAAAAAATATCCACATTTGGATATCCTCCTCATGACATAAAAGTTAAGAAATAGTGTGTGTTTGTATGATTTATGAAAGGTTATTGCTCACACTGCAAATGTCAAGAAAGTACTGGAAAATAATGAAATGCTCTCACTGTAAGACAACAAGGAGTGGTGGAGACTGTTTAAAAAGTCTATGCTCAGCCAGTGCAGTGGCTCATGCCTGTAATCCCAGCACTGTGGGAGATCAAGGCAGGCGGATCACCTGAGGTCAGGAGTTTGAGATCAGGCTGGCCAACATAGTGAAACCATGTCTCTACTAAAAATACAAAAAATTAGCCAGGCGTGGTGGTGGGCACCTGTAATCCCAGCTACTCAGGAGGCTGAGGCAGAAGAATCACTTGAACCTGAGAGCTGGAGGTTGCAAGGAGCCAAGATTGCACCATTGCACCCTAGTCTGGGCAACAAAAGTAAAACTCCATCTCAAAAAAAAAAAAAAAGTTCATGCACTGTTCTCACTCATAAGTGGGAGTTGAACGATGAGAACACATGGACACAGGGAGGGGGACTTCACACACTGGGGCTTGTTGGGTTGGGGGCAAGGGGAGGGAGAGCATTAGGACAAATATCTAATGCATGTGGGGCTTAAAACCTAGATGAGGGGTTGGTGATTGCAGCAAACCACCATGGCACATTTATACCTTTTTAAAAAACCTTCATGTTCTGCATATGTATCCCAAAACTTAAAGTAAAATAAAATAAATAAATTAGTAAAATACCTATCCAAAAAAAAATAAAAAAGTTCATGCTCATATTAAAGGAGGCAGTTGGCAACTGAATAGAACTAACTATTATCATGGGCTTCATGTTGGCAAGTCTTCCGATCTGTTACGAGAAGCCACAAATCTGGATTTTGATCTACAATATTCTCATTATATCCTTATTTATTTTACATATCAACAAAGCTGACTCCATTATACCTATATACTTGTAGGGGAGAGTAAATAGACACATTTCTTTATTTTTTTTTCAAAAATCACACTAAAGTTACAATAATGCATTTTTTTTAAATACGTGAGCCTTGAGGATGTAGAAAATTGGTGAAGGACAATAGTGGAAATGTTTTGGAAGCTGGTAAGGGGATGGCCCAGTGGTAATGGATTTAGCTGACCCAAGAAAGCAAAATCCCAAGCTTGGAATGAAGACAGATTTTCAAAAAGCTCAGTCTGTGGTATCTCATGTCTCTGCAACTCGGGGAGAAGGCAGGGTGACTAACACCAGAAGGGCTGAGAAGCTGATGGAGACATATTGAGAGATCTCCACATGTCCACTGTAACACATTCTGAGCAACTGCTCTTCCCTACACATTTGATATTATAGATTTGTCTTATGGCTAGTAGGATTGTGGATTGTGGATTGTGGATTGTGGGATGGCAGACAAGGATGAGAACGTGGATACTGTAAAGAATGAAAACAGGGGATTAAGCAGCCATATGCATCCTGAATCTTAAAAGGAATCACCCTGCACCCCAGCCTTCTTTCCCCATGTGGCTCCAAACAGACAGGTGACCTGACCATTAATCTTCAGACAGGAAATTGGGAAACTGTTTTCCTGAAAATCTGACTAGTATTATCTTAGGATCCTGACATCAAGGGATCCCAAACCAATGGCTCCCCAAATTATTCTACAGTAAACCTAAGCGCAATTCCAACAGCATGACTCTAATTGGTGGGTTAGTCTTCATGTAGCAGAAAGTCCCAAATCAACAGATAATTTTTTTAAAAGACTCTAACATAGAAGATAGGCGTCGAAATGAATAAAGAGAGGTGGAAGGGAAACTATACAGAAAAAAAAAACAAAACTTCGAAGTGTGACTTATAAGTGGAACCTATAAGCCTTTGTAAGTGTAGACACTGGAACGTATTAACCCAGTGAAAAGATTTCTGCCAGATATTTAGTACGAAGCTCATACTGTAGCTGCACCAGGCGTACCAGCTTGGTGAGTCTTGGGTTACTCAAGCCTTACTCATGAACTTGCCCGCTGATTTACCCAGAAAGAGATTTTGTAAACTCTCAGGGAACTGAAACCAGAGCTACTGCTCAGTATATTTTCTCTGTGGACATCTCATATAATTTGTAGCAACATTACCCTGTCCTTACACAGCTAGGATTGTGCTTGCTACTCAGGTATACAAACTGAACAGTAAATTGTTTAGAGATACATGCATACGTGTACGAATTTAAAATCAAATAAGCAAGCAAATGAATGACTATCCGAAAAGTCAAGATAGTGGTTATTTCCAGAGGATGGAGGGTGCATTAGGTTCCTGTGACTGCTATTAAATAAATTACCACAAACTTAGTGATTTCAAACAACATGAATGTATTCTCTTATACTTCTAGAATTCAAAGGGTAAAATCAAGATATTGGCAGGGCTGTCTTTCTTCTGGAGGCATTATGAAAGAACCTGTTTCCTTTTTTCTTCTAGCTTCTAGAGGCCTTCTGCATTTTTCGGTTTATGGCTCATGATGCCAACCTTTGGTTTCCTCATCATGTCTTTCTTTTCTGACTCTGATTCCTCCCGTACCCTCATATGAGGATCTTTATGATTACTTTGATCCCACTTGGTTAATCCAACTTAATCTCCCCATCTCAAAGTTCTTACCTTAACCACAGCTGCAAAGTCCCTATTGACACCTGAGGTAACCTATTCAGAGGTTCTGGGGATTAGAATACAGACATCATTGAGGGGTCATTATTCTATCACAGAAGGGGATGGAATCTGGGAGAGTCACACAGGGAGTTTTAGTTTAAGATAAGCTGCACGATGGATGGCAAGTGTTTATTTTGCTTTTTTATCATTAAAGTGTACATATATGTCTTATATACATTTCTGCAAGTCATATGCTTCACAAAAATGGGCTACAAATGCTGTATATGTGGGTCAAGTTTAGCTCCTGGTGTCTAGTTAACAAAATTAATCTAGGATAACACTTATGTTGCAGGTTTACAACAGTGAGAAAGATGATACAGAGCTTACTTGCCACTTTTCTCTCTGACACAACTGTCTGATTTTTTTTTTTTTTTTTTTTTTTTTTTTTGAGACAGAGTTTCACCCTGTCACCCAGGCTGGAGTGTAGTGGTACATCATCACAGCTCACTGCAACCTCGACCTCCCATACTCAGATGATCCTCCCACCTCAGCCTCCTGAGTAGCTGGGACTACAGGGATGCACCACCACACCTAGCTAATTTTTGTAGATATGAGGGTTTCGCCATGTTGCTTAGGTTGGTCTCGAACTTCTAGGCTCAAGATATCTGCCTGCTTCAGCCTCCCAAAGTGCAGGAATTATAGGCATGAGCCACCATGCTGGCAGTGATTTCTTCTTAATTACAGCCTAATTTCCTTTGGACTTGAGGCTGTAAGCAAGGGCAATGTGTTTGTCTTTTGAAATGAAGTAGGGCAGTAGTATTAACAGTTTCTTGTAATGGTCAATTGATATATGTCATTGTATTTGGCTCTTCTTGTATTGCTATAAAGAAATATCTGAGACTGGGTAATTTCTAAAGAAAAGAGGTTTAATTCGTTCATGGTTCTGCAGGCTGTACAGGAAGCATAGCACCTGCATCTGGTTGCCTTCTGGGGAGGCCTCAGGGAGGTTTTATTCATGATTCATGACAGGAGGTAAAGCTGGAGCTTGCATGTCACATGGTGAGAGAGAGAGAGAGAGAGAGAGAGAGAGAGAGAGAGAGAGAGAGAGAGAATCTCTCACATTAAAAATAACTATCACCCTTGTCTGCACATGTAAAGCAACCAACCAAGAACTTCACTTCCTGTTATGATTGGTATTCTTACAGTGCAGCTCAGGATGCTGAGTTTCATTACAATAAACCTATATATGTCCAAGGGGTAACGTTTTTATCCTAGTTAAGCCTCCTATGAAGATGGTAAGGCAAGTTAAAATAACACAGTGACGCCCACTCTAAAAAAGAGAAGCAGTAATGTTTGAGTTGAACATGATGAAGAGTGAGTCCTATAAGCTCTGAGGGAATGTATTTCAATAGAGGAATCCGCAAATGCAAAGACATGAGGCAGGGGTGATATTGATGAGAACTGAAAGAAAACAGACAGGCAATGTACCGTGCAATGCAGACAGAAGGCTAGTCAGAGGCTAGATCTTAAATAAATTGGTATGCCATGATGAGAAGATTATGTTTTATTTTAAATGAAATAGACATACATTGGAGCAGGGAAGTGGCATTAAATGATTCACAATTTTAAAATATTTTATCTAATTTAGGGACTAGATGGTAAGTGCTAGTGGTGAGGGAAGAGACAAAAGTGGATGCCAAAGAGACCATTTAGAAAGCTACTACAAAGGTTTAGTTTCAATTTTCTTAGGTCAGTATAATATATCATGCAATCCATATATGCAAATTTCAATTTTTAATAGCAAAATTTAGAAAGTAAAAAACAAGGGGTGAAATTAATTTTATTAATATATTTTATTTAAATCAAAACACCCAAAATATTATCACTTCAACATACAATCAATACATGAAAGTACTAATGATACATGTTACATTCTTTCTTGGGTACCAAATTTTTGAAATGTAGTATGTATTCGCCCCTATAACACAATACAAACTAGCCATCTTTCAAGTGCTCAGCAGCTACACATGGCTAGCTACAGTACTGGACAGCACAGATATAGGCAAACATTAATGATGGTTTGATTAGAGCGATTGCAATGGAAATGGAGAGAAGCAGATTAATTGGACATATGTTGTATAGAATTAGTAATAAAAGGAGTTGCAGAGGAATCAAGGATGACACAACATTTTTAGTAACACGACTCAGAGATGGTAGTGTTATTCATTAAGATAATAAAACTAGTGGTTTTTAAGGAAGATGTTTAAAGAGGAATCAAAGTGCCAGTCCATAACAAGTGAAAACAGTGCTTCTCATTAGTGTTAACTAATGTCTCTTTCAACCCACCTTCTTGCTAATATCACTTCACAAAGAATACCATGGTTCACAGCCTCCTAAATCGGAATGACGAGAATGCATATAAAACTATACATTCCCGAATCTTATTAGAGTTCCACTGAATTACAATATCAGAGTTTCCAAAACTTTAAAGATACAGTAATTCAACTGTGGTGTGTTGAAGCTAGTTCACTGTGACTTGCACTTGCAAAAGCTGACTGTTACATTTTCAGGAATTTTGAGAGTGTGTTGATGTCATGTCCATAGCTTGAAATTGATCACAATGGGAGTATTTACACTATGGAAATGGGCAAACGCTACAAATCAGGGCTTTTTGTTTACCCCCAGAGTTCATTTGTAAGCACACACACAAGAGAAGGAACAAGAGAGCAAGAAGAGAAGACGAAGAAAGCACCCCACATACACACACATTGAGCGCGCATAAAAGCTTTGTGAAATACAGCAACAAAACACAACAGAAGAATGGTAAATCATTGTCAGAAAGACAAATCTTCTGGTCCAGAAAAGAATATAAATTTAAAACAATACAATGCATCAAAGTTGATAAATTCAAGAACTAAAATTCTAACACTGAGAAAAGTATCATTGAGAGTGTAGCTCCCCTCCTGCATATTAAGGAGTCATAGGTGGGAACTGAACAATGAGGTCACTTGGACTCGGGAAGGGGAACATCACGCACTGGGGCCTATCATGGGGGGGGAGGGG
>NW_016804051.1:3411070-3442670 GCF_001698545.2 Rhinopithecus bieti
CTAAAAAATTAAAAAATAAAAAATAAATAAAAAAAAAAAGGAGTCCCTGCATAAAGCCTAGAGTCTAAGGGAGGTAGCTAAAATCGTTTTTGGTGACAGGATATGGATTACAAAACTTGTCTTTATGGGAAAAATATAATATTGTATATGCAAACTAAAATGTAAGAGTAATCCTTAAGAATTTCTTAAAAGCATAACTTTGAAAAAAGTAGTTAAGGAAAAATAACATAAAAAATTATAAGTATAAATGCAAACACTAATGAAACTATTAAAACAATTAAATCAATCAAGTTCTGGTAATAAAGCAGAGGATGGAAAAATAAAGTATAAAGGTAATCATAATTTCTTAGTTGCTAAGTCAATAGATACTCTCTAGAAGATGAGATTGAAAGTAACATTGCAAAGTAATATTGGTTGCAAAGAAACTACTATAGGTTGTGCAAAAGTAATTGTGGTTTTTACCATTACTTTCACACCAACCAAATAGAATGAAAAATAGCAAGTAAAACTTGCACAATCAGAGTGTACAGAGCACACAACAGAGCTAGGAATAAAAGAGACCATATTGTAAAAGGAAGAAACAAAAGAAGCAGCAGCGCAAAAAATCTAAAGCATAACATGAATTATGGCTTATACTCTTAGAAATTACCAGTAATGGTAAATATATATTTATAGATAATGTATAAAATATGTATATATAATGTATAAAAATGTAGCAAAGAAAGTAAAAAAGCACCTCCCAGACTAGACTAAACTCTGTACTATAGAACTGTATACAGACTCTACTCCTATACCATGTAACAGTGGCAGCAAAACAGTGATTTGACAGAGGTGGAGGACAGGCAGGAGAGGGCGAGTAGGCAGGTGGTAGCTGAAAATAAAAATGTAGACCAAGGAACAGTAAACAAATGAATAATTAAAGGAAACAAGAATTTTAACTTTAATATAAAATAGTTGAATTCAGAAAGATAGCATTTAAAAAGGCAATATAGGCTGGGCGCGGTGGCTCACACCTGTAATCCCAGTACTCTGGGAGGTCAAGGCGGGTATATCACGAGGTCAGAAGTTCGAGACCAGCCTGGCCAAGATGGTGAAGCCTCATCTCTACTAAAAATACAAAAATTAGCCAGGCACAGTTGCAGGCACCTGCAATCCCAGCTACTCGGGAGGCTGAGGCACGAGAATTGCTTGAACCTGGGAGGAGGAGGCTGCAGTGAGCCAAGATAGCACCACTGCACTCTGGCCTGTGGGACAGAGCAAGACCCCATCTCAAAAAAAAAAAAAAAAAAAAAAGGCAATATAGGCAACATGAAAATTGTGACAATGAACATCTAATAGATGCAATTATCTGTGCACCAAAAAGAATGACACATTTCTGAAGGCAAAAACAATAGGAAATTTAAAAGTAGACAAAATCCGATAGTAGTAGAGTTAAATTTATCTTTCACATCCCTGAAAAAAAGGCAAATCAAAAATAACTTTCAAAATTAAAAATATTAAAAGAAATGAATAAGGGAGACCCACTAGTTCGTGCGTGCGTGTGTGTGCGTGTTTCTGTGTATTTTACTTTCAATTCAGAAAAAAGAAAGTAAGACTTTACAAGGGTCCATGTGACATTCACAACTGACATATAAGAAGCCATAATAAACCTTTAATAATCTCCAAGAAGACAGGAACAGGACAGTACAACAGAAAACACTTTCTCATCAAAGTAAAAGATGATATGGTAACAGAATTAAGGGAAAAAACAAAATGAGAAAACATTTAATCTCTAAAATGTGTTAACTAAAGGTAAAAATTAAATTCAAGATCATAGAAAAGTCTAAGTAGCAATGAAATGAAATGAATACTAATGAAATTTAAACAATAGCTATTAGAAATTTTGCAAGATTCAGTTATTTAAGAGAATTCACATATATAAATGCTTACATTAATACTGAGTGAAGACTAAAAATAACGAAGTAAGCGTCAAACTCAAGAAGTAAAAAATAAGAATAACATGTATCTAAATAAAATTAAAAGGAAGAAATCCCAAAACAAAAGTGTCATTCGAGAATTTGATAATATAAATAGAAATGATAATAACAGTAATAGTAGCTCTAATCATTACATACTTAATCTATGCAAGGCATTATTCTAAATGACTTCAATGTGTTAGCTTGGTTTGAATTTACAGTCCTTAACCATGAGGATGAAGAAAACAAAAAGCTGAACATTTGACTAGATAAATAAACTACGATAAAGATTGATTAGAAAACATAGAAGGCAAAATATAAACAAAGTTAAGTATAAAAAGAAGAACAAAGGACCGCTGGAGAATTTGGAAAAAAGTGAGAAAGTATGCCCATAGCATTGGCTGGAAATTTTGAATCTTAGCTTAAACATATCCTTTCTAAGAAAAAAAAAATCTGACTTCCCAAAATTGACTTGAGAAGAAATGGAACACCTACAAATATAAAAAAAATTAGTGAAATTTAATCAGTTATCAAAAATGTCTTCTCCTTCCCTCAGTAAAACATCCTCCACAGCTCAGATGACTTTGAGATGATCTAAATATTAATACACACAATATCATGCTACAATCATCTCTCAAAATCAGTTTCAGAGAACAAAAGAGATAAAAGTTACTGATTCATTATGATCCTGTACAGCTCCATATCAACCAAATGAGGATAATAAAATAAATTAAAAGTGTAAATTGTTATCTTTTATGAAATAATGTGAAGATCTAAAAAAATTACCAAACTTAATCCACATTAATATATAAACACTTAATAGGATTTATACTAGGAATACAAGTGTAGTAGCTTTTTAAAAATGTGAAATTGGTGGCAACACCCTGGTGTGAACCAAAGAGAAGTTCCTTGATGTGAACAAATGGAACGTACAGATAAACTATTCAATAATAACAATAATAATACATAGTATATAGTTGTTCTTTCAAAAGTGACTTTTGTGTGTGAGTGGCAACAAAAATATTAAGAGAAAAGAAACAACAACAACAACAACAACAAAAGCCACACACAAACACACATGTGGGGACGGTATCTTCACCTTCGGGTATTGGCAATGCTTCCTGCGATAAGTGTTCACAACAACAAAAACAACAATTGCCTCTTCTGTGAAGACACACACACACTCTCTCACAAAAGAATTTACATACACACAAACAAATTCATTGAAGGGACAGTTTTGAGAGTCCAGGACAGATCCATAAATATAATGAAACATATAGCAAAAGTGGCCTTACAAATTAGTGATTACAAATTAGTAAGGATGAGTTATTGAATGAAGGTTACTGGGACAATTTGCCTACCAATATTGAAAAAAACTCAATAAAGTCAAGCAACTCAATAAAGAATAGGCAAAATATTATAAGTAATTTACAAAAGAAGAAAGCTGAATGGTCAATAAGTATAAGAGAAAAGGCTTACACACTCTAATAATTAGAAAGACACAAAATAGCATAAGATATCACTTCACACTTCTTAGACTAAAAAATAAAATAAAAGGTCTAGTAATACTTATTGCTGGAGATGATATGGGGGAAATAACAGGACTCACACACCATTTTGAGGGGAAAATTAGTGCATTAACTAAAAGAACAATTTACTCTTATCCCACCAGGAATCCTCTCCCAAATGTCTTTTTTTTTTTTTTTTTTTTGAGACAGAGTCTCGCTCTGTCGCCCAGGCTGGAGTGCAGTGGCCGGATCTCAGCTCACTGCAAGCTCCGCCTCCCGGGTTTACGCCATTCTCCTGCCTCAGCCTCCCGAGTAGCTGGGACTACAGGCGCCCGCCACCTCGCCCAGCTAGTTTTTTGTATTTTTTAGTAGAGACGGGGTTTCACTGTGTTAGCCAGGATGGTCTTGATCTCCTGACCTCGTGATCCGCCCGTCTCAGCCTCCCAAAGTGCTGGGATTACAGGCTTGAGCCACCGTGCCCGGCCTCAAATGTCTTTTGACTTAACTCCTCAGGAATCATCTTCTAAGACTCTCTCACTCATCTCCCAGAAGATATTTGCATTTTAAAGTCCACCTGCAACTTATGTGCATTTTAACCTCTATCTTCAGTCAGGCTGGATATCAAAATGATTTAAAAATCATCACGAAATTACATAATCCATGCAAGGATACACATTTCCTTATGTTCTATTGCATTAACTGTTTTGCAATTTTGTGGAAATCTATTTCAGACTTAAGCATACATCCAAGGATCAGTTATTGCATGTAAAACACAGACCAACTCAGTGGCAAACTCACTTTGGCAACGAACGCAGATATGTAGAATGCTGGCTTCTCCATAGTAATAAGGGAATGAGTGGGAATCCCTCAAATCCTCTGCACACATAAGGTTCACTTGGTGTGGCTCTTTAACTTCTATTTTACAACTAACCCACGTGGAAAGATTTTTTCCACATTGAAATCAAGATGGGCGGGATTGGTTTTGTTTTAACTAGTTTTCCTTCATATGTGAGATTTCTGGCATATAGCCTGAGAAGTCTGGGGCAATGAAATGCATTTAGTGTAGAGAAGGGATATAAAAATTTCTTGTTTTAAATTTTTTTCCCATGTCTGTAAACACTCCATTTCACCTGGCAGAAAAGTTGTTCCTGACCGAAGGCTCCTAGGCAAAGCAGGTTTGAACCCAAAGGAAATAAAGAGAACTCTTGTCTTTCCTGTTATGCAGAGTGATTTTATATGCACTAACCCAGGGATTGAGAAGAGGAAGATTCTGTCCCTAAGGTGACCTGTCCCAGCTGGGGCAGGTGCAACTTGTAGGGTAAATCCCAGAGGACCCAGCTATGGCCTTCATTCTCAGCAGACACTGGTTTTGCAATCACTTTTTATCTGTGAATCCTTGCTGAAGAAATAGTAACTGTCTACAGCTTCCTGTGTGATTTGCCACTTCTCCTTGTGGACAGTAGTCCTGTGCGCAATGTGTGCTGATTTTGTCAGGAGATGTATTTATAGGCTGGTGGCTAATGCTGTATTAAGGTGTGATGGGGTAAAGGAAATAGGGTGCAATTTTTCTGCCTTAATCATTCTCCCAGGCAAAAGCTAGAGTAACACAGGTGTGTCTGATCTCCCCAGGGGGTTGATTATCTCACGATAACCACATCCTCTGTAATTCCCTTACTGCTATTTTTTTTTTTTTTTTCCCAGGATCAGATACAAAGAAGTGATTTAGGTGATTGGATTGACTGACAAAAAACTGTCAGCCAGTCTGCCCCATGACATTTTAAAGGATAATATCTACTTTCTGCAGGTTCAGCCACCAGTAGGCTAGTGTCAGCAAATTAAAGGCTTCCTGGACCAACTGGGCTTCTGCAAAAACCGTTTGTGTTTACATTTCCAATGCCCTTTTCATGGGCAATTCAAAACCTAAAACCTAAAAGCTTTCACTACCCTTAAGAGAAATAAAGGGCAGGGAGTTGGCATCAATCACTACCTGAGAAATACACTATTGTTTGCCAGTGCTTTATGATGGATTTGAGGGAAGTCTGCTGCTATTCCTAGATTAATCTAGTGAATCAAATGCAGCAACGATTTGTCTCTTACATTCTGGCTGAGACAGACAGAAAAAGCCTAAGGCCAGAAGGTTGTAACCAAGAGATTAGTGACTTAGGGGATAATTTCATATCTGACTCTCAGATAACATGATTTTCAAGATTTCCATTTCATTGAATTCAAATTGAGAGATCCCAATAATGTTTATATTTCATTTGAACTGAGCACTTTTGGAAGTCTATTCATTAGTATAATGCTCAATAGCCTTTTGGAAAACAAAATTAAATAGAGAATTACTGAAAAATGAGTACTAATTTAGCTAAAGAGTGCTTTCCATCTGATGTAAGAGGGTGACATGAATGAACTTCTGGTTACAGTCATCCTTAAATGCAAAAGGGTGAAGTTGTGTAATGCTTCCTTGTTCTTTTAGGTGAATACAAAATACCTTACATTTTAAATAAACTGTTGTCTTCTATATAAATGCTCTATTTTTCTTTTGATTTAATGGTCTCTAATCATTGAGTTCTTGCTTTCATCTTTAAAACTTAAAGGCCTATGAATATTTTGGAGACATATGCTGTACTAAATTTTAAGAGCCAAGTATGCACTGGTGAAGCAAAGTCTCTGCTCACATCAATTTAACATTGTATTCTAGTCAGTCAAGTGTTAGCCTTGAGTTCAAGGGTAGGTTTCTGCCTTAGCAGTGGGTATCAGGGCTTTTACGATGGCAATTCTGTGCAACACCAAAATGTCGTGAATGCAAACTCATTTCCTGGGCACTTTCATGGACAAATATATAACAACATGGTACACTGGCAACTGAAGCAAAGCTTTGCAACAACCCAACCAAGCACTGGTGAAATCAACTAAGTTGAAGCAATTGGAATGATGCAACAAGGGATGATCAGAACCATTTTATATTACATTTATTCTAATCTCATTAGATTTTCTAATGGGCTCCTGTTCTCTAAGAAGATCCTTGCATTCTCCATTTTTCTCATATCCATGTAGAAGTTTTCATTCAGATTTCTACACATGGTAAGGGCTAACTAAATACTTGTTAATGGACTTCAACATTCTTCCTTTTCCTCAAAACTCAAAGTTTTATTTTTGCCCTGATGAGAAAGAATAACAATAGCAACAGCAATTAATGTTTACAAGATTTACTTACTTGAAAACATGAATGTAAAGATGAATAATAAGAAGAATGAAGCCTCTCTTCTAGTTGAAAGTTCAGCCAAGAAACTTACTGCACAAAAAAGCAACCTGACTAGGAAATAATGTGAAAAGCTGTAAGAGAAAATGGGTCCTTGCAGGTAGCAATTAAACACACACACACACACACACACACACACACAGAGGACACATTTCTCTCTGTATCCACAGGTTAAAAAGATGCAACTGAAATAAGGGTAATATTTAAGTTAAACTAACTGTTGTGTATCTAAACCTGATGGGTAGATTTCAGTACTGTTTATGGTGAAATAAACAGAAAGGTATGCATTCGTTTTACTACATGAACAGGGCTGCTAAATATGGAGAACATATTTTTGCCATGAATATAAACAACTTTACAGTTTATCTTTCTAATTTTCCAGCAAGTCCAGATTATTGATGGTAAAATGACTTGATGCAAATACATATTAAGTTTTCATTTATTTTTCCTTCAATATACCTGAATACCTGAATGAAACATTTCATGAATGGAAAGTTAATCTACCCAAGCTTGGATACCTGAAGCATTAAGAAACTGGACGCTTTTCTGGATTTAGTCAATCACACAGGAGTATTGTGCAAAAGGTTAGGATAGGGACTCCATCTCAAAGCTCAGAGCTTGATCCCTCGTTGAAAAAATCAACGTGTTTTGCTTTTTTATTTTTTTTCTTTTTCATTTGAATGGGTTCAAATCATCGGCTTACTCGATTTTCACCCAGGGCTTAATGCACTGGGTAACCCTCAGGACATAAAACTTTTAAAGTGAAATGATTCTTTCTGCTGACAGATGTTCTTAATGACATGTGAAATGAGGCTTCATATAAGTTCTGGTCTTCAGAAATGCATTTGGATGTGGCTGGACTTGTACACAGCCCAAATGTCTACATAGACAATCTTATTTTTTTTATAGAATATTTGGTCTTAGTACACAAAGAGGCTTTTCTTAAGACAGGTATTTAAAAATTTTGAATCTTCTTTGTTTTTGTGAGCAACTCCATTCAACAATCCTTACAAAAAATTTCAAGACACCAGGGACAAGTTTATAGATACTCCTTGAAGGTAAAATAAGCAGGTGAGTTTAAAGTTGAGGCTGATAGCGTTCATGTTGTCATATTCCAAAGTGGTCAGTACCAGGATGTGCAACTCTATGACACCTCACTGGACAGTTTAATTCATGCCTTCCATTGATATTGTTATCTTGATTTTTTTATGTTTTGTATTAAATATTAGGTAGAAGACATATCAAATAATAATTATAAAATATACTTAGGGTCTAGAAATATCAATACAATGATTCACTTTCCCACTGCACCATTTAAGAAGTAGTCCTTATAATTTTTCTCAAACAGTGAAGTTGATATGCATGTGAAATCTTAAAAATAGAAATCACGCTTGATTAAGAGATATAACTAAGAAAGGATATTGAATTATACTTTTGCTGATCCACTTACTTGTAAGACTTTAAAAATAAACCATGATTTTGTTATTGCAAAGCATTGGTATCCTATCAATATGCATTTCTGCCAACATAAACAGTATCCAAGAATCAGGTACAGCAAAGATATTCCTATACCAGTAATCACAATCAAGTCAGAAATTCCTTAATTTTTGTAATAAATCTGCAGACAGAAATTTAGCTCATGACTGTGCTAGTTGTTCATTCTTGTGAATCTGAACTACCAATAATCAAATGGCATTCAGATTTAATCTGTGTTTCTTATAGTTACTCTGGATTTTTCACATTGGAATTTTTCTATAACCTACATTCTTCTCTGCTTAAGTACTTTCCTGAAATCCATTCTTGGTATCATCTATATATTATCCAGTAGGTAAATATCCAGTATATGAAAGTATGTTTCTTTATTTTAACTCTTTCCTCTTTTGGATTCTGAGTTAAACATAAGGAGGAGGAATAGTTTTTCTTGGTGTTACCACATCGATGTGGCTCCATCTAAATTAGCCTTGGGCTATGAGGGAGGAGACAGTATGGCATGACTGTAAATGAAGAAAAATAGGGAAAATTAAGCACAGCATCCTGTTTACTTTCAGTTGGAAAGCTGAGTAAAACAACCTGCTAAGCCACAGCCTTGTTTTTGGATAGATTATGCATTTCGTTAGCAAAAAGGCAGTTTTTAAAAGCAACTTTGTGAAAAAATAATCACTGGACATGAAGAAAAAAAAAAATGGCCATTTTAGGGACCATTCCTGGAATAGGCAGACCTCTCAATTTATTTTAACTACTAGGGCAGGGATATTTCAAAGACACAGTCTCTGGGTGCCTTGGCACCAAGATTAAACTGGGCAAGAGTTGTATCTTAAGTTCTTTCCTTGGGGAACAACAGCCATGTGCTACTTCTACAGCCATTCTTTCAATAGTTCTAAATATGAGTAACTGTGCATATTATTGTGCTTCTATAAACAGCTTGGAGTTATTACAGATGGGGACAAAATATTTAGTGGGTTTATGTGGAAATTTACAGTGGAAATCTTATAAAAAATATGCAATCTTTTTATGTAGTTGGGAGTCTTGGCTTGAGAAACAAAATGTGACATTTACCTTGCACTTTGACCACCTCTGTAGGGGATGTGGAATAGACTTAATCCAAAGAGATACTGAAGAATCTTGTGAAAAAGCATTCCAGAAAAGAGAGCTGAGGGCCATTAAATTTGTTTCAAGGTCAATTTCAGAGTCAAAGGGAAAGATCAATTTCACATATGGTCTTCACTCTACGGATTTATGTAGGGTAAGAGTAATTTTCAATAAAGTGGTAGTAAAAAATGAAAATACTAGTTTGCTAAAATACCTGTAAGACATCGAAAAATCAAAGCCTCGTTGTATTGTAGCTTTAATATGGAACAAAGATTAACTGAAGGCTAAGTGAATGTGCCCTGTGTTAAATCACAGAATATTCATGGCAGCTAAAGCAGAGATAATGTTTGAAGTAGAAAATCATAAGAAGACATCTCTGTTGGGTAGTGTTGGGTGGCAGCATTACTGGAAATTAGGGTACAGAGTAACAAACACATCACTGATGGAGTCAGAGAGAGAAATAAGTGCAATAGAAGAAACATCATGACAAGTAGTGGGGAAAACTTATGGTTAGTTCACCTGAGATACTCCCTGGGCATTTCCTAAAAGCATTAGGAGGAATAGTTAAGACAAACAGAGCTAGGTAAGTACTTCTTTGTTACTATCCAACTTGCCCTAATTTTACATCCTTTTCCATTGGTGTGATCTTTGAAAATAGATTTAATATGTAATGATAAGAGAATGTCTCTTGATGTGTCTGTGAAAGACTTGTTGAAACATGAAGAGCTGAGCCAATCAGCTGACTACAAATGTGTCAAGTATTTTAACTTCATTGATAAATCCTTGAGAGATTTCACAAAATGTAGCTGTTGTATTTCCATATGTGGCCAGGTTTTATTGAATTTTTATCCTTCTAAGTCAAGTATTGATGAACAAAATCTTATCATGGATTATTTTGCTATTCTTATACTGTTGAGCCAGAAATATTTTTGATCATCTTGGAGTAAAGTGGCATGCATGTGGAAGAACTGTTAATAACAATTAATAACAGTTACTGTTACTACCAATTAATAACAGTTACTATTACTACATGTAATAACATGTAGTGGGACTTCCTGAATGGGTTACAGAGCTAAACTAGATGACCCATAGCAACTTTTCCCATCTCAGAATTCCACAAGGGTTATAACAATACTTCAACCCTCACACAACAACAGACTGAACTCATGCATATTTTTCAATTTCCAGGTAAGATAGTGGAATCAAAACTTGATCAGAAATCAGAACATTTGATCCTAATGTTGGGATTCATGCGACTCACTCTATGGTCTTGAATAACCAAGACCATATGTTCCCTTTTGTGTCTGACTCATCTATGAAGTAGAAATGTTAAAAATTAAAATAAGGAGATGAATATAATTCCTCTTTGAAGAAGTTAAATATCATCACAGTAGCCTACAGAAGATCTTTTGAGTCACATATTTAAATAAAAGCACTTATGCATAAAATGATTGTTAATTTCAACTGCCATCATAATTAGCACAGCCACAGGATCTTAGAACTGGGAGAAACTCTAAAATTCATAAAGCACAGTGATTTCCAAATTCTTTACTTTGTCAGAAAAACCATAAGTCAGCAGGAATCCTATTTAGAAATCCAATATTTACACCCAGTATGAGTGGAGTTGCTCTCATCTCAGTAAAAGTCAGCCAGCGAAGCATCCCATTCATGAATGCATCAAAAAATCTGCTTATATTCATCCTAGGTGCGTCTAAGATATCTCTATTCCCTGTGCAGAATGGCTGAATTTCACTCACTTGTATCTTCTGTTCTTTTATAGATAAAGGAGCTGAAGTTCAAGGAAATCCTTATTCATTCAATCAGTTCATGCTCAGAGACACATTGCTCAGAAAATTGTCCAGTAAATTGACAACAGAGTAGATATTGGAACCTAGACATGCTGACTCACTCAGAGCTCTGCACCCCTCTCCACTCCTCCACTGCTACACTGTACAGTCATGAGAAGATGCAGGCATAGGAAAAATGTGAAGTTTTCAATCATTTGGTGGCATGGGCCAGGAGCAGGGGCTCACGCTTGTAATCTAAGCACTTTGGGAAGCCGAGGCAGGCAGATCAGTTGAGGTCAAGAGTTTGAGACCAGCCTGGCCAACATTGTGAAACCCTGTCTCTGCAGAAAATACAGAAATTAGCTGGGTATGCTGGCAGGTGCCTGTAGTTCCAGCTACTTGGGAGGCTGAGGCAGGAGAACCGCTTGGACCCTGTAGGTGGAGGTTGCAGTGAGCTGAGATCGTGCCACTGCACTCCAGCTTGGGTGAAAGAACAAGACTCATCTAAAAAAAAAAAAAAAGTTTCATAGCATGGAAAGTTACTGAACATTTATTAAACACAGAGGCTGCATTCTTTCACATTCATATAATATTCTATACCTTTGATTTTAGAAAAAGAAGATCTGTGACTATGTTTGACACGGAATGGTTGTCCATCTAAGCAGACTAAGAGAGGACTCAAATAATCTAATACATACTGATTCGCCAAGGGAATCCAGCTCCTTAAAACCTGCCTGGATACGTTTGGGACTCACATAAAATTTGAAAAAAAGAAAAGCCCTCTTTTCAAAAATAAAAATAAGAGCAAATAAACTTACTATTCGTGTCTTTTAAAATCTCTAAAATGAGACATGCTGAAAATAATTGTCAGACTTGTCTTCTGTGTATAATCCATAACGAGGGACATGTCTGAGAAGGTTAGTGGTTGGAGTCCCTCTGATTTAGAGCACGCTAACAAAAGAAGAACATTTCAACAAGTTTTTAATGCCTACCATATGCCCAGTTAAAATCAAACTAGAAATGAGTTGGACTGAATAAGCAATGGGACAAGATTTCTCTAGAGCTCTTATTTCTCCCTAGGAACATTACCCAGGAGAATGTGTGACTTAGTTTCTATAGTATCAAGAGCCAGTAGTTAGAAGAAACAGAAGGCACCAGTAGGGATAGCATAAAACAAAAACAAAACAAAACAAAACAACCCTTAATCTTGGCTTAGGAGTCCAGAACAATTATACTTTCACATTTTCCTTCCTAATGTGTATTTTCTGTTTTCAAGAAATTTCCAGACAGCTACAGAGTGGTGTAATGCCAACATATTTTCAAAGGTATTTTTGTAAGTGCTAATAAATGAGTGCATATTGTAAGAAAACTCATGAAGCATACAACTTATAAAACAAGATCACTGAGAGATTAAATGAAATTTTCAAATTTCCGTGCAAATACATACATACTTTAAAAAATTCCTGGAATTAGAATGTTTCTCAATGGTGATGAAAAGGACATGAGATGGAAGAAATAACTCTAAACTTAGAATTAGGAGGCCTGTGATCTAGACACCACTTCTCGGTCATTAACTAGATAAGTGAATCCAGCAAGTTTCACCATCTTTTGGATGGCAGTTTTCTCTTCTAAGAAAAAATAAATTTGGACTAAATGCACTAAAGGCTTTTTCCAGGATGACATCCTTTGAGGCTGATTGTTTTTGTTACTGTTGTTGTTGTTAAAATGATTAATATTGTATGGCATAATATATATTATGCATGGATAAAATAATTAGATATAAATTGCTTTCCTGTGTGTTGCTATGATATGAACATTGAAACTCCAAGGAATTAGGTAAGAAAGGACTTCAAATCTGAGTAAACAGAACTTTAACGAGACTCTATGTTAGATCATCCAGAGGCCAGTCAGGACAAATCATTGCATTCGATTTTCAGTTGAGATGACTGTTGTGTAAATTCTTGACTTTTATCACATCGATTGAAATTCAGTTCTGGGGCCAGGTGAGAGTACCACACATTCACCCATAACCCTACTTCTAGATTTCAGCTATTCCTCCAGGAACCCAGAATTATAAAGTTGGCAGCTGCTACAAGCTCTGCAGACAATGAGAAGGGCATGTAACAATGCCATTCAAAAGTGGTTCATGACCAGGATGGTTCTCAAAATGACACATATGAGCATCTGTATATTTGCAACAGTATTTTTTTCTATATGTTTGCCTAATTTTATACTGATGAATCATCTCGTTAGGAATGAAATGACTAAAAATTCTATGAAGGGTTGGGTGTCTTTTGTTTTGGGAAAAGATTCCAAACCCTACGGCAAGAGAGCCATGCTTACTGGAGGTGCAGGTGGTATTTTGGGAAAATTAGCATAGGTGGAAGCCTTAGGATACTTGCCTTCCCCTTCTACAAGCTTCAGCATGGTGTTGTTCATGAAGGTCCAGTGGGTAACTGGAAATCCCCATATGCCTAACACTCAGAAATACTCTTTTGGCTTGTTAGGTAAGAGTGGAGTCATATTTAAGAAATATCTTAGTATGAAAGTCTAGACTATCTTGCTTGTATCAAAACTCCACGGAAGAATAGCTCTCACCCCAGATATTAACCAGATTTTCATAGCACTATTACATACACACACAGACACACAAGTGTATGTATGCATACACACGTACCCTTAAGATATGCCTCAAATAAAAAGAAACTAATGAAGGACGATCTGGGTGTGCCTTCCCAGGTGTTCTGGCTGTGTGTCAAAGCTGGTAACTGTTATCCACCCACCTCCAGAATTTCCCCAGAATCTGGGGTTTCAGACAGATTTGCATTAGAAAGATGCCTTAGTTGTTCTGAGGCTGTCATATTCTCCCTCACACTATTGGATTTGAGATTAAGAGTCTTCTGGCAAGGAAGTATCAAAGAATATACCCTGATGAATAAAATAAGTCATTCCAGTACATTTAGAGAGCACTTAGCTTTTACACCAAGACTGATGGCAGGCTGTTATACCACCTGGCTTGACATCTTCTCCTAACATATTGGGCTTATTTTATGTCCTTCTTGAAGGATCTCTTATTAGCATTATTTTATTGTATTGTATGAATGCATTGTCAAGAACAAATTAGACTTATACATTCTCATTACCTCAAGATTAGAAAACATGTAATTTATAAGATAAAACATGAAAATAACTTTATTTTGCATTTTATATATTTTAAAATTATGTTGTAGACACATTTTGTGACTTAAAAATAATAATATGTACACAAAATGTCTCACTCATGCCCTATCCACCTTTCCAAAATCTTCAACATTCTCACCCCATAGGAAGCCATATTTATTAGTTTCTAGTGTATCCTTATACTTCTTTTTAGACAAGGAGAAGCTAATACAAAGACACCTTTTTATTTCCTGGCTCTCTTACACAAATGATAACATATATTCCACACTGCATGTTTCTGTTTCTCATCTAACAATATATCCTGGATATATACAACAGAATGTACATCCTGATTCTTTATTCATTTTTATAGCCCCAGAGTATGTGTGTTACAATCTTTTATTCAGCCAGTTCCCAACAGATGTATCTTTGGGTGGGTTCTGGTTATTTGTAATTAAAATATGTATATATTTGGGTAAACATATAAGATAAATTCTCATAAGTAGTATTGCTGGGTCAGAGAAGCACATGAATTTTTAACTTAAATAAATAATACTGATCAGCCCCATTGGATGGACAGCTTTCAGTATTTGGGATACAAGTATAATTCATATCCCAAAACCTCCTGTGTTAAGAATTTTGGCAAAAAAAAATTGATCTGATCAATATGATATAACTTACACAGAGCTAATCATCAGAATCATTTTGGAGAGATTTTAAAATACAGATTTCTGGCTCATCCCTGGAGGAGCTGAATCTTTGGGTGTGGAGTGGGGTCCAGGAATCTGTTTCTAACTCTTCCAGGTGATTTTGCTCAGGGTGGTTTGAAGATTTGCTGAAGTCTTAGGCATTCAGACTTTTGAGATAACAGTCTATATAGTACAAAACAAAATAAAATGAGCAACTTTCTGCAATGTTATTATAAGCGATGGATTTAGATAAGTTAACTTTTGAAATTATTAACTTTGATTTTATAACTTTCATAATTTGGAAAAGTATGTTCCTACTATTGAATAGTGTAACAATGTCTTTAGTAAAAGTAAAACAGATTGTATAGACCTATCTTTTTGGGTTCATGTAGATACTAACTTTAGTTAACAATGTAGAACTGCAAAGTCATAAAAGAAATGTGATCATAATAATCACAAATTATTGGTTTCTTGTTAAATGAATCTCAAAGCCCATGCAATATTTATAACTTGAAGTTACTATGACAAAACCAGCTTAGCGTTTGGATTATTTACATTTTAACCAAGAAAGAAAGCATTCTTTTTTTTTTTTTTTTTTAGAAATTTTCAAAGTATTTATTTTAATAAAAAAAAAAACTGGCTCAAAGCTTACAATAAAGGCACCTGAACATGTGGTGAGTTCCCATCCCACTCTTATAAAGTATTCTGGAATAGAAGAGCAATTGTCCCTGTATCAGGATTCTTATTTCTGGAAAGCTTAGGAGCTTTCTGTCATTTTTCATCGAGAGTTGCTGACACTTTAAATATCAACAAATGGCATGTCTTGTCAGAGAGCCTACTATGTGTAAGATACTCAGACATTGAGATCTGACTTTCAGAAAGAATCAAATTACTCTATTTCCTTCATCATGTTTTCATTCAAGTATAGCACTGCAGAATAGGAACACTTGGTCTGAATGCAGAAAGCCAGGTACTCTTTCCAAGCAGGCATGTGGGGATACATTGGATGGAAACTTTTAAAATTCCATACAGTTTATTCAGGCAGAACCAACTATTTTAAAATGAACAGTGACAGATCAATTTTTAATGGTAACACTATTATTTTTCTCTATTACGAACACTACTTTTTACCAGACCATGAAAATTATGTTGACATTTGAAAAGCATATGATTAATTGTAGCAGAACAAACATTTTGAGTGCTGCCTCCATTTAGGGAGGTGATAGCGGGCATGTGCCCTGATTATAACATTATTGGCACACTGTAACACTTGCCATTTTCTTTAATCCACTAAATGTTAAAGATCCTAGGTGTGCCAGTGATGAATTGATATGCATTTGAGGCACAATGGGTTGTGGAGACGCTATTCTGAAAACACAACCATTCATTAAACTAAAATCTGAATATATTTCAGAATTAAAACCACACAGCCAAACAACTCTTGATTGCAACACAGGGCAAAATGGCCAAATGATATTTACAGCTTTTAATTTCCAGTATGTTCCCGATTTTACTGAAAGATGTGTGTTTAGCTATAACAAAGCAGTTGCTGTGTAGGACAGCTCACGTGAGAAATTTTAGTTTTAATTCAGCACAACCGTGCCATCTAAACTTTTTGTCTCATGGAGATAGAGAACTGTGGCCATAAATAATGAGATATGCTTTCATAATATTAAATGGTCCAGATTAGACAGTTGAGAAGAATCAGCTATGTAAAGACATCTCAGATTCGATACCTAATCCAACTGCCCCGTTTTCTTTGATATTATCATGATTTCTTTTAACTGGATGTTTTGGGGATACAATCTTTAGCCATGAGGCAGAGCACAATGAACCAACCCATGCATGAATCAAACTTGAAATTATATTTTATTAGTGACATGCTCAAACTACCCAAATTAAATAATCTTGGATACACTAAGTTTGTAAAGTCCACATTTTACTCTGCTATTTCAGAAGAGAGAAAGGAAGACTGGGATGATTATTTGATGGAAAGAGAAAGCTCTAAGGGAAAAAATTCAAGTTAGAACCTGGATCAGAGCTCAACCACCAAATTATCTGACTAGATTAGGAATACTGTAGCTTCTCTGAGGCTGTCTTTTCACCAGAATCTAATGCATTTACAATGATATCCCACCCACCCCCACCCCTAATCTAGGCTGTATAAATGCATTGAGTACAAAAGAAGAGAGAATGATTGAGATAGCTCTTCAACATGGAAGGGAAGCCAAGCATAGTTTTTTTTTTGTTTGTTTGTTTTTTTTTTTACTGTTCTATGAGAGAAAAAATACAGTTATGGATAAAATATAACTTTTAGTCTATAGCCCCAGATGAATGTACGTACATCTTTAGGAGTAAACATTTTCTATAGGATAATGAACCACGTATTGAAGGATAAGTCACATGGTACACGTAAGTTTTGGCCTTGTGTAATGACATCAATATGTGCTAATTCTAAAAGGACATTTAAAAAATTATTTCCATTGGTCATTGATGATTCACCTTTACATTTCTGGTTTTCAGATCCTCCATAGATCAACAGGGGAAAGAAAGGAAGCATACT
Source organism: Rhinopithecus bieti (assembly GCF_001698545.2). NCBI lineage: Eukaryota > Metazoa > Chordata > Mammalia > Primates > Cercopithecidae > Rhinopithecus > Rhinopithecus bieti. Next base: position 3,428,583 of record NW_016804051.1, read on the forward strand.
GTGAAATGAACTGGTTTTTCTAGGAAGTGAATTTCTAGGTTAATATAATCTGCCCAATAATAGGATTTCCAGAGAAAACAAAGGAAAATTATTTCTACTTTTGTGTCTTATTACAAAAACCATACTTTATGGCCATGAATTATTATTTATACGTTGTTGACACTCACTTTTGGTATAAACTGTTTCATTGTTACTTAAGTGGGGATTTACATATTCCTACTTATCTTTTTGTAGTGAATGAGATTTAAAATGGTGACAACTATTATAGCACAGTGACTAAACATGAATAAAAAAATGGAATTTAGGGAGTCAAGTTATTAAGATTTTATGTATTATATATATGTATACATTATTACAGTTTTACATTTCTTGTGAACAACTGGAAAGCAATGTAATGTGTTTCTATAAGAGGCAGCTGAAATCTGGAGAGATTAAATGAATCTGTACTTTTGACATCTGCCTTTGGGTTGTGTGGCTTTTGATAGTTCATGCCGACATAGTTTTTTTCACTCCCTTTGCTTTGAAAACTTATATTTGTCTTTTATGTTTTGCATTCACTACAATGTATCCCAATGTATATTAATTTTCAGTTACATTTTGAAGATGTGGTTTTGAATCTGAGGAACACATATCCGATTCTGGAAAATTCTGAGGCTTTTTTTTTTTTTTTAACACGGCTCATGGAGGACTTTTTTTTCCTAATGTGTTTCATCAGACATTAGAATTCTTTAGTGGGACTTAGATTTTTCCCTCCCTCTTTTTTTCTTATTATACTTCAAGTTCTAGGGCACATGTGCACAACGTGCAGGTTTGTTACATAGGTATACATGTGCCATATTGGTTTGCTGCACCCATTAACTTGTCATGCAAATTTAAACCCTCTTTCTTGTTTTTTTCTGTCTTATTTCTTTCTCTTTCTATTGAGACTTCTGTGTGGGGTTGCTTTGTAGGAAAACTGTTCTAGAACAATTTGAGGCTCACTTCTGAGACACACCACAATGATACCATCCCAGTGGCCACTGGCCCTGATAGTTTTACTGTAAATTTTCTGTTGTTTGGAGTTCTTGAAATATGAAAATAGTATAAATGTTAACTTTGAATTTGTAAAATCCTTTCAATTTCTGATGTGGTTTCATCACAACATTTTTTTTTTTTTTTTTTTTTTCAGCCAGAGCCCTGGCAAAAAAAAAAAAATTCTTTGTGTTGGAAATTGTTCCCCCACCACCACCTTCTTCTGAGGTTGCTGTCCTCCCAGGGTCCCAGCTTTATGTAGGGATTTCAGTTGTAATCCACTGCATTGTGCAGTCCCTGAATAGATATCGTAACCCAAGTTCTATGTTGTCAGGTCTGATAACTGCCTCCTCAGGCTTCTGAAGCATCACATAATTATCACACTGGTTTTCAGTCTCCTTTTAATCCCTATTTTACAAGTTTAGCAAAGGAAAAAAACTAAAAGCAATTTTCTCACATTTATCTGGAATTCTGGATATTTATTAGATAGGATGAATCAGTACAGTAGGGGATATTTGAGATTATTACAGTTTGCCGCTTTGTCCATACCATGTGTGATTTTTATAGCCCAACATCCCTGCCTTTAACTCAGACAATAAATAATGGTCCTCCTGGATCAAAAACTCTCTGAATTCATCATGAGGAGGAATACATACCCCTAAGATCATTTGACAGCATACCTGAAGCAAACTCTTATAATCTGATTAGTTAAGTGTCAGCAACCTTTGGTTGGTTTAGCTACTCCCATGACTAGAGGTAAGGGGTTGGACCAACGCAATGTAGTCTGTTCTCTTCCCAGTTTGAACTTTCAGAATGTTGTTATTTTTCTCTTCCTATAAGGTCAGGCTGCATGTTCTGCTCTTTTCCCCCATGCTTTTCACACATCCTCTCCCTGGAGAAATGTGAGAGGCAGTCTGGAAAAACATCAATGTTATGTATGTCAGAGCCTGCTTACACAGGATGCCAACAGATGGCAATATTTTATCATTATTACACAATCCAGAGACCCTTCATCTGTGGCCTCAGGGAACATGACGAGTCGGCTCTTTGGTGTGACACATGTCACCGAAGCTTCACCCCCCATTAACTGTGCTGTTGTTTGTGATTGTTAAGCTGCGTGTCTCGCCATGTGTCACATTCTTGACTTGTACAAGGCCCCATTAGTAAGTAGCATCTGAGTACTGTGAGTCATAGAAGGCCCCATTCTTGGAAAAATAAACACTGCATATTCAGCTGAGATTAGAGTCACTGGCTGGTAGTGATCTGGACGGTGTTTCATGTAAAAGGCTATTTCTGTGGTTCACCAAGGCCTTTTCCCATCTATCAATACACCAGAAATGCTCACTGCTGTTGTGTAGTGCTTCCCGTTCACAAACACAAGCTGAGAGCTCTCGAAGTACCTGGGCTAGGTACGATTTAGTTCATGACAATGGAAGAGGAGGGAACTAGGAGTAAACACGAGCCAGATATTTCAAAACTATTAGAAAGTCTTATGAAATCAACTTCATAATTTCAAATAAAAGATGTCTTCTGTTTTTAGATGTATTTTCCAGAGACTAGCTCCTTATTTTCCTGTCATTTCCTTCTGCCCCTCATTCTGTTTTGCAAACAACTTTCCATTCCTTGTTCTTGTATCTTTCATGAATCCTCTGTTTTCTCTCCTCTCTTCACCACTCTTTTAGTCTTTCCACGTCAGCCCCTCTTCAGGCTCCCTTTGTCTTCCCAGTTTGCATCTTCAAACTGATTCGTAGAACTCCAGCTCAGGAATGGCATTCTGGTACTTCGGAGTTGGCACCAAAAGACAAGACAGTCTTGCCAACACCACCTACCCAAGCAACTGAATTTAAAAAGAGAATTCCCTGCAGCCACCTCTAACCTAAGCATTGCCAACATTATAATTGTAAGTCATCTAATGGTTAAAAACTGGCCTGAGACTAAAGAAAGTCAGGAAGATAAATGTTCCAGGTTGGGTTTTGGGAAAGTTTTGGGGTTTCTGAGTCCATGCAACTTCTGAGTCTGTATTTCATTCCTTGATCCCCCTCAGCAATCTGGCTCATTCTCTGTTTGTGTTTCTATTTTATAAGTTGTTGTTTTTTTTTGTTTTCGGTTTTTTTATAAGTGAAATTCTGGCATTTCTTCCAGGCAGGAAGGAGCAGGCAGGCTTTAGGCACTGCTGGGAGGCATGAAGATGAAGCTGCACGAACATCTTCACAGACCATCTACCCCACTCAACGTAGGGTCATGACCATGTAGTCAAACAACCAAGGGTCAGAGGGGAGAAAACAGATGGGGACCATAGGCTTGCAGATTCCACACCTTCTTTCAAAACCTGTCTCAGAAAACGGTTTTCTGTGAACGTAGATTTCTGAGGGTAGTGCTTCTATAAACACTGCACTCGTTTCTTTGACCTAGGAGAAGTGTTTTGTATGGGAGCCTTTGCCATCAAACAAGGTTTTATTAAATATCCCCCTTGTTGTTGTTATAATAATCCATGCTGATATAAACCATGCTTCATAAAATGCCACAATACACATTCACTGGGCAGCACCCCAGGGCAGCCTCCAAGTGAGGCTCCTCGGACCATAAAACCGAGACCGCCAGAAACAGGGCTGCCATTTATTTCCCCATAATGTTCTTTCTCTCTCTCTCCTCTCTCTCCTCTCTCTCTCTCTCTCTCTCTCTCTCTCTCTCGGCAGATTTTCCTCGTGTTGAAAGGGAACCTCTGGTCAAAAGTCAGCAAGCAAAGTTGTAGAAAGCTTTGATAGTCAGTGAAGTGAATCATGGCTACACATGGCAGTGGCATGCACCAATGGAGCCTCTTGCTGGGCAGACCTCCCTCTAAGAGCAACTTCTGGTCATCAGTCAACGGGGCCTCCAACGCGCTGTGCACAGCCAATGGTTTCACCAACTCCACGGTGCCGGGGTCCCAAGTTGCCCTTTTCCATAGGTATTGCTAAAGCAAATAGCAGACGCTATTTACTGGGTGTGATGCTTTCAATCACATTAATCTAGCCAGTAAAAAAATTTATGACCAATAAAAATTCCACCATGACATGGCTGATTGGAAGGGAGGCAGCGGGATGAAAATCCAAGCCACGCCTCTGCCTCTAGCTAGACTGTCACAAACCCTGGAAGGAAGTAGGAGTCGGGGAAGAGAGAGACAGAAAAATCTCTGGGGTTGTTAAAACTAACTCAAGGGTAGGTGGATAAAACTCTTAAATCGTTTAATAAGTCCAAACACTGGAAGGTGACTGACTGAACACCTACTTTGAAAAGCTACCTGGGAGCGGATAGCTGTAGCTTTTGCTTCTACTAGAAAATCGCCCTGGGTTTCTTCTAGTCCTAGGATCACGTAGGTGTTTGCTCATAAGAAAATAATATTTTTAAATCCCATTAATTTATACAAGCACTAAAACGATGCCTGGGTGGGGACTCCTGTCTCCGATTTGAAGCCAGTAAAGAATGTAGCTTCACGTAGCTGTCTGTCTACTGGTTGGCTTGTACATGGTTTACACAGATCCACAAGGGCAATGACTAAGCTCTGTTAAGACTTGTGAGTCATTCCTTCTTTTCCCCATCCATGGCGACAGTCCTCAGACTGCACGGCTCTCAAACACACACTTTCCTTACCTTCCATGGCTTCTCCCTTGAGTGGGCAGCTGATCCAATTATTTGTTAATGATCCCAGACCACACACAGCAATGAGGATGTTATTTTAATGAATTTATATTGGAAGTCCTGCCACTGGGAGTGAGTACCTGATTAGCTAATTGTGGTTAATACTTCAAGTAGCTTATCCAATATCCATTATCCCATTCTTTCTAAGTAATAGAACCCCAAATTTAATCCATGTGGCAATATGCCCAGCCAGAAGACTTTATTTGCAAACTTTCTTACTGCTAAGAGTGGCTGGTAAGAGGTAATTTGAAATTTGTATGTGGGATTTTTGAGAAAGACTCCTGAAGGGGGGAAAGATAGCCACCTTCTCAACCTTTCTTCTATTTGCTGCCTAGAGGGATGACCCAATGGCTAGAACTCCCACAATTCCCTTGGAGTGTGAGGTGTGAAATGAACCTAAGGAAGCCTTATGCTATAAAGATGAAAGAGCGGAAAGATAAAACAGGAGAAACCATGCTTCTGATGCTTCTCCCATACAATGTGATCTCTAGTCTACCTACTGCTAGACTGCTTCTTTTAGAGAGAAAAAGAAGCTTCTGTTGTTTAAGCCACTGTGATGTCAAGCCTCAGCACTAGATTCCTAATCAGAATCAAAACCCTGGAGATCTAAAAGTTCTCTCCGGAAGCCATTTTTTATACCCCCCAAACTCAACAAATGAGTACTCAAATCTTCCAAACAGAACGACAATCTCACTTAAAATTTTTTTTCTGGTGATCGGCAATTTCCTCCAAAAAGCAGCACTTTACACACATGTAAAGACATGCTTTACATGTAATGTTTTACATGTAAGATATGCTTTAAAATGTTTGCTGAAACATAACTGGAGTGCTAAACTGATCACGGGTTTTACAACCGGGAAGATCATGCTTTTGAATCTGAAATATCTCTCACTTACTGGCAATGTAACATTAGACAGCTTACTTAAACTTGATCCTCAATGTCTGCGACTATAAAATGAGTTAAACAACATCAGCCTGGTAAAGGTATTGACAAGATGACCAAGCATATATTTAAAGTACACATAACATAGAAGATGCTTGAAAAATTCCATTCTCTTCTGCCTTCCAATTCTTAGTTAGAAATTCTATACTTTGAGTTTATTGTTTTGTTCTCTTAATTCCTCCATATAAAGAAGTACAAAATTCTGTCAATAAGCATTTTGCCCAACATTTTATTGACTCATTCCTGTGTCCCCAATTGTATATGAGCACTTTTTCTCCAATGTCTTCCTCTCTGTCTCACAAGTAAACGGAGACATCAGCCTATAAAAATTAAAAAGCAGACCAGGCACGGTGGCTCATGCCAGTAATCTCAGCACTTTGGGAGGCCAAGGCGGGCGATCACCTGAGGTCAGGCGTTCAAGACCAGCGTGGCAAACATGGTGAAACCTTGTCTCTACTAAAAATACAAAAATTAGCCTGGCGTGGTGGCACACACCTGTAATCCTGGCTACTCGGGAGGCTGAGGCAGGAGAATTGCTGGAACCCGGGAGGCGGAGGTTGCAGTGAGCCAGGATCACACCATTGCACGCCAGCTTGGGCGACAAGAGTGAAACTCTGTCTTAAAAAACAAAAATTAAAAAGCAAAACAAATTGAACATATGCCCAGCCTGCACTCACTACCTATATATTTATTATTCTATTTATTATATGTTATTTAATAAAAGGACAGGCCAAAGTTTAAGCCAGAATGATTCATTTTGTTCTAAGTCCAACCACTCATTTTCCTTCCACAACTATTTTCTGAGTTAAGGCCTGGCATCCATTAAGGCCAAGGTACATGATAGTCTCTGCTGATTTTGATAGTAGTGTCTCACTACCCAGAAATGATCAAGTGGTCATACAGATGTCTCTGAAATCACAAGCCATTGCTAAATTAAGCAACACTACATTATTACTCACATGTAAAGAGCACAATTCAGCACTTAGTTGTGAAGGGTGAAAATGTGGTTTCAAATAGACACATGTGCACACATTCCCATGGACAAATGAATTGACTTCTCTTAAGTAATTAATTAACAGTAGATACCTCATGGGGTTGTTGTGAAAATTACATGAGTCAAAGTATGTAGACAACATAGGATGATGCCTGACGTATAGTGATCATTCCAAAATTGGTCTTTATCACTTTTATCTCCATCCTCAGTTAGGGCTTATCACCAATATGAACTTTAGAACTTTTATCTATGCTCCCCCAACACCCAATAGGATTTTATTTTCAGGACTTAAGACTTCATGAAAGTCCTTTGCTTCTTTCCTCTCTGGCAACTTCAAAATTATTTCTTTTAAAAAAAGGTAGGATAATGAGGCAATGAATTAGGGATCACGAAAAATTTGTGTGAAGTCTCTTTAAATGAGAATTTGTGAAACACCATGTTAATCCAGTTTGGTATTATTTTGTAAAGGGGTAAATTATTTTGGTAAACACAGTCAAATTTGAAACCCAATGCCATCAGCCACGATGTGACCTTGATTTGAGCCAGTTAATTAACTTTTCTGAATGCCTGCCTCTCATGTTTTTGGAAAATTGCATGAACTTATATATGTAAATTACCTAGGGCAGAGGCCGTAACATAGCAGCCACACAAGAGGCATTTGCTCTTTCTCTAGGAATGTATTTATTTTCCTGTTCACTAATAAGGTTCTTGTCCCTGTCAGGAAAAGTTAAAGGGTCTTCCTGGTGAGTCAATCAGGAATCTGGTGTATTATGAAGGAAGGGACTGCGAGAAGGAAAGCAGCCAAGAGGCACTGAAAACACAAACAGTGAAGTATTCTACTTTGTTTATACTACCTTGCCAGTCTCCTCATGTTAGTTCCAGCCTGGCACCTTGCTGCTGTCTGGAGGTACTACTTGAAAAACCACACCCAGGCCTGGGATCCCATCACAAACCACCACCTCTTACAATAACAGTCCCCTTAGTCTTTGTATTTCTCAAGCCTCTGACATAGAAAATAATCTGGGACAACGCCCCAAATTAACCTAAGTAGTCTATAATAAAGGTTTTCTAACCACACCCAGGCCTGGGATCCCATCACAAACCATCACCTCTTACAATAACAGTCCCCTTAGTCTTTGTATTTCTCAAACCTCTGACATAGAAAAAAATTTGGGACGACACCCAAAATTAACCTAAGTAGTCTATAATAAAGGTTTTCAACCCTGTGATTTGAGACATTTGAAATCAAGATCCCCTACCTCTATGACATTACACTCCAGGTGCTTTTGCAAATACTTAAATGGTGTGTTTCAGAGCAACAAAATACATATTTAGGAAATTTCATTTTCTTTTTAAGTAGAGTATAAAAGGATGTCAGCCCAGTCTACATGGAAAAAAATTTCTAACTAAGAAAAAGAAATGGTACGTAAATGTACAGTGGACTGTTCACAACCTTCACACTCAGATGTCATGAAGAAGGAGTGGTCCTGATTGGTGCACATGCCTTCAACTATTCATCTGACCTAGAAACCCAAAAGGCATTTATGAGCTTCATATTAAGTCTTTTCTTTGGAGCCGTGACATCACTTAATGGGTGTTGCGTAGAATTGAGTGGCCATTAAGCAACTGAGAAAATTTCCTAAACTCATTTCTAGATGAGGTCTTTAGATTCAAATGCTCATTAGTACTTAAGAAAATTGCCTTATTATCACTGTTCAAGAATGTTGAATCAACTCTGATTATTGAGTGATGACAGAGGTGGTCTATCCAATTCTCAGAAAGGGAACACTGACTTTTTTGTTTGTTTGTGTTTTTTCTTGTTTTGTTTTCTCCAGCATAGCTTTGGCCAGTTCTTTTTCCTCCACATTTTCAATGTAGCTACAAACATCATGCCAAAAAAAAAAAAAAACTTGGATATTGCTAAGTCAGCATGAGAGTCTCTTGGAAGTTGCCATTCCTCAAAGCCAATTCTGTGCTATTCAAGAGACAGAAAGTGAAAAATTCTGGGAGATGAGGATTTCTCCTATGGGGAAAAATCTAAAAGACAGATGGCCATGCTCTTAGAAAGCAGATGACAAAAATTATTTTGACTAGAAAGGCTTGGTAAGCCCCAGCTGGGGAACCCAACTTACCTGAGGTCCCCATCATCACCACACCTGCAATTCATTCTCTACGAACCCCTCCAAATCCAATGGAAAGTGAAACATCAACCATGTTGCCAGGCTTTACATGGTTTGGTGGTACAAATGACCACACATTACATGATTTCCATCTGAAATCATATTTTGGTTTACATGTACCGAAAGCTTTGCAAACCTCAGCGAAACTCTAGACTGCCCTGACTTTGATATTGGGTTGGCAGCAGGGGTTTCCCACAGCTGTGGTAGTGATACCCAAGTGAATATTTTCACTCTCTAAGCAGGTCCTAGCTGGCCAGCACTTTCAGAAGTAGAAATGGAGGGGACACACACACACACACACACACGACACACACACATACAGGTGCAGGAGAGAAAGAGATGAAAGTTGTGAGATAATAGAACTTACATTTTGATTCCTAAAAATATGATTTTCCTTTACAGGAGTACAAAAATCTGAAATTTTGGATGAACACTAACTCATTGCTCTAAAATACCAATATTATAAGTGCTCTGGGCTTGTCTGTTAAAAAAAAAAAAAATAGCAGTTGCCTTTGCCACAGTCTGGGATTGTAACCATACATGGGCCTGAGTGCCAGTGAGTTGAGCTGAGGGTTATTTGCCATAAAAAATTAGACACAGGGGAAGAGACCCTGGCGCTTTTTTTACTGTTGGATAACAATTAATCTTCCAAAATGCTGACTTCTGTATAGGCAACATGGTGGTATGTGCCAGGGAATGGATTTGGTTAGGAGAAGCCTCACTGCTCCCCTAAAGGCTATGCCAGGACTGTGCCTACAATCTCTCTTTCTTCTCATTAGTATTAAAGCAAAGATCTCTGTTAATCTAAAAAAAACAAGGCCAAAGGGAAGAATAAAATGGAAGTAAGAGAGTAAGTGTTCTCCATGCTTTTGACCTTTACCATGAAAAGTATTGAATAAGCTCCTGCTTTAGCTCCAAGACTGTATTGTGTTTATAATAATAAGCAGACATTATCTTTATTCTTAAAAGGTATCAGGGTGTTTTCTCATATTTTTATAGCAGTCTTTTCTAAAGCAGAAGGCTATGGAAAGTGTTGATCACAAAAAAATACACGGATGGTTTAGTTGCCAGATAAATACAGGTGTCCTGTATTTGTATTTGCTGAATCTGGCAACCCTAGGTAAGAAGTCGTTTTTGAGTTAGGAGATATTTGGGGAAGCAATTGGAAAGAGAAGCATTGACTGAATTGGGACTCAGTCAATTGGACTAAGTCCCAAAGTTTTTGTTTGTTTTAACATGTATATAATCCTTGCTTCTTCCATATTCTTCATCACCCTCTTGGGCCCATAGTAGACTCCCTGAAAATGCTAATTGATTGACTCATTTCTAGATAAAAGGGAAAGACCAAGACTAAGCCAAAGTAAATAAGGTTTCTAGTTTGAATGTTTTATTTCATGGACCAGATTTGGGCATACATTTACCATTTGGAACACATGCTTTTGAAATTGCAAAATATAATGCATTTGAAAACTCATATACCTTTTAAAGTCCCACCCTGCCAACTCTCAGGTTATTATTCATAATTATATCTTAATGGATTCCACAAATCAATTTTTTTGTTTTTCTTGGTTAATATTGCTGATACTTACAAATGAGTATCATTTACCCCCTTCCACCCATCCCCCCGACACCTCCATAGCCTCATATGGAGCCAAAGCCCAAAGCTATAAATATAGAACACCACTGTTAGGAGTTCCCCTTCCCTCTCTTTTTCACCCCCCAGCATGTAATGGACTTCTCTTTTCACAGTGTTAAAAGGATCAGTAAATCATTGGGTCACCTACTGATATGAAAGTCTTTCATTCGAAATCATTAGTTGTAGCAAATTGCAAAAGAAAAATACAAAAGAGCAAATAAATCAAGGAAAATTACAACAGGTTTTACGAAGTATGGGTGGAGTGGAAAAGTGATCTTGGCTTAATTACCCACACTTAGTCATAAGTCGCAGGAAGCAGAGGTTTTAAAAAGTCCAATTGGGGCTGTGAGATATACATATATATACACATACACACACACACACACACACACACGCGCACGCGCATCTATTTTAAGGTGTTAATTTCCATCACATCATTCTGTGCTGGGTTACCATGTAAAAAACTGCTGAATTTTGACCTTTGTGTGAAATGTTAAAATCACACTCTCTCTTGAAAGACCCAACTGTCATGAAATATTCTTTTCTGCCAAGTCATGGAGGAGTATCTCTGTACAGGTAACAGACACTTGAGATCCGGGTGTATATTGCCTGAAGAAAGAAAGGGTGTGTTTATCTGATAAGAGTGGATTTTCTTTATATCAGTCTCATCTCCTTTTTGCTTCTATTTGTTGACTCACACCATTACCTGAGTTTTAAATGCCCTAAACCCTACAATCTCCCTTCCTTTTACGGCTCAAGTCAATCTTTCTACCTATTGTGCCACAAAATTTCCCTAATTAAACAGTTACAGCTTGCCGGGCGCGGTGGCTCAAGCCTGTAATCCCAGCACTTTGGGAGGCCGAGACGGGCAGATCACGAGGTCAGGAGATCGAAACCATCCTGGCTAACACGGCGAAACCCCGTCTGTACTAAAATACAAAACCAGCCGGGCCGACGTGGCGGCGCCTGTGGTCCCAGCTACTCGGGAGGCTTGAGGCAGGAGAATGGCGTAACCCAGGGAGGCGGAGCTTGCCAGTGAGCTGAGATCTGGCCACCTGCACTCCACCAGTCAGGGCGACAGAGCGAGAATCCGCCTCAAAAAAAAAAAAAAAAAAAAAAAAAAAAAGTTACAGCACTTTATAGTCAATAATATACACTTGGTTATACACTTTAACACTTAATTATCTAATTCCTTATATTATTTTACTTTTTCTTATGCATGCATCTTTTCCCCAAAATTACTGAATATATATACCCTAAGGACTTAGACTTCTCCGGGTTTTTTGCTACCAGTCGTCAACCATGCAGAATATATCATACTTTCAGAACAATGCTAACATATATTTCTTAGCAAACAGTGTTATTATATCAATCAACTTATTTTAAGGAAAGCAATTCACACATTAGAATGGAGAGAGAAAAAGTTTAAGAGGTTAAAGAGGGATGAGCAATGTGTCAATCAGGCTTCTCTAGAGAAACAGAACTAATATGTATGCAGTATATATTTGCATGTGTGTCTCTGTGTGTGTGTATCTGTATATATAAAGAGATTTATTTCTAAAGAAATGACTCGCACAATTGCAGGGACTGAAAAGTCAAAAATCTGTAGTGTAGGTTGGCAGGCTAGAAACTAAGATAAGTTTTGATGTTGCAGCCTTGAGTCTGAAATCCACAGGGCAGCCGGCAGACTGGAAAGTCAGGCAAGATTTCTGGTATAGTCTTGAAGCAAAAAGCTTTCTCCAGGATTTCTCAGTTTTGCTCTGAAGCCTTCACATGATTAGATGAGACTCTGCCACATTATCAAGGGTCATGTTCTTTACTGAGTCAACTGATGGCAAATGTTAATCACATCTGCATGACACCTTCACAGAAACATCTGAACCAATGTCTGAGTGAACAACTAGGCACCACAGTCTAGCCAAATAGACACAGAAAATTAACAATCACAGGTACTTTATCATTTGCTCAGATACAGCTACTGGTGCATTGTATCCGTAACCCCAAAGCCAAGTCTCTGTTTCCTTGCAAAAGGTTGTTAATTAATAATATCTGTTGATGCATGTGGTCACCATGACAACTCTTTTTTTCCTTTAAATATTCTTGTTAGGTTAATTGTGAATAATTTTCAAGTCATATATCCTTGTTTAGAGAGAATGTTGGCATCTAATTGGGCCAGGAAGGAGAGCAATAGAATCCAGAAATCACTCTTTAAAAATGGAGAGAATAGATCATCGTTATGGAACAAGCATAGGCTAAATATTCAGGCTACAATGCCACTGAATTGATGTTTTTGGTTTGATTGTTTGTTGTTGTTTTTCCCTCTGTGGTTCCTTCTCTATTTGAGGAGACATGCAGAAAAAACAACAACAACAAAATACAAAACAACAAAAGTCCATCCTTCCAGATCGACACATAGAATTTAGCTGGAATTACTTTGGTATACACGCAAAGCTTCACGGTTTAAGTACCTGATGGCCATGATGATGTGTTGTCATCCTTGGATCTCCAAACACTAGCACATTGCTATTGGCTGTAGGGTAAACTAAAGACACATGAGGTGAGGGGGGAGACTTAAAATAAATTTGTGGGGACATGGGGTTAGTTCAGCTGTTCCACAGCGTCCACAGCTCCTGGGAGCTTGTTAGAAATGCAGATTTTCAGGTACCACTCCAGACCTACTGTAGCCAAATCTGCATTTTAATAAGTCCTCAGGTGATTGACATGCCCATTAAAAATTAAGAATGACTTGAAGTATCCATGGTACCATCTGAGGCAAGAAGAATTTCTGGTGCCATTTCTCCCTTTCAGTCATCTGGGGCATTTTCTGTCTCCGAAATCAAAACTCAGTTGCACTAGCTCAGCTCTACTCTATTTGATCATCAATAGTGGATATAAAAGACTGTTAGTGTTTAAACAGTGTTCCACCCTATCGATATCCTCCCGCCTCTCCTTTTATTCCCCTTTCCATGGGCAAATGGAGAAGCCCCAAAGGGAATTCAAGTTTCTTAAGATTCAGACCAGTTTCCTGACCACGGTGTGTGTGTGCATATGCATGGGCGAGTGCATGTGTGTGTATGTGTGTACTTAAATCAGAGTCACTGTTAAATCAGCTAAGGGAACACTCAGCTAGAGTGAAGATTTGTGAATACAATACATTTGCACCCTCTTATTTTATGCCTTGAAGAAAATACCTGGAATGAGAATGAGATGTGGCTAATGCAGAGTGAATCTGGTGAATCTGCCGGCTATAAGTATACATAGGAAGCTCAGCAGGCCTTACGGTTGCCACGTCAGGCAGTCAGCAACTGTCAGCCACAGGGAAAGAGGAAAGAAACAGAGGATGAGGAACAAAAGAATAAGATATGAGTAAAGCAGAAAAATAAAGGTAAAATAAGAGAATAAAATCAGAGGCAGTCTCATTTTGCATAATATTTGCCTAATATATAAAGAGAAAATTATATATATGTGTGTGTATGTATATGTGTGTATGTATATCTATTATATATAAATATTACATATATTACATATATTATATATTATATATAATATAGATATTACATATATTATTATATATTATATATAAATATATTTAATATACTATATGAATATAATTTTTATTTTTTTACAATATAAAAATATGTTTATT
>NW_016804051.1:3445152-3467875 GCF_001698545.2 Rhinopithecus bieti
AGGGAGGGGGGGAGGGAGGGAGAGAGGGAGGGAAAATAAAGATCTGTGTTTATAAAGTCCCTTGGATAAAAGATAGCATGCGACAGATATGTCAAATGTACCTTTACTAACATGAGTTTTACAGACTGAAGAAGTAATCCAGGTTTTTTTTGGCAACATAGATAAATGGTTATGCAATTTGGTATCTCTGTTATCTAAGTGAATGGATTTGTAAATTTAGGCTATTTTGATTGTTTCATTAATGGTGAGGGAAGAGATTATTCACATATTTAGAGACCAGAGAGAGGAGTAAAATGATCATAATAAAATGACAATAAAATTAACATTACTCATTCATATTCAAATACTATAAAGAGTTTTGCAAGGTGGTCTTCTAAACATCACTGTAAAACTCGGGGAAGTCTAGGAAGAAAAAATAGGTTATATTTTCAAACTGTATGATGTGTTATGAGTGATTTTGACCAAGAACATAAAACTGAAAAACTTATTTAGCACATGGCTGAACTCAGGGATAGTCCTCTGAGGAAAGAAGACTGGGGAAATGAGTATTTGAAAGTAGAAAGAAGAGATAAAAATAGTTTCAGTGATCAGGAAATTGTGAATAATGTTTTCCCAAGGGTACTGGGCTATCTGACAGCGGTATGATTTTGGAAAACCGATGTCAGAAAAAGAGAGGTGACGAAAAAACATTCTTGCTTTCTTTAGGATTTTGCCCTATGACAGTCAAGTAATTTTGTGGTTGTTGTTGTTGTTGATCTCTGCAGCATCCAGAAAAACATGACGTCTGTTAAACTGGCTACATTCGGAGGTTTCAGAAGAGACTATCTATTTCAAAATAGTGTTCTAGTTAACCAAAAAAATCATCTTCCAAGGTAAATGGTCAAACCACATAAAACTAGTCACCTTTCAAGAATAGACCATGAGGGATCATTGAGCATTGACTTTGGATGATTTAGTTGACATAATAAATAAACATAAATAAGTTTAACTTTTATACTCTGACATGGTATCTTTTCTCCCAGGGGTTTCCAGGCATATCTCAACAAGAACAAAATACTGAGAGTTGTTCCTCTGTCTTTGCATTGAAAATAGTCATTTAAAAATTTTTCCTTGTAAATTCTGGATATTAGACCTTGGTCAGATGGGTAGATTGCAAAACTTTTCTCCCATTCTGTAGGTTGCCTGTTCACTTTGATGATAGTTTCTTTTGCTGTGCAGAATGCCCATTAATAATGGACGGGATAAAAAAATGTGGTACATATACACCATGGAATACTATGCAGCCATAAAAAAAATGAGATGGTGTCCTTTGCAGGCACATGGATTAAGCTGGAAGTCATCATTCTCAGCAAATTAACACAGGAACAGAAAAGCAAACACTGCATGTTCTCACTCGTAAGTGGGAGTTGAACAATGAGAACACATGGACACAGGGAGGGGAATATCACACACTGGGGCCTGTCAGGAGGTGGGCAGCCAGGGGAAGGAGAGCATTAGGACAAATAGTTAATGCATGCACGACTTAAAACCTAGATGACGGGTTGATAGGTGCAGCAAACCACCATGGCACATGTATCCCTATGTAAGAAACCTGCACATTCTACACATGTATCCTGGAACTTAAAGTAAAATTTTAAAAATTAAAAAATAATTTTTTATGTAAAAAAAGTATTTCTAGTTCAAATACCTAAAGCCCTTATTCATAAATACATTCTGTCACATTCTTATATGATGTGTAAGACTCTCAACAAAGGCCAGACCAGCAGAAAAATTGTGAAAATCGACTGCTCTATAACAATTTAAATCAAAATCTGATATTGAAAATAAAACCAAAGGGTCAGACAAAGCAAAGTTAATACTTGAGAGGATTTATAATGCTCCTAGTTACATGAAAAAAATAATGTAGTCTACTGATTACAAATACCTTCCTATTCAAATCCTACAAAACTTAGGGTTGAAGATATAGGCCACACGAGGATGTTACTTTTTCTGCTTCCTCAATTAAAAAAAAATATGACTTTAATCACACATTTCGAGGTTTTTTTAAATGTTCAACTGATTTTAAAACTACAGTCTATGAAATACAGGTTCTGAACAATCTATACTATAATTACGTACTACGGAGAGAGTCTGGATGATTGTATTTTGTGTTTCAAATACAAATGTGTTATATACTGCATACAATTCCACTGTTAAAAAAATCAAATGTGAAGAGTTTCGAAGATGAGAACAATTGGAAGCAAAGAACTATTTTAGGTAAATAAGGCAATAGGAATTGACCATCTGGATTTGTTAAAGAAAATTGTATTTCCAAAGAACAGATGAAAGATAAAAAAAGGCTAAGACAAACCCCCAAATCTGAGTATTTAAAAAATTATAATATCAGAAAAGATGGAACTGAAAAATTTCAACTAGAAATAAAAGATGAAATTCAATCAATCGTCTTTTGATGTTAATGATGTATTGCGATTTTAGTTAACCTTTTATTTAATGTAATTTATTTCAAACAGAGTAACTATGTAAGGGTGCTACTTTTTCAAAAAATGAGGAATAACCTGTCAAAGTGTTATAGTCCCATCATAGCAGAAAGAGACAAACAGGCAATTCAAATATGTAAAGAAATTCAATTTTATGAAAAATGAGTATCATATATAAGCTTGTGAAAGGTAAGGGCAATTAGAGCCAAAAGAAAACAACTTGTCATTTAAAATTAAATATCCACTTCAATGGAAAACACAGGATTCTTTCTATTGTATATTCAGTATCTCGGGAAGATGGCCCCGACATTATTTTTTCTTTCTTTCTACACGCATAGAAATAATCTATTAAGCCCAAGTGAGTTATTCCTTTTTCCTTTCTTTCAATGTATTTTAATATAATTTTTTCAAGATTTAATGAAAGAGCTGTACCCCAGCCCTTTTCAAGAACGTCTGGCCAAAGCAGCTGTAAATTATAAAATAATGCCCGGCATTCATAAAACAGTTCACAGATTACTATTTTAAAAACCCACTGATCAAATGAGTCTCCCAGATATGTTGTTTAAACCACCAAATATATATATAGATATATCCTTAAGAGGCGTATTCCAGCTTCTCAAAACTATAGGATTTTCCTTCAAAATATCTCCTTTAAGTCAGATGGTAGCAGTAGTCATAGTCTGAAAAATTATTACCAAATTAAAGAACAAATTATTAAATGCAGGTGCTCCAAACCCAAACCAGAGAATGTTTTTATTTAGTATTTTTGGGCTTTTCTTTCAGAGGATCTTACATTCTGGTTTCCCCAGAATAGTCCCCATTTGTGCCTGATGTAACTGTTAATAGTGCTGTCTTTCACTCTCCAAGGGTCTTAGTTTGGATAATAAAATATATGGTTACCCACCTTTAAGCAACGTATGAGGTATAGGTTAAGAATTCATGAAGTTTAGTCTTTTATTTTTATAAACCAATAATGTACTGAGTGAACTATTAAATATTATTAAATTTGGTATAGGGTATTCATTCATTCATGTGTGTGTGTGTGCACGTGTGTATACAGACACACAGGTATCAAACCCATAGCTTGTGAAATAAATATGCTTAAATAAGAAGTAATGAAATTTATTCTGCCACAATCCTGCTGCCACTCACAGATAGATTTCTTCAAAGAAATTATTTTTGGAGACTATATATGTACTCCAAACAATGCCATTTCTAGCACAACTCTAAGTGTGCTAGAGTTAGACTTGGGAACCAAGTTATAAGACTTTCAAAAAAAAGTTTCATTGCTTGATAGCCACAATTATTTTCAGTCAGAATTACCAGACTCAACACCATTTTTAAATTCAAATGGCCTTTATTTGGTTTAAGGAAACATAGCCTTGAGGCACACACATCTTTATTTATTATGTTGAAACATAATTATTTGTTTACTGTTTGTTCCTTCTTTGAGCTCCTTGAGTACTTACGGGCAACTTTTCCTTATTCATCAGTGTGTCTCTAAATACCTAGCATAGTACTTAGGACTTTTTTGACACATAGTAAATATTTGTTGAATCATAATATAAGCAAATGAACGAGTGAGTACTGATCTTTGAGTCTTTGCAGACAATTCCGAAAGTAGAGTTTTCACACTGGAATAAATAATCGATAATTGTTTTGAAGGGAACAATACTAATATGTAAATCCCGGTGTAATCAATTTTAAGTCATATTGACACTCAAGCTTAATAAATCCATACCTTTTCCCAAACAATTACCACACTTTTTTTTCAGAAATGATTTCAGTTTTGTGCTAGAAATGAGTTAAAAGTGGGGAGCCCAGAGTTGGGCAGATGGTTCGCTACTCAAAAGTCAATCCACAGAACGTGTCACATCAATGTGACCTGAGACCTTGTTAGAAACAGGCCCCACTGCAGAACTATGGAATCCAAATCCACATATTACTAAGATCGCCTGGCAATTTATGTGCATGGAAAGTTTGGGAAGCACTACTTGCAATGTTTATGGTTTGAGTGTTTATAATATTCACGTCAAGAGAGTGCAAAGGACACAGAGTGAAGTTAGGAAGGGGTATCTTAAGAGATATAAATATCACAAAATGACTTTTTTGTCCCCTGGGGATTGTATGGTCTAGTGAGATAAACAGATAAGTTTTGTCTGTTTTAATCTGTCTGCTCAGGTTTGATTTAAACCATTAAACCTTAGCAGGCAGAATAAAATAGAGTAAAATTATAACTCTATACAAAATAAAGTTAGGGTTAGAAGAAGACAAAACCAACAACCCTCTACGTGAACAAAGACAAACACATTAAAGTGAAGTATCAGTTGTTGCTTCTGTGTTCACTAATACATACGCATTTGTGTGTACCTTCCTTCACACACACACATACACTCTTACAGTTCTGCCTCCTGCCTTCCTACAAGAGAGTTGATGTGACTAAAATATGTATCATGGCTATCCTCCCAGTAGTTATGTTTTTCCTTATAATGTAGTTAAGCTTTAACTTCAATGCCCTCATTAGTAACTTGAACATCTTAAGACTATCCATAGGGAAATAAATCTTAAATGAAAATAACTGCTTTTGACACGCATTGACCTTGTTAACACTGCAGGTAAAACCTCACCAAAAAAATAAATGTCATGTTGCTAATACAAGAATCGACACACAAAACACAGGTTATGATGAGGTTCAGCTGTGGCTCTTTCTTGTGGAGATGTAATAACTAAGAGTGTTGCCGCACAACTGATGCACAGAAAAACAAGCTTATCCGGATGCCTCTTGGATACCAAAATGAGAATACATAATCTCCCAGGCCTAGAGTTTCCAAATTAATCAACAGATAATATTTCATTGACAAAATAGTCATACTTTCTCTGGTTGTACTTATAAAACACTGTCTAAAATTTCTTTTAGTCTACCAGACTGGTTACCCCAAACTCTATACAATTTTAACAATAATGTCTGATTGTATCCTTATTTAAAATCACGTATGCTAAGAAAACTCTACTGAACCATTTGCAAAGGTATTGATCCTAAAATATGCTTATTTCGGCCGGGCGCGGTGGCTCAAGCCTGTAATCCCAGCACTTTGGGAGGCCGAGACGGGCGGATCACAAGGTCAGGAGATCGAGACCATCCTGGCTAACACGGTGAAACCCCGTCTCTACTAAAATACAAAAAACTAGCCGGGCGAGGTGGCGGGCGCCTGTAGTCCCAGCTACTCGGGAGGCTGAGGCAGGAGAATGACGTGAACCCGGGAGGCGGAGCTTGCAGTGAGCTGAGATCCAGCCACTTCACTCCAGCCTGGGCCACAGAGTAAGACTCCATCTCAAAAAAAAAAATAAATAAATAAATAAAAAATAAAAAATAAATAAATAAATGCTTATTTCACATTGCATGCCTGTATCAAAACATTTCATGTACCCCATAAATATATACACCTACTATGTACCCGTTAACAATTCTTAAATTACCGTTAACAATTTAATTACATTTAACAATTTTAACAATTGTTAAAATACCGTTAACAATTAAATAAAATATAATTTAAATTTTTTAAAATTTTTGAACTGGACAAATCTTGCATATAGACTTGGTTATAACATGTAACTTATATATTTCATATGACTCCAGAAAAAAAAAATTCAATAAACAGTCTCCATTACCATACCACATGAAAGGTTCTGCATTGTGTATTTGAAATCAACTGTGACATCTCTCCGGGAAGATGTTCCTGGACTCCCCTTCCCAGGAAGAGTCAATAATCCTATCTTGTGTGTTACCACCTTGTTTCTGTATGAGTAATATGACTAAGCTAAGCCTACATTGTAAAAATAATCTCCATATATGCTTCTGACAACCACTATATTATGAATTATTTGCATCAGGAACAGCATTTGGCTTATTTTTCTACTTTAGATTTTAGTACAGTTTTCTGCATCAAAAGTGCTCAGAAATTTCAACTGAATTATTAATAATTTGTTGGATATATTTCAACACAAGGCAATTGGCTATTGTGATTATTTCATTTAAAAATTCCGGGGATAGTCTTCACCATGCTTCTCAGGAATGAAAAAGGTAGAGCCAAAATCAGCAGTAGGAGTTCACATATATGAAAATACTAGATTTGTGTTTCTCATTTGACAACTCTATGTAATAATAAATGTCATTTACGACCCATGCAGGTAGGTTTTCCTTTTTTACTTTTTTCTTTTTTTTTACTTTACAAAGTTTAGTCTTTCTCTTAAAATAAACCTGACTCTCCTGATGGTAGCTAAACAGCAGATTCTTCCAACTTCCATGTTGGAATATCAAATGTTTCATAAGCATTAGAAACCATTCTCTGTAATAGTACATTACAGTTACATACCGAGCATCTTGCCATGATACTAAACTCCCAGAACAGGATGCACACGATACTAAAGTACTTGCAAATGAAATCACAAGTTGACTGGAATTAGCTTCAACATGCCTCAGGAAAAATAAATTTGAAATACCATCGAAACACCATTTTTATTCAAAACAGTTTCACATTATTTTGCTGAAGTCTTTCTTAGAAATTTCAAGATAAATACAGAAGATGGTGCCCAATTTATGATAGTTCAACTTTTGATTTTTCGACTTTTCAATAGTTCTGTTTTTCACTTTCAGTATCATATTCAATAGATTACATGAGATATTCAACTCTTAACTATAAAATAGACTTTATGTTAGTTATTTTGCCCAACTTCAGGCTAATTCTGAGAAGGTTTAAGATAAGCTAGGCTGAGCTATGGTGTTTGGTAGGTTAGGTGTATTAGATGTATTTTTGGCTTATGATGTTTTCAACTTACGATGGGCTTACTGGAACATAACCCCGTCTTAAGTACAAGCAGCATCTGGGCAAGACTCCTCAGGCCTGTCTTCATGGCAGTAAATATCTAGATGAGTCTGATCATTGGACACTGTCTGATGATGTGTTATCTTTTCAGTTATTATTGATACCAACTTTTAGTCCAATGACTCAATGTGAGTATTCACACCTTACCCAATAATGGCACACGTATAAAAACACATATAGGAAGACGTAAGTGTCTGGTCTGCAATGCAGAATAAAGGCGATAGAGGTTTCTATCTTTGTTTTCTTGTCCCTGTTCCTCCACTATATAAGTCCCTGTGTAAATAATGCTATAAATATACTTTATGAAGAAATTCATTCATGTGCTTTGAACATTTGTGTCAGATTTGACAAGGAGGAAATGTGCTTCAAAAGAGTCAATTATTCCTACCTGAACCACACCTTGAATTTGCCGTGGAAGGCTGGCTTTCACTGTCTGGCTGCACATAGTAATTACAAGAAATTAGAAATTTATCGCTTTTCCTACTACTTATGAAGTTGATTTTAAGTTTGCTTGTTTTTAAATAGTATATGCTTCTTACCTATAAATACAAATAGGTAGTCTAGGCATAGACTAGACAAACTTACACACGGATTAACCAGCAATGAAACAACATACTTGTGGTTATATGTCCACATGACCATTTCTCAAATGAAGTCTCCCTTTTTCTCTAGGTAAATGCCTTTAAGGATTTGAGTGTGCATAATTTATACCCAATTTATATAATAATGGGAGATGCAGAGTTTTAACACATACATAAACATATTAGTCTAAAAATAAGGCCAGCAAACTATTTTAAACATTATTTTAAAATACTGGCTTCCTTCCAATGAATGCCAATTCCAAAATGGCTTTATTATCCAGAAACTGTATGTTACTGCTAAATCTTACTCCAAACCAAATTATTTTATGAATGGATGAAAGTTATAAAACACAGACCTTTACCAATATATTTGCTAAAGGATACACAATACCTTCCACCATAAGAACACCAAAAGGAGCACCAGTAAGTTGTTTGAGAAAATCTATTCCCTGGAAGAGTGGATGTTTCTTTGGATCAGGTGGACGAATAGACACAATGTACTCACAACCTATCCCAATAAGAAGCATTAGAATATTTTCATGACAAGAAGCAAAAGTTACTGTTAACACTGATTTTACTTTTGGCATCAAGACCTGGTTTCTACGTGATCCACTTCTGTGCTTTAAAAACTTACATGACTTATTATCCTTTTTTTGTTTTCTTATAGAACTACCAGACTCAGATTATCCAGCAGCAAATCATTTTCCAAATGTTAATTACATTCTTTCAAGAAAGTGGAATGTTCCTGAATGTAATGTAATTGTATTTTTTTAGCCACTCCAACTAAAGCAATGGCTTACTTAGGTTGGCACCTGTGAGACTGAATTTTTTTTTTTTTACTTAAGTGAATTAGCAATTACAGATCAGGAAAGAACTATTAGGACCAACTGAGACCTGATGCCTAGGTGATGTTTTCCCAGGTTAGGTCTTATGTGGGCCAATGGAAAGAAACTAAATTATATCCACCCTTAGCCACCGCCATCCCTTAGCCCTCACTTATTTTATGAAGGTAATTAGTACTTTCAGTAATTGGACCTCACACTCTCTATGGCTCAAGTCCCAAGTTATGGGTATTGCTGCGGAATATCTTAGAGGCTTGATGGTGAAATTTTCCTCTGACAAGAATTATCAAATTTAATTAGATACTTGAGTTTCTGACCTAAAATATTTTTCCAGAGGAAAAGGGAATCCAGTTGTTGAAATTTTTTTAAGGGCTGTCTTCTAGGGCATGAAGTAGGGAGGAGAATAATGACCAATGAATAGGGAAAGAGAAACAAAGAATAGCCACCACAGGCCATGACGCTCTTATCTACTAGGGACCGGATTGAGTGTTCAAACTTTCCCAAGTTACAGTCAGTCCTTAACTCTTCTACAGGGATCACTGTAGACTTGCCCTGGCTTGTCTTACAGAAAAATATTCCCACAGACAGAATGACTGGGAGGGTTCAACGGCAGGTTACAGACTTTTAGTCAGCCGGAAACTGACAGTTGTCATATTAGATGGGTAAACGTGGCTGATCTGATTTTAGGTTTTTTAAAAAAATAATACTAGACTGACGCAAACCTTCTTTGGTTGCTTTTTCTCTGTTTTCTATCATTTGTTTATTTATTTTTACTTATGTAATATTTTAATTATCTAGAAAATAATGCAATAATCATATTTTACTCACTACCAAGATTTTATAAACATTAACCTTTCTGCCATATTTGTTTCAGATATCTCAGAAATGTTTTTTACATATTTTTTAATGCTCTGGACCACCAGAATTCTACTTAGAATCATCTCCTCTCAATACGGTAAACCCTCATTTCTAGGCAATTGTGCTTACTTAGGTTGTGCACATATATATACACACACACATTTTTATATAGCGATGTTATATATATATCTAGAATACACACACACACAGAGTATACAAGTCTTCCAGGCTGGTTTTGTGCCAATTTTGTTTCCATTGCAATTATAGCATTTACCAGATACTATAAATACCTATTTACTTTTTTACATGTCTGCCTTCCTCATTAGACTTTGAACACATTTACAACCATTAGCACAGCACTTGGCATATAAATGATTGTGGAATGGGTGAGGGAAGAAAGCATTTGGATTTTCAGCCTGGGATGCTATACATGCTATAGACAAGTCAGTGTTTTTTTTTTTTTTTTTTTTTTTTTGAGACGGAGTCTCACTTTGTCACCCGGGCTGGAGTGCAGTGGCGTGATCTCGGCTCACTGCAACCTCTGCATCATGGGTTCAAGTGATTCTCCTGCCTCAACCTTCTGAGTAGCTGGGACTACAGGCATGTGACACCACACATGGCTATTTTTTTTTTTTTTGTATTTTTTATTAGTAGAGACAGGGTTGCACCATATTAGCCAGGATGGTCTCGCTCTTCTGACCTTAGTCAGAAATGCAGCACACACACATACACAAAAAAGACCTCATAATCTTTCATTCTTTCAAGGACTGTGGTTTACTCTGTTATCTTTTGCTCTTTTCCTGACTTCCTTTATTTTAGCCTGACTCTTTTGAGGTTCAAACAGTCTCTGATGTGTTCTGTGATATTAAAAACTTATGTCAATTCCTTTGAATAGTTGACAAATACTGGTCCTTATCATTTAATCAGTGGATCCTCCAAGCATTTATTGAGCTCCCGGGGAGTTACTGGTGTGGTGCAAGGCATTTTTGGGGACACAATAGAATTCTAAGGTATGAGCTCTACCTTCAAGGAACTAACTATCACTTAAAGAGAAAGGACAGACATGCATAGCGTACAGGTTATGACAAAATGTTTAAAGTTAGGGGTTCAACCAGCTGCATTAAAGATCTTCAGAGGAAGAGGAAGTGAATAAATCTGAGATACCCAGGAAAAAGACTATCCTTCAATGGCGCCCTCTGGCTGTAGCTCTGCTAAAATATTACGGAAAACTCTGCTAGCTTGACCGAGTAACTTTCTCTGAGAAGCATGGACGGATTTTTTCCCCCTAATTGTTCTGAGAACATAAAAAAAGGATTTAAAAAAATCATCAAAATAAAGCCATTGGATATCTCATTGCGCAACCGGAGAGAGAGGATGAAGTATAGCCACCAGACCATCCCCCATTTGTGCACATCTCTCAGCCACTGCAAGTGTGAACAAAAGGAAATTCTATTAAGCAGCTTCCTAGGATGGGGCTCCAGGCACATAAGTAGCTCCTTGGTGTATTCCTTTGGCCTGTCATACAATTAATTAGGCCACAGTTGTTTATTTTGAGACATTTAACTAGAGACCTTCTTGAGAGAGGCCTACCCTTGCAGTTTGTCCTGATCTTTCTCTAAGTGTGGGAACCTTTGTCTAATTGGATTGACTGTAAGTGTAATGATCGTGGCGTGAGTTCTGTAAGCAGCGCATAAACCATGGACATTCACATGGAAATGAGGTTAATTACACAGCATAGATGCATCTAATGATTGCACCTGCAGTGCCACAACAACCTCCCTTTAACTCAGTTTCACAAACAATTACAAAGAGCAGCTGCATTCGTTTCCACAGTTAGAGTTTAAAAATCTGTAATGATCCCCAACAGAATAGAGGTGCAGGGGGTGAGAGTGAGGAAGGAGAGGATTCTTCCGGTTCAGATGTCCGTCCCCAGCCACCTGCTGATTGTGCTAATCCCGGGAGCCTTGGGCACAGACATGCAGCCACAATAAGCTATTGCCAGTCCTGGTGTTTGGCTTCCCCTCACCCCCCCTTCTGGCTTAGAGTTTCTCATCTGTCAAGATTCATTAACATGGTGATGAAGATTTATGAAGGGCAAGGTCAGCAAAACCGCAGACTACAAGATCACTGTTGAGTACCCAAACTGTATTAGTCAGGGTTCTCCAGAGAAACAGAGCCAGAAGGAAATTTGTGTGTGTGTATGTATTATATATATGTATACATACATACATGTGTGTATATATATATATAGATTCATTATAAGGAATTTGCTCATGTGATTACAGGAGCTGACAAGTCCTAAGATCTGTAGGCAGCAGACTGGAGACTCAGGAGAACTGATGGTGTAGTTCCAGATCAAAGGCCAGAAGGCTCAAGACTGAGGAAGACCCATTATTTCAACTGGAATCCCAAGGCAAGAAAAAACTAATGACCCAGCTTGAAGGCAGTCAGGTAGGAGGAATTCTCTCTTCTTTAGGGAAAGGTCCACTTTTTTGTTCTATTCAGGTCTTCCACTGATTGGATGAGACCCACCTACCTTAGGGAGGACAATTGGCTTTACTCAGTCTATCAATTTAATTGTTAAACTTGTCCAAAAACACCTTCACAGAAAGACTCAGAATAATGTTTGATCAGTTACCTGGGCACCTTATAGACCAGTCAAGTTGACACATAAAATTAACCATCACAGAAACCAGTCCCCAAATCTCAGAAGGATTTCTTGGGAGCAATGCTACTGAGGGAAGCTCAAAAGATTATTTCTGATCCTGTTATCCACCATTTTCCATCACCAAATTAACAAAACTCTGTCTTATTTTCTCCAATTTCTTTTGTTCTCATCTCTATTTTCTGTTTTCCTTTCCACGTGCCTGTCATTATCCCCATAGACACTGATAGGATTTGGCTGAGTCTCCATCTCAATCTCATCTTGAATTGTAGCTCCCATAATTTCCACGTGTTGTGAGAGGGACCCGGTGGGAGATCATTGAATCATGGGAGCAGTTTCCCCAATACTGTTCTCGGGGGAGTGAGTACGTCTCACGAGATCCGATGATTTTACAGGAGGTTTTCCCTTTCACTTGGCTGTCATTCTCTCTTGTGTGCTACTATGTAAGATATGCCTTTCATTGTGAGGCCTCTCCAGCCATGTGGAACTGTGAGTCCATTAAATCTCTTTTTCTTTATAAACGACCCAGTCTCAGGTATGTCTTTATCTGCAGCGTGAAAACGGACTATATATTATAGACACGTTTTAGAAATAGCAGGAAGATCCAAGTCTTTGCTATTGTAATAGGTGCCGCAATAAACATACGTGTGCATGTGTCTTTAAGCAGCATGATTTGATAATCCTTTGGGCATAACCCAGTAGTGTGATGGCTGGGTCATATTGTACATCTAGTTCTACATCCTTGAGGAATTGCCATACTGTTTTCCATAATGGTTGAACAGTTTACAATCCACCAACAGTGTAAAAGTGTTCTTATTTCTTCCACATCCTCTCCAACACCTGTTGTTTCCGACTTTTTATATGATTGCCATTCTAACTGGTGTGGAGACAGTATCTCATTTCGGTTCTTGATTTGCATTCTCTGATGGCCAGTGATGATGAGGCATTTTTCATGTGTCGTGGCTGTATGAATGTCTTCTTTTGAGAAATGTCTGTTCATATCCTTTGCCTACTTTTTGATGGTTGTTTGTACCGGCTGTTTTCTTCTTGTATACTTTGTTTTGAATCTTTGTAGATTCTGTGATATTAGGCCCTTTGTCAGATGAGTAGATTGCAAAAATTTCCCCATTCTGTAGGCAACTTGCCTGTTCAACCCCCCCTTCCCCTTGGATGGTAGTTTCTTTTGCTGTGCAGAAGCTCTTTAGTTTAATTAGATCCCATTTGTCAATTTTGGCTTTTGTTGCCATTGTTTTTGTGTTTAGACATGAAGTCCTTTGCCTATGCCTATGTCCTGAATGGTACTACCTAGGTTTTCTTCTAGGGTTTTTATGGTATTAGGTCTGAACATTTAAGGTCTCTAATCCATCCTGAATTATCTTCGTATAAGGAGTAAGGAAGAATCCAGTTCAGCTTCTACTTAGGCTAGCCAATTCTGCCCAGCACCATTTATCTAAATAGGGAATCCTTTCCCATTTCTTGTTTCTCTCAGGTTTTTCAAAGATCAGAGGCCTGTAGATGTGTGGATTATTTCTGAGACTCTGTTCTGTTCCATTGGTCTGCTAGCTCTGTTTTGGTACCCCCGATACATGCGTTTTGGTTTATTTAGCCTTGTAGTATAGTTTGAAGTCAGGTGTAGGTGATGCCTCTGCTTCTGTCCTTTTGACTTAGGATTGTCTTTAGGCATGCCGGGCTCTTCTTTGGTTCCATATAAACTTTAAAGCAGTTTTTTCCAATTCTGTGAAGAAACTCATTGCGTAGCCTTGATGGGATGGCATTGAATCTGATAAATAACCTTGGGCAGTTGGCCATTTTCCACGATAGTTCGGATTCTTTCCTATCCATATGAGCATGTTATGTTCTTCCATTGTTTGTTCCTCTTTGATTTCACTGAGCAGTGGTTTGTAGTTCTCCTTGGAAGAGGTCCTTTACATCCCTTGTAAGTTGGATTCCTAGGGTATTTTGATTTACTTTTGAAGCAATTGTGAATGGAAGTTCATTCCTGATTTGGCTCTTGCTTGTCTGTACTGGTGTATAAGAATGCTTGTGATTTTTGCACATTAATTTTGCTATCCTGAGACTTCGCTGAGAATCAACTCCCAATGTCCATCCTGTGCAGACTGGATAAGAAAATGTGGCACATATACACCATGGAATACTATGCAGCCATAAAAAAGGATGAGTTTGAGTCCTTTGTAGGACATGGAGCAGCTCGGGAAACATCATTCTCAGCAACTATCACAAGAACAGAAAACAAACACCGATGTTTCTCCACCATAGGGGAACTGAACAATGAACTTGGACTCGGGAAGGGGAACATCAGAGTGGGGAGGGATTGCATTGGGAGTTATACCTGATATAAATGATGAATTGATGGGTGCTGACGAGTTGATGGGTGCAGCACACCAACATGGCACAAGTATACATATGTAACAAACCTGCATATTATGCACATGTACCCTAGAACTTAAAGTATAGAGAAAAAAAAAAAAAAAAAAGAAATAGCAGGAAGATACTACACCACAACGGGTGCTGAATCCCATCCCTAACCATAACTAAGGCTTTGCATAGCCAAACATAGCTAGCATGTCCCTTTCTGATGCGTATTTGGCTCTCAGAGTCAGGAAGCTCGGTGTTAGGTCAGTGATGTTGGTTGAATAAACCATAGACGTTCATATCTACCTTCAAAACTCTTGGGCTTTTAGAAACACTGCATCACCCACATAAAAATATTAGTCTCATTACTTTATAGTTGCAACTCCTTTTGGGATCCAAATGGGATTCCCCAACTGTAAAAGGTAATTGACTGCTGCCAAAGTCAAATCTGCCCTCAAATATTTAAACATTTAAGGAATGTGCTTCAGGCTCTAAGAGCCATTCTGAAAAAAGGAGGTCCAAAGGCTTATGAAAAATTGTATAAACTTTGAAAGGGACAAAGTCAAAGGTAAGAATGCCCATGAGGTAGTGTACCTTTTCATGTTTATTAAAATAACAAGATTTATTTACCTTTTAGTCCCATCTCATATTTCTTTTCATATCCTATTCTCCTTAAAAGACAAAAGGGACTCATGAACTAGGCACAATCATTAGTAGTCATCTACAAGACAGCCAGAAATTAGGTTTCTCTCTGCTCTGACCACTCTGCTCAACATTAAAGTAGCTTCCGATGGATGAGAGACAGGAGGCATGGAACTAAGTTTACCTCAGAGAAAAACCATTTAACCTCCGCTGGTCATCTCTGCAGGTCTCCACACATCAAGGTCTGCTTAAGGAAGCTACGCCAAGACCTTTGCCCTTGTATGAGCAAGGAAGATGGGGTACAAGGGTGGGGGTCGTTGTTCATGAAGGAAGACAAGTGATAGTTTCCTGCTCACCCCTTCATTTTAGGGATCAATCTCATATGTGGAAGGCAAATGAAGTTTTTTCCAAGTCTGGAGTAAACAAACAGATATAAGACATACCAGTGAACTTCTGTAAAATAGACTAACTTCCTATTGCTTTGACTCTACGCGCAACCTGATTTGATAAAATGCTGGAAAGAACACACTGTATCATCCTTTTGCATCTATCCAGAATAGACAGATTGGATGTTTTGAAAATGTTCATGCCTGGCCTTGTTACTCATAGCTTTACCTTCTCAGAGGTTAATGACAAAGTAATGTTCAGGCCAGTGAATCTGACCTCAAAATATGTCGCCATCATTAATAATGATTTGCAAAGAGTAGAACATCACAATTCGTGATGGAAGGCGTGATACAGGCACTTAGGTAAAGTGTACTCAGGGTGGAAAAACATAGACTTGACTAATTACTGGCAAACAGATGCTAGGAACTTGTCCATCTTTACTCACACAGTGGCACCCAACTGATTTCTGCCAAGCTGTGTGTTGCCCCAATTTTTTCCCTGGTAATGGTAAAACACATAATACCTAAATACCTTCTGTTACCACTGGTGTCTCTAAAATCATGTTCCCTGAATGTATAAAAATCATTTCTATGCGAGACAACTTAAAAACCACATCGTAACTGGGACGTTTGGAATAAAATAATTGCAGGAATGTAATATAGTTTTAGCACTTAAGGGAAACACGCATGTACTTTAAAAGGCCACCATTGGTTTAATTTGGATTTTCAAAAAACAGTTCATCCAAACAAGAGTTCTGTTTATACTTGGGGAGGCTCATTTGGCTTGTTCTGTTTTGCAAAGCACAGTGTTTCTGTAATATGTTTTGGTGGCATCATTTCAAATCAAAACAAGGAAAGGGGTTCTCAAAAACCAGAGGCCAGCCAAATAAGGATTTGCTAAGTCAATTGGTTGTTTGCTTATTTATATTACACTTCTTTTTTCTCCTTCCTTTGGGAATCTATATTAAAACACACAACACACATACACACACACACGCTCACACCAATCTAGGTAGAGATTAGAACAGAAAGGAGCACCATGTCCTCTGGTTCTGGCTTCTGTGTTAATTTGAAAAAAAAGAGGTTTAATCTATCTGTCTATCTATCTATCTATCTATCTATCTATCTATCTATCTATCTATCTCTATGTATGATTTGTATAGTTCCAAATGAAAGTGGATAGATAGATGCTGGGTGAACATTTTAAGATGTAAAACAAAGATACTTTCACCAAGTCCCACCTGTTCAAACATGCTATCATTTATTTTTTTTTCTTAGGGGAAAACCTCTGAAGCTGGTTTGCAATTGTTAAGCTAATCTGTCGCCTAGGGGAGAATAAAGTCACCAAAACTTTATAGAAATGAAGGAAATTACACAGACATGCCCACCCCCAGATTTAACGTTCCTCTTCCATGTGGTTTTGGAACACACGAGAAGTTTTAGTTGTACTTGGAAAGAAAACACACACACACACACCCCAACAACATTTGGAAGAAACATTGCTGTAAATATAGAGATCCTCTCAGTAGTGGGGGATGCCACTTATTCAGGCTGGCAGTAGCTGAGTTTTATTAAAAGTATTTTTTCCCTTTACCAGATACTGCAAACACACACACACACACACACACATACACAAAGTGTGTATCTCAGGCTGAGGATACCTATAAAATGAGGATGTTCATGAAACATGTTCAAATTCATTCATTCATCTATTTGACAATGATCTGTGGACCACCTACTATGTACCAAGTCTTGGATAACAGAAGTGGTTAAGGTAGATGATGCCCATCTGCTCTTAGAACTCACATTCTAGAAGGTGCTTGCTTGCAGAAAATAAATACATTAACATATAGGCAAGACAATCCCAGATAGTAATATATGTTATTAATAGAATGAAATAGAGCAATGTAATACAGGAAAGAGACTAACTGAGGAGTGTAAGTGGCTGTTTTAGATCAAGTGGCCAGAGAAGGTCTCGCTGAGGAGATAGCATTTGACCTCAGACCTAAGTGCAAGCAAGATGAAGCCACCCAAGCTAGTAACCTGTAAAGTGTCTGCTTGACATAGGTTTAATTTCCCATTGCCTAACCCAGTTTAAGTCTCTGTCCTGTCATCCCACCTCTTAATGGTCCAACAATCACATATCCTTCAACCTTTTCCCCTACTCTGCTTCTTTAAAATTTCTCAGCTCCAATCCTTACCAGGGTTCTTCCTTGATGGCCTTATGGTTTGCTTATACACATATAACTCAATGGAAGCTCAATGTATGGACTGTTTACTCCACTTCATTTTTTTTTTTTGAAACAGAGTCTTGCTCTGTTGCCAAGCTGGAGTGCACTGGTGCAATCTCGGCTCACTGCAGCCTCCACCTCCCAAGTTCAAACGATTCTCCTGCCTCAGCCTCCTGAGTAGCTGAGACTGCAGGCATGCACCACCACACCCGGCTCATTTTTTTGTATTTTAGTAGAGACAGGGTTTCACCATGTTGGCCAGGATGGTCTCGAACTCCTGACGTCATGATCCGCCTGCCTCGGCCTCCCAAAGTGCTGGGATTACAGGTCTGACTGTGAGCTACTGCACCCGGCCCTGCTCCACCCCATTTTTTAATGTCCAAATTCTCCCATCCTTCAAGAACCTTTGTAAATGGCACCTTCTCCATGGAGCTTTTTCCAAAACCACTTCCGTAATGTCCCCTTCCTTAAATTCCCGTCCCAATATGAACATAGCTTTTTCATCTCATTTTGTAATTTCTTCTTCTCCTGGTACCCTAGTTATTTATGCATGACACCTGTTTCCCCTACTTGAGCGTAAACTCTTTGAGAACAGCTCTCTTTGTCTTAACCATTAGAATTTCTTCCAGTTCCTTTCTGAAACTATTCCCCAATCCTCAATAAACATCTATGGCATCACCAAAGAATGAAAGCTAATCTATAAACACAAAACAAAACAAAACAAAAAAAAGGTGAGGGTTTTATGTGTGTATGTGTTTAATTATCATTATTGTATAATCGTATTTAAAAGCAATCATTTTCTGCTTCCTTTTTATTATATTTGCCTTCTTCACTCAATGTTTGGGTCAATCAATTGGCATTCAGTGTTAACGTGGCCAAGTTTTCTGTTTCATGCTGAAAAGAACAACTCTGCTTGTGAGAGGGGAAACGATTTCCAGCCATAACTCCAGCCAGGTACTTACCAGGTGGTCTATTTCTACTAATGGAAAAGGTTGAAACACATTATCTTATTTACCAAAGTCAGAAGCAGCATCTTTACAGGGAAATAACAATAACACATGTCTTGGTTTGCTTGACTGCTCGTTGATAACCTTGCTGAAGAAGATTCTTAACTTACGTTCCCATTCATCATCTCCATTTCTCAACGTGATGTAAAATCACAGAAAATAAAAACTAAAATGTACCTGAGGGGATCTTTTTGAAGATGAATTTGAAGCTTGGGGAGATACGATGATTAGCTCAGGGTTTCATCAATAAATCCAAGTCTAGCAACCAAGACTCCCAACTCTAAACACAGTATGTTTTGATACCACATTGCCTTGTTCTCTACCATATAATAATTTTAAATGGTAAGAGTTTTCACGTTTTCTGTCATACTGTCTTTTAAGAATTTTAGACAAATTGCCTCTGGGGGAAAAACAATCTCTAATTACTATAGTATGCAAATAGAAAAAATCCTTTAAAAAATTGAAAAGAAAAAAAAAACCTGTTGATGAACTGTCATACCAGTTGCATCATTTCTGGCTCTGGGCCACCCAAAACAGAGCAGGTAGGTAGTGTTTATCTCTTTATATTTCAAAATAACCTACTTTCAGGAAGAACTAAAACTGAAATTGTTCCCAACATCACTCAAAGGGAACTGGGTGCAGTGAGGTGCTATGGGAAAGTGAAAAGAAAGAAAGGAAGGAAAAAATCCACATGGACGCATAGTATAGCCAGGAGTAGAACAGAGATCTGGAGGGTTTGCCTGTTCCAGCAATAACAAGAGTTGACATTTGTTACATGTTGATTACACGGTATTGTCTTTTGGAGGTTAAATCAATCAGAAATTTCCTGTACAGCTAATAAAATTGGAACCCATCTGTGGTTTGCCAGGTCACGTTAGACATTGTCATAGGACAGAGTAAGAAGGCTTGGGCGTTAATATGTTCTGGGCAGGAGAAACCACTTCTTTAACTGAATTAGAGTTGTTAGCGCTGTCTTCTAGTAAAGTGTTTGATGTAATAAAAAGTATTACTAGAACTTCCATTTATTGAAAGTGTATTGTGTAGCAGGCAGTTTTCTAGACACTTCACAACAGCATCTTAATTTCTTGAAACTAAACCTGATGCGGTAAGTGTTATTATCTCCATTTTAAAAAAACAGAAACTAGATCTCAGAGAGGTTCATCAAGTTTCTGAGGTCACACAGCTAGTAAACACTGTATCTGGAACTTGAACTGAAATGTCAAAATCTCAGCTTGTATCCAATAAACTCCAGTGTATGTAGTAAGTGTTCACCCAGCACATGATGATTCAACTGAACACTAACTAGTAAGACATATTTGAAAGGCAAAATCTTACAGTAGCCCCTAAAAATGTTGATTTAATTGGACTATTTTGTTTTATAAAATAAAAATATTTCAAGGAGTAAAGTTGTTTTGAATGTTTAAACCAAGTACCTCCTAAAACATTTGGCTGTTTTCTATTTTGAAATAATTCTCAGGCAACGGATACCATG
The DNA here is from genome assembly GCF_001698545.2 of Rhinopithecus bieti. Classification (NCBI taxonomy): domain Eukaryota; kingdom Metazoa; phylum Chordata; class Mammalia; order Primates; family Cercopithecidae; genus Rhinopithecus; species Rhinopithecus bieti. Next base: position 3,465,590 of record NW_016804051.1, read on the forward strand.
TGACAGCTTAGATGAGCCTCAAGGATTTTAACTAAATTTAACTCAGTGTTAAGACTAGTTTGAGTAAAATAACCACAAATGGATAACTCACTTTAAGTTGATTCTTATTTATATTGGCTTTCAAGGACTATCACATGAAAACCAATTCAGAGCTCCACAGATTCGTTTTTCTTTTTTAACCATTTTAAAATTCAACTCTTTTTGAGAAGTTTCTGCTGATTCCTTGTGCCAACGGCTACGTTTCTTCACTGTTTGGTTCTCCAGCCTCAGTGTATTCAATTTGCACGGTATTTATATCCACATATTGAGTGACTACTTTGGGAATGCACTTTATACAGGTAGATTTTGTGGGGGTTTTTTTTTTTTTTTTTTTTTTTTTTGGTGGGTGGATAAGATTTTTCACTCAATTTGCTTAAAACCCATTTCTAAACTTCATTCAATCTCAGATGTCATTGATTTGTTAAAACATATCATTAATTTAGGACTAAAACTGTTTTTAAAGGGCAACAATTAATGTATTGAACAATGTTTCAGAACCATGTGAACTGTTAGACTTATTCCATTTTTACAGATGTTAAAATGTAAAACTTAAGTACATCCTAGAACCCATGAAATATATTTACATATATATTTTCTGACACTTGTAGGTACTGAATTCATATTTGGATTAGCTAACTGATTGCAGTGGGACTAGAAAGTGTTTAATAGCTTTGGATTAAAAAGATTCTATACCACTTTCATCAATAAGCTGATTATGAAGGTGGAAATATGTGTCATGTGTTTTCAGAACATAGAATTGTTTTTATTTTCCAAAAATGAGGCTATGAAGGTTCTTGTCAGCTCTGCTCATTCTGCTGACTACCTCAGTTAAAAAGCAGGTCAAATTGCCCAATAAACTTACAGAATTTTTGTCTTTACTTTGTTTTGATTTATTTACTTATGTTTAATTTTATATTTTCAAGGCTTCTAATGCTAATGAGGCCTTAGAAATCAGTGGAAATGCTCTATGAAATAATTGTCTCATAGCTACAAAAGCTAACTGTCCCATTTTGGTAAGATCAGCCAACTTAGTTTGCTTCCTTTTCACACCCTGGTGTTCTCAAGAAATTCTTGTAGAGGAAACATATTGACATATTACCAGCTCCTTCTCATATTTTGTAGATCTGGTCCCCTTATGAATCAGCCACAGCTCACTTTCTTAAATTCCCTTAAGGCCCATACTGGCTTGGCCCATTTTGTCTCCTGTGTGAGAATTAGCTTCTAGCTATCCTAGTGCTGTAGAGGCCCTTTAATTGGCTGCCTGATAAATGACACACCGTATTCTTTTTATTGGGATAATTCCCAGGCAACTGATTGGATACAGAGAAATGACAGTTACTGGAGGATTGCTGGCCGGGCCGCAGTCTTGCTTATTAAGCAACACAGGTGGGACTGGTATTTGTCAGCCTGAATTTCCTTCTGCATTTGTCTTTGTTACTGTAAGGCAGACCTCTGGCTCACATCAAGATGTTGAAAGTGAATTCTTACATATGTACTCAGCCCGAAATTTGACTTTCCTCTGAGGCCATGTCAATATGGTCAACACAAAGGAGAGAATTCAGCACCTTATCCAAAAGACTCAAGGCCCCAAGACTGGGAATGGAGAAAAATTAAGTTTAGAAGAATGGAGCTATAAGATACGTATACATATGTAAATTCCAAGGTCAAAGCAACTTCTCTGGAGAATTGTGTCCCTACCCTAGACAATGCTGCAGAATTAGCCCCATCTCTGTTACCTTTAATGTCATGTGGGTGGAAAGAATGGTTTCTTCTTCCTTAAAGGAAACTAGAAAATGCTATGGATGGAGCTGGAAACCATCATTCTGAGCAAACTATCGCAAGGATAGAAAACCAAACACTGCATGTTCTCACTCATAGGTGGGAATTGAACAATGAGAACACTTGGACACAGGGTAAGGAACATTACACACCGGGGCCTGTCGTGGGGTGGAGGGAGGCGGAAGGGATAGCATTAGGAGATATACCTAATGTAAATGACGAGTTAATGGGTGCAGCACACCAACATGGCACATGTATACATATGTAACAAATCTGCATGTTGTGCACATATACCCTAGAACTTTAAGCATAACAACAACAACAAAAATGCTTAGCTAGAGTGAAGGGGTTTGCTTGTCTACTTACAGAGATATTAAATCAAACCCATTTTCCCCCTATTGCTTGCTTGCTTTCTTTTTTTTTTTTTTTTTTTTTTTTTTTTTTTTTTTTTTTTTTTTTTTTTTTTTT
>NW_016804051.1:3468111-3473122 GCF_001698545.2 Rhinopithecus bieti
TTTTTTTTTTTTTGAGATGAAGTCTCGCTCTGGCCCTCAGGCTGGAGTTATAGTGACACTATCTAGGCTCACTGCAACCTCCACCTCCCGGGTTCAACCAGTTCTCCCGTCTCAGCCTCCTGTGTAGCTGGGATTACAGGCATGTGCCACCACGCCAGGCTAATTTTGTACTTTTAGTAGAGACAGGGTTTCACCATGTTGCTCAGGCTGGTCTCGAACTCCTGACCTCGTGATCCGCCCGCCTTGTCCTCCCAAAGTGCTGGGATTACTGGCATGTGCCACTGCACCCAAACCCCTATTTTCTAAACATGAAAAAATTTGAAAGATTATATTGCTGTACATGATGCACCATTCTTAGACTTATTTTTCCAAGCCTATCATATACAGTTTGCCTCCAGCAACTGACAATATCATTTTTACATGCACGCATGGACAGCTACAATTTGGCAAGAAGGTTCAAGTGACCTTTTCTATTTTTTCTCATTGGAAGGAGGTCAACTTTGAGCTACATCTATAGCTCCCTTTAAACCAAGCACATGTGTGGGCTGGCCTTGACAGGATCTAAACCAGCCCAGTGTAACATCTTCCATTAATGCGCATAACTACTCTGGGGTATCCCTCCTGTTCTGTATGTCATCATAACACACCATGCCTCTAGCACCTTGTCAAATGTTCTTCCCTAATTTAGAAGTGTTGTGTCATTCCAGTGAGGCAGAAAATTATTGTGAGAATGAATGTTAAATTATACATTCAAGAAAACATATTCCTAAGGAAAATCAGGTAATAGGCCAAATTTGACTGAAGCCCACTCAAAAATATTTTTGTGCTTCAGTTACTCTTTCTTCCAACACTTAATTTTTTCCATTTCACCAGAATGCCCATGATTTTATTTAACTAGTCAGAATTTTTAAATTGTAGCACCTTGTCTGGCCTGCTGTCTTTCAACGTTACTTAAGCTGCAAAATTCTTTCCTTGTTGCTTGTCTCATCTGACCCTTTCCCTCTAATCAGATTTCAAATTACTTTACAGCATAGAGGTAGAACAACAAACTGATTAATCAATCTATTATGTTACATTAAAATAATTAATGATTAGATCATGTTATTTAGATCATGTTCGTTCTTTCCTTTTTTTTTTTTTTTTTTGTTTTTTTTTTTGTTTTTAAGACAGAATCTTACTCTGTAGCTCAGAGCTGGAGTGCAGTGGCATGATCTCAGCTCACTGCAACCTCTGCCTCCTGGGCTTGAAATTCTGGTGTCTCAGCCTACTGAGTAGCTGGGACTACAGGTGTGCACCACCACGCCCGGCTAATTTTTGTATTTTTAGTGGAGACAGAGTTTTGCAATATTGGCTGGGCTGGTCTTGAACTCTTGACCTCAGTTGATCCACCCACCTTGGCCTCCTAAAGTGCTGGGATTATAGCCATGAGCCACCATGCTCGGACAGCTCATGTTATTTCATGTCCTCATCCTTCTGAAATCTTTTTACTTCCTCTATTCTATTTAATTTTTTCAGCCATCATAAAGGTTAATTCAAATTTTCTTTTTCTTGAAACCTTCCCTGACCCTCCCACCCACCCCAGCACACAGTGAGCTCCCACTTCCTGCTCTATTTTATCCTTTCACAAATTTGTTGTACTTTAATTAAGTGATGCTATCAACGAATGCTCTTCTCTTTCATACGATTTTGTTCTCTCCAACTATTACAAATTATGTTATACCTTCTTGGAAGACAGAGGTTACGGTAGTTAGTAAGAGTATAAGAAAAAGTTAGAAAGACCAACGATTTTGTAGCAGAGAAATAGATGAAAAACAGTAGAGAAAAAGATGTTTTCTCTACTATTTACTGACTGTGTAATTCTGAATATGTTTGTCTTTTCAGAATTGCTTTCATGTCCTCTAAAAAATGGAAATAATAAAATGACCTCTTAGGTGGTATAATGAGTAACTACGTAAGGCACTAAATAGAATTTCCTTAGTGTACAGCCTGACATGTACCCTGTGCAGTAAGTATTAACTCCCTTATAGTAGGTGGGTGCAAAAGTAATTGTGGTTTTTGCCTAAATACATGTTTTTATTCTCAGTACTTGGCTCTATGCTTCACTTTCAGCAACTCATAACTCTTTGTTGACTGATGTTGATGCAATCATCAGTTTATCCTATCTTTTCTCTCTCCCAAAAAATTGGTTTATCTTCAAAAGATAGCCTGATGCTCAGTAAGTCAAGCTCTTTATAGGGAAGCATGTGATATTAACTTGAGGAGCTGCTGCAGACATTGCGTAGTATTCAGAAGCAGATCGAGGGAGGTCACTGTATGAATCCTGCCAACCAAGGTAGAAATTCAGCCACCATAAACAGCTATTTTGGAAAGGAAAGGCTAGAGAAACAGCATGTAGTTAAAAATTAATAGTGTGCTATAAACTTTTCCTTTAAATAATAAATTAATTTTGGATTTGATAGAGTTAGTATCCCTGTAAGACATATGATGAAACAGTTCCAAGGGTGAACCAGTGGAGGTACACATCAGAGGCAGGAGAACTCTGTGGCTTCTCTCAATGCTCATGCATTCCCTCCTTTCCTATCTGCTGGGCTAGGAATGAGCATTATTTTTTTGTTTGGGGTAGTTGCACTTTGGTAGGTTTTTCTACAAGCTACCCCTAGAGGGTGCAATAACCCTCTTCCTCTTACGTTCTCAGCTAGAGACCAGGGGCATGTGTACTGTTGGAAAGTTAACCTGTTCAAAGTAACAGCCAGACCCAAGTGGCTCAAAATGTAATTGCAAATAATTTGGACCCAATTTTCAGTCGATTAGCCTTATAACCTGATACTTGTAAAGTGCCTACTATGTGTACGTCTTCTTCTGTTTGCACAATTTTCCAGTCAGACAATAAACATTAAATTGAGCTCCATTCCTCAATTATTAAAAGTTGACCTCTATATTTCTAGGTTAACTAGAACAGTAATTTAAATATCTGATATTTTATTTATAAGAACAGTGTTTTGTCTCATTTCCTACTAAAAAAGAATGTTAAAAAAATCCCTATTTAGCAACTATAACTTTAAAATTTGAATAGTGTACTAATCTGCTGAAATAAATTTTATACTACCATTTTATAAATAGATTAAAATTGCATCTTTAATCTTTTTACTCAGACATCAATTAGAAAGACAGATGTTTCTCGCTGAATATTTATACTTACTAAAACTGATACAACACCAAATTGAGGAAATGTCCTCTCTAAGCCTCAGTTTTCTTTTTTCTTTTTTGTTTTTTTTTTGAGACGGAGTCTCGCTCTGTTGCCCAGGCTGGAGTGCAGTGGCGCGATCTCGGCTCACTGCAAGTTCTGCCTCCCGGGTTCACGCCATTCTCCTGCCTCAACCTCCCGAGTAGCTGGGACTACGGGCACCCGCCACCTCGCCTGGCTAGTTTTTTTTTTTTTTCTTTTCTTTTTTTTGTATTTTTTAGTAGAGACAGGGTTTCACCATGTTAGCCAGGATGATCTCGATCTCCTGACCTCGTGATTCGCCCGTCTCAGCCTTCCAAAGTGCTGGGATTACAGGCTTGAGCCACCGCGCCCGGCCAGCCTTAGTTTTCTTATTTATAAAATAGGAGATAATATTTGCACATCTGGCATGTGGCTGCTTTAAGGGTGAAATGAGACCATCCATATGAAGCACTCAGAACAATGCCTATCATATAGTAAGCACTCAATAAATACCAGCTATTCTTAAGAAGGGCACACAGTTTTGTGTTACAATACTCTATAATCTTTAATAAATCACAGCTTTGTTACAAAGAGGCATATCACATAATTCTATCTAGTCATATCTGATACTAACTATTCTAATAATTTAGGTGTCATTTATTGACCGTAGACATATATATGTAATGCACATAAGGAATGATTTGAGACACAAGTCAGAGTGGTTGCTGGTAGGAAAACACACACACACACACACACACATTTCACTTAGTCAATTTGAATTGTGTCAGTCAATGACTTAGAACTGGGAAATTGTAGAGCTTCTTACATTTCAGTAACACCAGTACCAATCTGTTTGTGCCATTTTAAAATGTTTTAAGCCAAATGTATTTTGTATCTTGGCAATTATGTTATTTGAATCCAGAGTACCCACTCATAAAAGCATGATCAAATAAGGCAATAAAGATTGGAAGCATAAAGGAGATTCGATATCCTACATGTGTCCTCTTACAATCTACCTTCCTTTTAACTAAATTTATCTTAGAGACACTGTCAATTATCTTAAAAATAACTGTACTCCACACCCATTGTCACCTTCTTCACTCAATAGAAAACAAGGGACATCTGAATTAACAAAAGAGAAACTCTTTGAAGAACTTCCACATGTCTTCCTCAAATGAAGCACCTTTACCCTCAGAATGTGAAGTTGACATGTTAGACAATGACTCAGGGATTTGCTTTCAGGTGCTGGAGATCCCCATGACCAAATAAATCTTGCCTCACCTACTAGCTGACGCTTGAAACTCCGCTTTAGCAAACTCTTTCCTTTTCTTGCAGGTTTTCATCTGTGTGAGGAACATAACTTCAGGATATCATCATAACTTTATGATTGCAATCATTTAAAATCTAACACAACTGAAAAACTTGATGACTTATGAGTAAAACTGTAAGATAGAGTATTCAAAGGCACTGGTGCTCTGATAAAAAGAAGAGAGTTAGGCCAGGTGCGGATCACACTTGTAATCCCAGCGCTTTGGAAGGCCGAGGCAGGCGGATGACTTGAGGTCAGGAGTTCAAGACCAGCCCCGCCAACAGGGTGAAACCATGTCTCTACTGAAAATATAGAAAAATTAGCTCGGTGTGATGCACATGCATGTAATCCCAATTACTCGGGAGGCTGAGGGAGGAGAATCAGTTGGACGTGAGCGATGAAGGTTGCAGTGAGCCAAAATCGTGCCACTGCACTCCAAGCTGGGTGAGAGGGAGACTCTGTCAAAATAATAATAATAATAATAATAATAATAATAA
>NW_016804051.1:3476305-3481116 GCF_001698545.2 Rhinopithecus bieti
CTACTAAAAATACAAAAATTAGTTGGGTGTGGTGGCATGCACCTGTAATCCCAGCTACTCTGGATGCTGAGGCAGTAGAATCACTTGATGAGCCAAGATCACACCACTGCACTCCAGCCTGGTGACAGAGTGAGACTCATCTCAAAAAATAATAATAATAATAATAATAATAATAATAATAATAATAATAATAATAAAATAAATAAATAAATAAATAAAAGGGTAGCTGCTCCATTCTTCTTTCTCCTATCACAGCTCAGTGATACCATTATAATGTCATGCTTCCCTTTAGGGATCATGTATTCTAAGAGCACTGATGGCTTATTATTACTCTTTCCATATACTACATGGTGTCTCCCTGAAGGCCCTATCCACAGGTATAATGCCCACAAACCCCATCGCTATTGGAAAACTCTGAATCTTCAGTGGCATTTAATACAATTCATCAAACACTCCTTACTATTATGTATTGGAGAGTGCCTTTTCTTAAACAATACCAAAAGAAAAAAATGCAAGTATTTTACCACATTATTTTGTTAATAAGCCCAATTATGGTTAAATTTGAGATATAAGTATCATAGAAGGAGGTGGTTGAAGCATACCCCAAATGCAGAACACACACACCCATCCCCCAACACACACACACACTGATACAGGGTGAATTTCTCTTCCAGCACTTTCCTTTTTTCATACATCTAGAATTTTCCTTACCATGAGTGGTAAACTTTCAGGAAAATTCAGAAATACTGTTTTAGTATTACATAATGAATTTTCAATTTTTCAGTTACAAATATTTTAACCACCTCCACTACTAATGCGTGGTCTGCAGGTATGTGTCAGCAAGTCGGTATCTCAGAGAAGCTGTCTTGGCTCTGAGTGACTCCAGACATGAAAGGCATTGGGAAAGGTGACATAGGTCTGTACTCTGGGCTTGAGATGTCATATCAGATATTATTTTCTGCTTACATTTTTATAGTAGAAGATCGATTATCATTTGCCCAGATTTTATCTCTATCTATAAATTGGCAATGACTTTTTTAGTTATGCAATTATATTTTACTAAGGAAAGCATTTAATAATTCTACTGAAAATAATTTAACCAAGATGTCACCTTTGTCAGCAAGCAAACTCTCCCTTTCTTCTATTCATTTAGTCAGTTTATTTAATTTATTCCTCTCTTTGGAATAGAATATAAAAATTCAACATTGATTATTTCCTACTAGGTGCTTGACTGTATATGAGGTTCAAGGAAACAGTCAGTATTAAAGGGGATTAAAGAATTGGGGCTGAAGGAAGGGGGGAAGACGTCTCTTCTCCCAGAAACAGAGTGGAAATAAGTCATCATTCTCAGCAAACTAATACAGGAACAGAAAATCAAACACTGCATGTTCTCACTTATAAGTGTGAGTTGAACAATGAGAACACATGGACACAGGAAGGGGAATATCACACACTGGGGTCTTTCGGGGGTGGAGGGCAAGGGGAGGAGAGCATTAGGACAAATACCTAATGTATGTTGGGCTTAAAACCTAGATGACGAGTTGATAGGTGCAGCAAACCACCATGGTACATATATACCTATGTAACAAACCTGCACGATCTGCGCATGTAGCCTAGAACTTAAAGTAAAATTAAAAATAAAATAAATTAGTTTTGAAAAGAATATGCACATATCATATGTGCAAAGAATATTTGACCAAGCACTGAGAGCTGCTAATCAACTTCAACACCCCTGCCTCCAGGGTAGTTGGTTAAACTTAGTGAAATAATTTATTTATGTTGAAATAACTTTTGGTATCAAAAGAGTAAGGCATTGATTTGAGATAACATTTTGCTGAAAATACATATGTACCTCTTTGGATGAAAATTACTGAAATAAAAAAAGAAAAACTCTAAGAAAATTAATACCAACNTTTTTTTTTTCTTTTTTCTTTTTTTTTTTCCAGACACAGTCTTGCTGTGTCGCCCAGGCTGGAGTACAGTGGCACAATCTTGGCTCACTGCAACCCCAGCCTCCCAGGTTCAAGCGAATCTCCTGCCCCAACCCCCCGATTAGCTGGAAATATAGCAAGACTTTTAAAAATACTTTTTTGGCATTAATTATTGAGGAAAAAGGATCAAGCTATTGTTTCTGCTGGCAACATGCACACATCTTATGACTAGAGGTGAACTTAATCAATTCAGGTAACCAATTTGTTAAAGATTTGTAACACAAACCTATGTTGTGTGTGAAGAAACTGACTGCACAGCAGAGTTCAAAGAGCTGATCATATAGCTTCATCACAGACATGAAACAGGCCTGACTGCATGAAATACAATGCCACATAGTCCAGTCCTGAAACAGTAGTTGCCTGCTTCCCACGTGCAGGTTCAAGTTTCTGAGATAGAGTATAGTCTCAATGTTAAAATAACAATTGTAATGATTAACAACCTCTAGGTAGTGGTGTGGACGTCTTTCTACATACACGTACAGGATATTAACCTTCACACTTCAAACCAGTCCAGCAAGCACAAACAATACATTGAGGAAAGGAGAATTATTGGGAAAATAGATCCACATAGGAGGTTGGCAGCAGCCTCAGGGAAAATGGCTTGTTGTAAATACTGAGTCATGAATGCCACCGTTTCTGTATCATTATGCTCTATTTCTGGTGACCTAGACATAGTCTGAGAAAATGGTGACCAGAATAGGTGCTCGTAGGATATAAGTCATAATGTGCTACAAGGTAGAAATTATCAACAAAATCATGGCCGGGCACGGTGGCTCACACCTGTAATCCTAGATCTTTGGGAGGCCAAGGCAGGTGACTCACCTGAGGTCAGGAGTTCGAGACCAGCCTGGCCAATATGGTGAAACCCCATCTCTACTAAAAATACAGAAAAAAAAAAATTAGCTGGGCATAGTGGCGGGCACCTATAATCCCAGCTACTCGGGAGGCTGAGGCGGGATAATTGCTGGAACCCAGGAGGCGGAGGTTGCAGTGAGCTGAGATAGCTCCATTGTACTCTAGCCTGGGTGACAAGAGTGAGACTCCATCTCAAAACAAAACAAAACAAAACAAAACAAAAATAAGAAGTTTGCACCCCGGTCAGAGGTCTCTTGGTCTCCTGGTCTCCTTGGTTATTATTGGGCTACATATAAAGAAAAACTTTCCCTTTAAAGTAACTCAACCTTTCTGAAAAGCCAACCCTCAAATTCATTCATGTAATAAACATTATGCTGTTTAATCCTTTCTGGTATTTAATGCCCAAAATTTATTTACTTACTGAAAAGAGCAATATAAAACAATCTAATTAGCAATACCTGGTAAAATACTTTAAAGCTGGTCATGTTTTTCTTACCCTCCTTCTTTTCTCATGATAGCAATTACAAATGAGCCCAAGACAGACCAAAGTTGTAATAATTTCTTGTTAGTTTGTTTGTTCTGTTTTGTCTTCAAATGACAAATAAAACTAGAAAAGTATTTAAACTTAGATATTATAAAGTTTTGCAGTTCATCCTGTAGATCTCGCTATTTGATTTGGTTCTTTATTCTCAACAATGAAAGTGTCTTTCTCATGCAAAATGATCGATGGAAATGTGGCAATCTTGTATATACAGTGAATATGGGAATGTGATTAGTTTTCATTAGAACATCAATAGCTTCTTTAAATCTTCAAAACATGTTTAGACTAGCCTGCTTTATTAACTTGGCAATGAATTTTTTAGCAGTCTTCAGCAGTCTTGAAGTAAACACATGATTTTTATAGTCTAGCAAAATTATATTGGAAACAACCAGAAATATTTGAAGTGACATAAGCACAAAAGAGTATTATATTTAAAATCTTTATCAAATGTTTAACAAATTGCTTCATAAAACTTCAGTATTTCAGCACAATGACAAATATATACATATATTCTATACTAAAGCCTTGTAACTATCAATAAGTAAAAACCAAATTGACTGTGAGATTACTAGGGATTAGTTTAATGCAGGGTTTCTCAACCTGGGCACTAATAACATTCCGAGACAAATAATTCTATGTTGTAAAGGTTGCCCTTGTACTTTCAGATGCTTAGCAGCCAGACCAGTCTCTACTCACTCATTGCCAATGGTGTCTCTTACTTCCACCCCAAGCTGTGGGAACCAACAATGTCTCTGGTTGCAAAATATCTCCTCAGGGGCAAAAATCACTTGAGGCTCAGAACCACTGGTTCAGTATAATACAAATTAGGAGTTTTGTTTGTTTTATCTTAATCTTTCATGATAGGGTTTAAAATTGCATCTAAGAAAGTATATGGACTCTATCATTTCAAAATTACAGCGGTAAATATAAATGGCATTGAATTTTTAAAAAATGGGTTATTAGAATCGAATTGATAAAGAAAATACTAGATAACGGCAGATATATAGTGGAAAAACCTTAAAGTAAATTCAACACATTTTTGAGAAGTCTTGTGTTGAAGAGCTTATCACATTTAGTAACAAACGTGAACTACAAATTCTAAACACTGGTTTCGATGGTGGACCTCCTGGTACCCAAGGATGGGCTGCCAACCTCTTATCAAAGCAAATTTTAAGAGTACAGAGGGAGAAGTCAGGTGATACTAAAACAACAAAAACCAAACAAAAGTGCTATTTTGGTAATTCATGACTTCTGAGAGTTGGCTTCTAGGGAAATGGAGCTTGGTAGAGGATTATGGAAGAAAGCTAAGAAGATGCCTGGTCATTTTGTACCCACTTGCTCATTAATAGGTAAATGAATTGAAAGCTGAGGGAAGAGAAGCGCATGTTCTTTTTTTTTTTTTTTTAATACTTTAAGTTCTAGGG
>NW_016804051.1:3485514-3493751 GCF_001698545.2 Rhinopithecus bieti
TNTTGGCGTTCTCTGTATTTCCTGAATTTGAATGTTGGCCTGCCCTACTAGGTTGGGGAAGTTCTCCTGGATGATATCCTGAAGAGTGTTTTCCAACTTGGTTCCATTTTCCCCCTCACTTTCAGGCACCCCAATCAGACGTAGATTTGGTCTTTGTACATAATCCCATACTTCTTGCAGGCTTTGTTCATTTCTTTTCTTCTTTTTTCTTTTGGTTTCTCTTCTCGAGAAGCGCATGTTCTTGCATTCTTGACATCGCAACTACATTTTATAAATGTAATGCTATTGCAGATGAATGTGATCTCATGTTCTTTTCTGGCCCAATGCCCAGCACAGTGTTCTGCATAGAATTCAGTGCTCAATAAATGTTCAGTAATTATGGTAAACAGGAGAACCTAACTAACAACAGCATAATTTCCCACTTAAAGAATTCTAGATAGGAAATGCAATGTCCATGACAGTGAATCAAGCAATGTTTCATCAAATCCATGTGCCACTGATATTCAGAGATAGGATGTAATCTCATTACTAAAAACAAAAATTAAAGAAAGAGGACGAGGTGGAGGCAGTGCTCTAACTCCCCTCCTCATGATTTACTTTAAGGAGAACATACCACTAACTTTGCAACAGTCAGATATTACTAGACTTCATCTGCAACTTTCTGAAATGAGAAATATTCACTAAACTTTTTTTTTTCATGCTAATGGAAATGGGAAACAAAAAGGTAGGCTCACGGTACCTGCTATGGCAAGCTTGTATGCTTGCTAAACATTTTGGCTACTTGAAATTAATTTATGTAAAGTTAAAAATGGAGTCGGTGGAATGTAGGTTGGGATCCTAGACTTGCCCAGCAGCTTCCCAGAACCTAAGCTAGACACTGAGAACCAAGAAGAAACAGCATACCTAGCAGATATATTACTGAGTTGGAGTTACTTCTCAAAGTTAATTAGAAAAGATAATTTACAAGCAAAACATGGAAGACTGCATAGAAAGAAATTTCACAGGATTTCATATGTGCTTCAAGAACCACTGGTTTTCCTTTGCAATTACCAGAAAAATCCCAAATCCATTCTATGATCTAGAAGGTCTGCATTCTTCCACCTCTTTTTCTAAAAGCTTTCCACTGTTTTCACTATTCTTCAGCCATTTCATCTTTCTTGCTACTTATCTTCCAGCTTCAAGACTTTGTGTTCACCATCCTTCTTCCCAGAAAGCTTCTGTCTTCAAATTTTCTCCATCTAGTGTCCACTCATCATCATCTAATGCTCTCCTAGGTCAAATGGTACTGCTCAAAGGAAATTTCTTCACCTTCTCTTTCTAGCTAACATTTTCACTAACCATGATCAAAATGCCCCGTTGCTTACTTTCAACTCTATTATCTTGTTTTATTTTCTCCTAAAAACTGTCATTTGACATTATTTTAATATTTACTTGATTACATATTTATTGCCAACATCCTTTTGCTGGAATGTAAGGTCTACAGAGTAAGACTTTTATTTTTTCAATCTCATTGACCACTCAGAATTATTTTTGATGCTACATATTCTTGATGTTTAAAAGAAACTTGAAACCATAACTTTGACTAGTGTGGGGAGAAGGAAAGCTCTCTTGTCTGTATTACTATTATTCTTCGTTAAACGATTATCTGGGGTAAAAATGAACAAGTAATACATGAAGAGAAAAGTGTTTTTGATCAAGTAATATTAGTCTTGACTCGTATAGACATAGTTTGAGAATTGCCTTCTCATGTTATGGCCTCAGGCCCAGGTGAGCCTCCCCCAAAGGCAATAGAACTATTACCCAGAGTTTTTATGAACAATGAAACTATTTTCACTTTTCTATAAGGGAAAGGGGCAATAGGGGAACTGAGTTTCAGTAACCTCTGAGCTACCATCATGAGAATTTGTGTAACCTACAAGAGGTCTCCCCTCCCTTAGTCCCTAAAAAAATATGATTTAAGAAGTAGCTTCTTTTCGCTTTGATCAGGAGAGACAACTAGGCAAAATCTAGCACATTTGAGTCATTTCAGACGGTGAAGGAGAATGGAACAGTTGTGGTACAATTAAAATGCTTTTGAAATTTAGACACTAAATATTTAAAAGTCAGACCTAGAGGTACTTAATTTCATAGAAATTATCTGCTGTGTTGCGAAATTTTTAGCAGTCTGCTAGTAAGCAGATGGGAGTATAAGTTGAATCTCTAGCCAGGCCTCTGCAATTCACAAAGATGAACAGCAAAGTTTGTTGCAATTGCAGGCAGATAGCTGAGGAATTAGAAGGCCACACTGGCTTGTGAAAACAGACCACAACAATAAGAACTGTGATAAAAACTCTGAAAGAATCTTTATACTTCAAACTATATACTCTGAAATCAAGCACATTGCCTTCATGGCCAGACAAACATATCTTCAACAAAAGGGATTCTGGGGCTTGTGGGAGAAGAAGATAGTCGGTGAAAGAGAAATATATCGGAATGATGGTGTGGAATTGAAAGGGAAAACAATGTGAACAGCTGTAGGATATGGCTTTATACAAGCAGCTGGAAGGGAGTGTAAGGATGTCTGAGAAGCTCTAGTATCTTCTAATCAGCCATGGGAGAGAGGGAGGCAAGAACGTTATACATTCTCTGTGTGAATGAAAGCTTAAGTCTTGATGAAAGCTGTGCCTCCACAAGGGCTTTGAACAAAAGATGAAGGGAAGCTAAGCAAACTGTTTGAAGACTCCAAGTTGAAATTTCAGTTGAATAATTTATTTCTCAGCAACATTTCATATTCAATTACTCCATGTATAGCTAAATGACTGGGTTTGGGCCATTATACTAGTAATCAAAACTCTTCTTAGAACACTTGTCCTGACAGCTGTACTTTTCTACCAAAGGCTTCATCCCTGGAATATAGCAAATTAGTCAAATCAAATTAACAAGCATTTATCGAGTGACTCTAGCCCCCAAATTCCTGGAGAGCTGAAGCCATCTCTCATTTTGTTTGTTAGTTTATTCTCACAGTAGGTAAGATGTAGTAGGCATTTATTATACAACTGTTGATTGAATGAACAAATGGATTAATTAATTTTCATTGCCAATCCATGTGCTTTCCAGATTTACATCTCCTTTAATTAGATGAATTTCCCTTTGTGGCTCTGGAGCTATGACCACAGAGACACACTAAAATTGAGGCAAGACCGTTTGGCAATTTCTCACTCTTTTTCAGTAGCATGTTTTTGCAGCTAAGAAGAAATTTAAAGGCGTCTATCAAGAGCAGCAGCAATTGTTAGAGCATTTAGATGCACAGCATACCAAAAAGAAAAAAATAATCACTTCTAAGAAAGCTGTGACCTGAAAATATGGATGGATTCACTGACCTGGTATTAAATTAACTAATGAGAAGTTCATCAGCCTCTGGGCCCAAGCTATGGGTCAGGAGGAGGAGCACAATCACTCATTTCATTAATTACTTAATTAACCTTTAAGACCAGAATTTTTGGTTAGATTCTCCTGAAATTTGAAGAACTTTATTATTATTATTATTTTTCAAAATGAAACTGGCTCTCAGTTATGTGGTTACTCAAAAGGAAAGGGAAAATTTTTAGGTTCACCATGGGTACTTTTAAAAATGGTGCCCATTAAAGGTCATACTATTGACACAATTTTCCAGGGCTGGTTTCAGTTTTCCCACTGAGTGGTAATTAGGTCATTGGGCCAGTCCCTCTCCTGACTGACCAGTATGGTTTCATCAGATCCGCTTCTAAATACAGTCTTTTGTAGGAATTGTTAGTCACTATCAGCTTTCCCCTGAGTTAATTTGCCTTTCCTTCAAGGTACCAAAAGCACCTCTCTGGAAACTTAAGTTTTCCACGTGTTATAGAAGAAGGATACGCTAATCCACCCTGCCACGGTCTGAATTTTCTACAGTCCTGATTGAGTTGAACTAGCAGTAGATCATTTATTTTGTGGCCCTTGGACTCCAGAAGCAGCCACGGGCTTGGCAAGCATTATTTTTATGTGAACAGCCATCTCCTGGGAACTAAGAGATCTGCCTCCTGGTTGGTTGTTTCACCCCTGTTTTCTTTGATGAGTTACATTTCTTCACTTAAAGTTAAAAGAGCTCCTTTCTCAGGACGGTTGCCTGAGCTCACACAGGAAGGTGACTGGGCCAGCTTCCAGTAAAGAAATGGTTATTCCTGAGAACATAGTCTACGTAGATTGAATCCAATTGAATTGAAATCACCCCCAGAAAGTTTTGTAGTGTAACAAGTCAAGGGAATTAATATCACTCCTTGCCATACAAATTGGTTGAGTTGTGGCAGAGGGCGGAGATTAGAGGGTTAGATGCTCCTCCTTAACATTGCTGTTGGTTCCCTATGTTCATCCAAATCTAGAAAAAACTAAATCTTTGATATCTAGAAAATATTAAATCCTTAATAGAAGGAACACAGGACCATACACCAGGGGACCTGGATTTTAGGTATGTCTAGTTCACACCATTCATAGCACAAAGACTTTTAAGTTCCTAACATATACCAAGTGTTGAAATATCCCTTAGTGCTCCATCCTCATAGTTAAAATGGCCAGATGTAAAGAACAAATAATGCAGTTTTGTGAAAAGGCTTTGCAAATTAAAACAGCGGTTCTGAAATTGGGGTCCATGGTGCCTAAGCCACTTTGAGTTGTCTGAGAAATCAAAATGATTCTTTATGATAACACAAACAGCATTTGCCTTTCCCCTCTGTGTTACCATTTGTATTGATGGCACAAAAACAATACTGGTATCTTAAGTGTGCATCAAGTCAGTGGCATTAAAGATAGCCAGTTTCATTTACATCTTTAAGGAAGTAATAACAATCATTAATTTTATTAAATCTGGATTTGGCATACATATCTTTTGAAATAATCTATGTGATAAAATGGGAGGCACTTATAAAGTACTTTGGCTACCTACAGAGAGGGAAAATTACAGCTGTACAATTCTCTGAGTTGTCAGCTTAACTAATCACTTTTAAAATAAACATCATTTTACTTGAAAGAAAAGCTAACAAATTATGATTATTCAGAGTTGGGTATTTGGCAGACAATTTTTCAAAAATGAATGAAGTAAACCTGTCACTTTAAGGAAAACAACTGGTAGCACTTGTTGTCCGTGATGAAATATAAGCTGTCAAGCAAATATGAGCATTTTGAAAAACTTGTTTCAGTCACCATGCGCATAGTTTCCGAATATTTCAAGACTTTTTTTTTTTGGCATGATGGTTGCTAAGAGTAACAGAGGTGATTGTGTAATATAATGAAACCTGTCCATGTTCAGAAGATACACATGACTTCGTGAACTATTATTCTTCAAATAACTGATGCAGGATGTTACAAAATCATGCAAGACTAAAAGACCCATCTGATAGATTTTTAATGTACCAGAGTACAAAAAGCCTATTGATACATCACAACTAAACTTTAAGGATACTAACTTTGAGGACGTTTTGGTATAACATCAAAGAAGAACTATCCACAATCATCTCACAGAGTTATTAAATTATTCTTCCCTTTACAAATGCACATATTTATACATCCATATTTTCTTTCTATAATTCAACTGAAATGAACTGTAGACACAGACGAATTTCAGAAGCAGACATGAGAATTCAGTTTTCTTCTTTTAAACCAGACATTAAAGAGGAAAATAATGCCATCTTTCTCTCTCGCTTTAAAAAAAATATAGTCATTTTCATGAAAATATATTAGTCTTACATGTAAATATTTATTCTTTCTGTTGTAAGTGTATTAATAATTTTATTAAAGGACTCACTTTCAATTCCTTTCTTTTCGTTTTTTGGCAAAAAAACAGAATTTAATTCCATAAACTAATATTGACACACAAATGAGCAAAAAGCAATAATTGGCAATAGATGACATCTTAAATCTGCATCTGAAGATTTTATAATAGTCAAAAATAAACATAAAAATGTGCTTTCATATTTTCTTTTCTTTAGTTATCATATTTATTATTATTATTATACTTTAAGTTCTAGGCTACATGTGCATAACGAGTTGATGGGTGCTGACGAGTTGATGGGTGCAGCACACCAACATGGCACAAGTATACATATGTAACAAACTCACTTTTAATTTCTAATGTAATACATATTATACTAGACAGCACCCCAATAAACAAAAAGCCCTTGGGTCACAGTGGTTTTTCAGAGAGTAAGGGGGCTTCGGGACCAAAATGTTTGAGAAACACTGCTTTAATATGATGTGTTTCTGCTTCTGCTCCCTGCTGGTGTTAATAACTTAAGACAAGATACTGAAGGATCCAGATACTCTAACATTTGCTGCTCTCTGGGATCTTCTGGAGGCTATCTGTCCAGGTACTCAGAGCTGTTGCACTAGTTCATGATTTATCAGGTTCACCACTTAATCAGGTCTAGACCTAGTAATAAAAATTAGAATTACTGGTCATCTGTTTTCAAAATCTTGTCTTACTGATTTTCCCAGTTTCAAGTGGATTATCATCCCATTTTTTTTAATCCTGTTGGTTTCTTAATAACAATTACATATTGTTTTGTAAAGGGCAAGGGATATTCATTGTAATCCATCAAAACCAAAGCCAGTTTACCTTGACAGCTACTGAGGTGATCACTTTTGTTAGGAGTGCTTTCTTCTACCTCTGAAAAGCTTTCCTCTTTGGAAGCCATCAAATTGTCCCCAAGCAATGATGTGTAAATCTTAAACATTAGAGCTTCAGGATGTTCTGAGAAGATTTACATTCACAGTGTTCCATGTTCAACAAGTGGAGGTTTAATTACAATTCAGCTATTATAAACAAAATTGTTTTTGTGCCTGGATCTATCTTATTGTGGGCAATTAGCTTAGAACCATAAATAATAAGCTTAGTTGAAAAGTTAAACACTAACCACAGTGTGCCATTGCCTCACTCTAACTGTGTTGCAGACCTAGACAGCACAAGACCCCATACCTAAGGATGTCCATTTAATCCTTACAACATCTCCCCCTCTCCTAAAATAGGCATTGTTATCTCAGTTTTATAGATGGCAAAACAGAGGCTCATTCCATGAGAAATTTGCACAGCCAAGATTAAAAATGGGATTTGTGTAACTTCAATTTTTTCTTTTTTTCTTTTTTTTTTTTTTTTTTGAGACAGAGTCTTGCTGTATTGCTCAGGCTTGAGTGCACTGGCTCACTGGAGCCTCCACCTCCTGGGCTCAAGCAATCCTCCCACCTCAGCCTCCCGAGTAGCTGTACTACAGGTGCATACCACCACATCTGTCTAATATGTGTACTTTTTGTAGGGACAGAGTTTTTCTATGTAGTCCACACTGGTCTGGAACTCCTGGGCTCAAGCAATCCACCTGCCTTGGCCTCCCAAAGTGCTGGGATGATAGGTGTGAGCCACCATGCCTGGCTTTTGTGTGACTTCAGATTGACAAGCTCTGTAGGTAACATGGCAAGGATAGACTAGAACACGGAACTATTTCAGATAGTTAGGAAGTTATTGCATTGCCCCAGTGATGACATTTTCTTTCTTTCTTTCTCTGCTCTTGAAGAATGATTCAAAAGTTTTCCAACTGTTTGCCTGCTACAACTTCTCATAAATAAAAGATCAGTAGAGTCAAAGAGTATTTGTTCCAAATGACTCTCAATTAAGTTGTTTCCTATTGATATATCAATAACCCCTGAATCATGGCTAATCAAATAACTATAGGTGTTTGATTGAGAGCTGTGGTTTTGCATTCCAGAAATCAGCAGTCGATGCATTTTTCTTACTAAAACCATCTCAATCTTCATGGTTTGATTCTTTATTTTCTTCTTTGTTTCAAGATCATAAATGGAAGCCTGAGGAGCAAAAACCCGAGGATGTGCTTGGACCTTCACTGAGAGGTGATCTCTGACCACTGGATCACTTTCTTCTAGAGGTAAAAAGTAGATGGCTGGGCACTGTGGCTCATGCCTGTAATCCCAGCACTTTGGGAGGCCCAGGCGGGTGGATCACTCGAGGTCTGGAGTTCGAGACCGGTCTGGCCAACACAGTGATACCCCATCTCTACTAAAAATACAAAAAAATTTTAGCTGGACACTGTGGCACGCACCTGTAATCCCAGTTACTTGGGAGGCTGAGGCAGGAGAATCACTTTAACTCAGGAGGCAGAAGTTGCAGTGAGCCAAGATGGTGCCACTGCACTACAGCCTGAGCAACAGAATGAGCCTATGTCTCAAAAAAAAAAAAAAAA
>NW_016804051.1:3495559-3497802 GCF_001698545.2 Rhinopithecus bieti
AGAGCTCATCCCATTTTTCATTCTTATACTATAATCATGTGTGATTTTGTAATTCCATTCACTGAAAAAATAATCACTTGGCAAAAATGCCTATAGAAGAGAACACAAGCATTTCTGAGTTTAAAGTTTAGATTTCAAGATTTAGCAAATATTTCTGGTCACACATAAAGCTGTCCATCATTTCTGAAACATGCTCATCTTGCTCTACTGCATAAGACCCTCCCGGATTTCCCTCTACAGAGTAAAATTGCTATTTTTGCATCTTAGCCAAGAAGCTAGGTGTTCCTGCCCGTGTCTACTCTCCAGCCACAGGTCTCCCTGAGACTAAGGTTGTCTCTTTCTAGCCATGATGAAGCATTTGTAGTTGTGTAGATACATATTCTTCTGATAGTGCTCATCCTACTTGCTTTTCTTGGGATCATCTCCCTCCTCCCAGTTTTGTCTTTCTGGTGACATACACTGGTGTTTTTGAGACTCACCTCAAGTGCCACCTACTGATAGGTAAAACCAAGACTGGAACTCAGGAAAGCCCTTAATGGTTTTCATTTTTTTATTTAATTATTTGGTATTTTTCTGACAAACATCCTATGCTCACCTAGCCCCACACTAAGAAGAGCACATATCTTCTGGCCAGCAATTACTGTACTTAAATATTCTTCCATCAGAGTCCTTCCAATACTGGTATGTTGACATCCATGTTTCCCTTGTAAATTTATAAACCCCTCATTGACAAAGGCCCATTTTGATTTTTGTATCTTGGGCAAATATCACAATGTTAGGGGCATATTACATACTTAATAAATATCTGTTGAACAAATACATAGATTTCCTTTAGTTCAAAGACTTTTACTTCTGCTTAAATTTACAAAATGCACATTAAATCAGTATCCCGACTGATTTAAGAAGGTAAAACAAATGCCAGCATGGATCGCAGAAATCTTAACCTGTGATCACTGAAGGAACTGATTTTTCAGGATTAGTTGATACAAATTGTATGGTCTGAAGGATGCATGGGATTTAGAAACTAAATATTGTTATCTTGATTTGAGTTATATTTGAAACTGAGTCAACTTGTGATTTTAGTAGCGCAGCTAATAAAGAGAGCATTGTTATAGGAACTGTATTTTCTGCACAAATGCAAACTTTTTTGTATTTTAACTAAAATGTGTGATGTTTTATGCTGAAGAAGTTACCTAGTCCAATGTTTGGGGAAAAAACAGATACTTGGCAAATATATCTTGAATTATTAATGAATAAATGAAAAGAGAAGAAATTCAGTTCACTTCTCTGATTTTACAGATGATAAAATTGAAGCCCAGGTAGTTGCAGAACAATGACAGGTAATCAATCATCATGGCTCCTGGGTCAATATCTACCTTTCTGCATATATAATAGATATTATAAAATGTAAGGATTTTAGATGGATAGAGCGCACAGTCAGGGACATAAAACCTCATTGCGGGATAAGAAACACTGATCATAAACCCAATATGTACCTTACATTTTACTGTGTGCTGTGGATAAAGAAAAGAAATGAATAAGCTGGAGTGTCCCATGAGGTGAGTACAGTCTCACAGAGGAAGTATTTGTAGTTCAGTATGATGTATGAAGTGTTAGGGGGCACAAGTGAGAAAGCAACTCCACCTGAGGTAAGAGAAAGGAGAAGGGAAAGCTACAGGGAAGAGGTGACATTGGATACATCTCCTGAAGTAGGCATGTTCCAAGCTCAAGAGATGAGAAATGACATTTCAGGCTGAAGACACAATTGCAGCTCATCAGAAGTGATAAACCCATATAGCAAAGGGGTTCCCTCTGCAGTAACAGAACCAAAGATGACCTTAGCTGCGGGACATTACTACCCAAATGAAGAAAAATGAAAAGTTGCTTTTCAAGCCATCCCAGAGTGGGAAGCCAACATGCCAGGAGCTATAAAGAGCCTCAGAAGAATAAGAGAAAAAGAAAGAGAGACGTACCCTTTCCTGTGGCAAAAGCACTATATGCTGACACATCTTGGTTCTGCCAGATTGATTTTTGCATAGGTTGTCTTTGTCATTTGTGTGTGTGTGTGTGTGTATATATATATATACTTCTTTTTTTTATTATTATTATACTTTAAGTTCTAGGGTACATGTGCATAACGTGCAGGTTTGTTACATATGTATACTTGTGCCATGTTGGTGTGCTGCACCCATCAACTCGTCAGCACCCATCAATTCATCATTTATATCAGGTATAACTCCCAA
>NW_016804051.1:3497938-3520714 GCF_001698545.2 Rhinopithecus bieti
GTGTGTGATGTTCCCCTTCCCGAGTCCAAGTGATCTCATTGTTCAGTTCCAACCTATGAGTGAGAACATGCGGTGTTTGGTTTTCTGTTCTTGTGATAGTTTGCTAAGAATAATGGTTTCCAGCTGCATCCATGTCCCTACAAAGGACACAAACTCATCCTTTTTTATGGCTGCATAGTATTCCATGGTGTATATGTGCCACATTTTCTTAATCCAGTCTGCCACAGATGGACATTTGGGTTGATTCCAAGTCTTTGCTATTGTGAATAGTGCCGCAATAAACATAGGTGTGCATGTGTCTTTATAGCAGCATGATTTATAATCCTTTTTCTTTTTGAGAGAGAGTCTTGCCCTGTCACCCAGGCTGGAGTGCACTGGTATGGTCTTTGCTCACTGCAACCTCTGCCTCCCGGGTTCAAGCGATTCTCCTGTCTTAGCCTCCTGAGTAGCCGGGACTACAGGTGCGTGCCACCATGCCTGGCTAATTTTTTTCTTTTTTCGTATTTTTAGTAGAGACAGAGTTTCACCATGTTAGCAGGTGGTCTCGATCTCCTGACCTCGTGATCTTCCCGCCTTGGCCTCCCAAGTGCTGGGATTATAGGCATGAGCCACCGCACCCAGGCTGTATATTAATATTTTAATACACAGCAAGTATCTTTTTTATTCCAAGGGATTTAAAAAAGGTGATTTTAGTGATGTCAGTGCATTCTGATACCAAAATTTATGTTTCACTGCAGCCTCAGGTAGAGAAACATCACACTGATGTGGGTTGCTCTCTAGACTTGATAATATCTAATGTTGGAAGAAGTTTAAAAATCTTGAGCTGAGAAAGGCATCAAAGAACCAATATTGTGTATTGACTCGAGGGAAGTAAACTCCTGGATTCCAATCTCACCAATGCCTCCATCTCTAGAACTGCATCCTTCACTAAAAGTGAGGACTGCTAAGTAAACTGTCTCAATGAACACTTATTGAGAAAGAGTTCACCTTCACCTCCCTGCTTCACCCCGCCCTGCTCAGTTTCCTAATAACCACGAGGAAGTATGAGGTTACACAGTCTGAGGGATAGGAGGAGTAAATGACAGGTTAGGATTAAAATAAAGACTCAAATGGAAATTAAAATGAAGGGAACAGACATCTGAGACATGTAAGAAAATGACTTAGATTTCTGGAGGAAAGAGAGAGTTATTTAACAAAACATCCAGGAGATTAGCAAGAAGATTCCATGGGTTTTCCATTCATTATCATCATCATCATCATCATCATCATCATCATCATCATCATCATCATGGAGCACTGCACAGTGTTTCAAGCCTCATAAGTAGATTCCCAAAGCATCAGTCAAGACCCACTACTGTTAGCTGTGCAACCATTCAATTCCTTAGGCTTTCTAAGCCTCAATTTCCTCATCTATAAAGTGGGGAAAATAATAGTACCTAACTCAACAGGTTTTAGGAGAATTCAGTAAGATAATGCACATAAACTTTAGCATCGTACATGCCCACAGAACAGACTCTCAATAAATTCGACAGTCATCATCATCACCATAAAAAAATTTAAAAACTCAAACCTGACTACCAATTTTGTCTAGTACTAGGCAATCCAAGGAGAGATTCATCATCTATCTCAGATCAGACATCTTGCGAACAGTCATTAAGTAGGTGCATGGGTCTAAACAATTAACTGAACTGCTTTTTCATCATGTGGAAATTGCCTTTAGATAAACACAGAGATGATTGTATGCCCCAAAGTGTTTCTTAAATTTTCTACAAAATGCCAAAGAAAGGCATTTTTTTTTCTTAGTACAACATTATAGCCTTGGTACTTTGAGTAACTAAAGAGGTTGTTTTTGTTTTGTCCCCTCTACCTTGCTTGAATTAAAAAATTAAAAAAACTCTAATACACTATTCTTCTCGGGCAAACTCCAGCCAGACAGATATTTGCCATTCCATTATTGTTTTAAAGTGTTAGCCCCAGACACATAAGCATTGTTGGAATGCAATGGAAAAAAAAAATGTTTTAAATCTCAAATGGGGTAATAAACTGCAGCCAGAAGCTAATTGTACTGAAACTTGAGCTTTTATAACATGTTACTACTGTAGTGGGACCACTCCGCACCACTTTGGTGGGGTTGTTGTGTAATTGGTAGTAGTTTACGTTGCAGACATATTTAAAAAAAAAAAGATGTCAAATCAGACATTTCTGCCTATTACTGTAGACCTCAGCATAATTCTCAAAGCAATCAATGCATTTCATCCATTAAACTATTGATGGGGGGTATTAATTCATATAATGTTTAACTACTCACTGTGGACGTTCTCTCTGCCAACTTTCTTCCACCCAAGAAGTCCTGAAATGTTGCTGCTCCTGTCAAAAGAAATGAATCATTAATAAGAACCAGCAAGGCCAGAGGCGAGCTAGAAGCTGGGCCATGATATATACAGGCTTCACATTCTTTTAATTGAGTGCTGAACTGTACGTGTAAAAGGAGCAAACAGCCCAGTAGGGTTTTACTAAGAGTCTGAAAGCAATACAAGGAAGGGTATATCCATCAAATCTATTTATTGAATATTTAGGCTTTTTGTTTTTAGATTATATATTTGTTAGACAGTCTAGAGTCAATAGGAACGAGGACTTGTAAGTAATATTGCAACCAAACTGCACCCACAGGAGGCCAGGGAAAATGACCACACTCGTGTGTCTAAGTCTTAAAGAAATTAGGTCAAGTCTAGGTGACAGGAGGTCTAGTCCCGAAAAAGTATTGTGATAAAAATGGAAGAAATGGCTTCTCTTCCAAGACCTCATCTTTGTGTTGTGTTCATTTCTTTGTATTGTTATTCTTTTCTTTCTCTCTCCTTCCACCCACCTGCCTTTATGGAACTACATATCTACTTGTGACTACAAAATGAAGAAATGTGGGTATCATAAAAGAGGCTTACATGGTCACAAAATCATGAGTGTTGAAGTTAGATTTGAATCTAAAGTCTAGTTCTGCCACCTCTTCTTAAAAATTATGTTACCCCCTTGAGTTTTAATGTATTACATCATAAAATGAGGATGATAATACAGATGCTCTTCAACTTACAATTAGGTTCTGTCCTGATAAATCTAAGTTGAAAATATTTCAAGTCGAGAGTGCATTTAATATGCCTAAACTACCAAACACCATAGCTTAGCCTAGCCTAGCTTAAATGTGCTTAGAACATTTAAATTAGCCTATAGTTGGGCAACCTCATGTAAAACAAAGCCTACTTTATAATAAAGTGTTGAATATCTCATGTGATGTATTCAATACTGTACTGAAAGTGAAAAACAGAATGTTTGTAGGGTACTGAAAGTATAGTTTCTACTGGATGCAAATTGCATTCACACCATTGTAAAGTCCAAAACTCTTAAGTCAGGGTCCACCTGTACTGACCTCATGAAGATTTTATAAAGAATAAAAAATAATATATGAAATTCTGAGTTGAGTTATTGGCATGAAGATGATAGTCAGTGTTGGGTAAGTGATGACTATGATAATGAAGAAGGAAATAAAGTTTACTTGATCAATTGGGATGGTCATTTTAGTGAACCAAAGTCCCAAGGCAGATTTGAGACCTAGATCACGATCAACATCCTTAAAACTCACTTTGTCCTATATGTGTGTACTTTAGGTACCTGCTGGGCATTTCCCAGACTAATGTTTAAAAATGATGGAAGATGGCCAGGCACAGTGGCTCATGCCTGTAATTCCAGCATTTTGGGAGGCTGAGGTGGGCGGATCATTTGTGGTCAGGAGTTCAAGAGCAGCCTGGCCACCATGGTGAAACCCCATCTCCACTAAGAATACAAAAAAAAAAAAAAAAAATCAGCTGGGCGTGGTGGTGCATGCCTGTAATCCAGATATTTAGGAGACTGAGGCAGGAGAATCCCTTGAACCTGGGAGACAGAGGTTGCAGTGAGCCAAGATCACTCCACTGCACTCCAGCCTGGGCAAGAGTGAGACTCCATCCCAAATGAGTGAGGAGGAGGGGAGTAGGCTCGATCTAACGTGTAGCTGAGAAAGCCAAGCCCATTTATGAAGCCTAGAAATAACGTTTGTAGAACCATACTTTATCAACCTATTTTAACAGGGCTTAAAATATTCTGTCAAGCAGGCTAGAACAATTCCTTCCATCTAAGTTTAAATATATTCCATAGTAAAGAAATATGCTGTGGTTAGACAAATGTAGCATTGAGCTTATTACTTTGTATATGTTTCCTCTGTTTGAAAACATAGTCCTTAACCTTATCCTTATATCTGAAGAATGTTTAGAATTTTATAAAACAAGACCATAATCTCGACTGATCTTCACTGTGATCCTGTGAGGTCCTTGTTATTATTGTCATCACCAATTTACAGCTTAAGCTCAAAGTGGATTAAGCAACTTGCCCAGTGATCACATCATTGGTGTATTCCAGAAACACAGCTACAACCATGATCTGCAGCTACTAAGTCCAGAAATATTTCACTAGAGGATTAGAAGTGGGTTTATACTTTCAGTGCTGAAGGCCACAGATCAACTTGAGTCAGCACCTTTTAATCCAAACCTCTTAGGGAAGTATATATTTACTCTGAAAATGTTTCATATATAAGTGTCTCCTGGCTTTCGAGTATCTTTAGGCTCTAAACTATTTTTAAATAGACGTAATATAACTGATTTCTTAGGTAAGTATTGTTCATCACAAGGAAGATTGTACAAGTATTCCAAATATATTGTCATTCATTCATTCATACAAAAATACCTAAAATAAGCCTTTACTATGTCCTAAACACTATTTTAGCCTCTATACACACCCAGTTAAAAAATAAAAATGAAAATCAGACAAAAGTCGCTGCTCTTTTGCAGCTCACACTCTAACTTAGGGGAAGATGAAATACATAAATAAGTACCATATACAATTTATTTCATGGTGTAAAGTTCTATAGAAGAAAACAAAGTGAGAAATAGAATTAGGGATTGCTGGAGTGCTACTTTAAATAGCGTTATTTGGGAAGACCTCACTGATAAAACTATATATGACCAGAAACCTAGAAAAATAACTAAGTAGAGTGACCTGTTAGGAGGCTATTGCAGTATTTTGGGTGAGAGATGATGATGACTTGGAACAAAGGAGGGGTCAGTTTAGATAGCGAGATGTGGTAGAATATAAATACATTTTGAAGACAGAGCCAATGAGATTTGTTAACAAATTAAATATGGAGTTTGAGAAAAAGGCAGAATATTTGGTCTAAACTCTAATAGGTGACTGTGAACCTATTAAGGTAATGAAGAAAGAGATAGGACTAGGTTTGGGAGGGAAAGTTAGGTGTTCAGTATCAGACATACTACATTTTAGGTGTCAATTGGATACCCTATGGAAGAGTCTTATATGAGGGCAGATAATTCTGGAGTTTAGAGAAGAGGTCCTGTTGGAGATTAAAAAAACAGAGAATTGTCTGTGTATGCAACACATTTAAAGTCATGAAATTTAATGACTTCTAGGGAGTGTGAGTAGATAAAGACGGGGCTCAAAGATGGACCCTGGGACATTCATAAGGTTAGAAATTCCATAGTAAAGAAATATGCTGTGGTTAGACAAATGTAGCATTGAGCTTATTACTTTGTATATGTTTTCTCTGTTTGAAAACATAGTCCTTAACCTATGAAGTAGAGCAACCAGAAAAAAAGACTGAGATAAAGACCAGAAGCCCTTTGCTTAAATATGTAGAGCATATTTTTGAATCATAGATTATGTGTAGAACTCTTATACTTTACCTCTGATCCTTAATTTTATTTATTCATCTATATCATGTCCTTTAAAAACAGTGACATAATTTCATATTCCCTTATCTTTACCTTTCTTTTTATTAATTAACTATTTATTTATTTTGAGACAGGGTCTCACTGTGTCATCAAGACCGGAATGGAGTGGTGTGATATCAGCTCATTACAACCTCCACCTACTGGACTCAAGCAATCCTCCCACTTCAACCTCCCAAGTAGATGGGACCATAGGTGCACGCCACCACGCCCAACCTATGTTTTGTATTTTTGGTAGACACGGGGTTTTGCCATGTTGCCCAGGCTGGTCTCCAACTCCTGAGCTCAAGTGGTCCACCTACCTTGGCCTCACAAAGTGCAAGAATTACAGGCATGAGCCACCATGCCGCGCCTGGCCTCTACTTTTCTTAAGTGATCTCTCCTTTCGCCTGAAATCTCTTGATACTGCAATAAGAATTCCTTGAAGGCATGGCACAGATTTCACTAAGCTCTGTCTACTCCCCCCAGGTCCTGCTCAAGGTGTTTGTAAGATGCATGTGAGTGTACAAATCAACTGCTGAAATTCAGAGATTACATCTGCATTATGACTTTATGAATCCTGCTCCTAACATCAAATGTGAATGGAAAAAGGTTGCCAGTTCTTCAAAAAGCTAACATTTTCCTAAGACCCAGAAATTTTACTGCTAGGAATACACACTAAAGAATTGAATGCTAGCTCTCAAAAAAATACTTGTACACCAATGTTTATAGTGGTACTATTCACAATAACCAAAGGTAGAAGATGCCAAAAACACATAATGAGAAAAAGAAGAGTCTCTTCAATAAATGGTGCTGGTAAATTGGGTATCTACATGCAGAAGAATAAAATTAGGTTTTCATCTCACACCACACACAAAACTCAAAATGGATTAAAGCTTTAGATGTAAGATCTGAAACTATAAAACTACTAGATGAAAACAGGGGGGAAGCTTCATGATACTGGGCTATACAATGGTTTTTTGGATAGGACCCCCAAAGCACAGGCAACAAAAGCACAGACAATGGAATTACACAAAACTAAAAAGCTTCTGCACAGCCAAAGAGACAATCAACAGAATTAAGAGACAACCTATTGAAGGGAAGAAAATAGTTGCAAACCATACATCTGATAAGAAGTTAATGTTCAAAATATACACAGGAACTCGAGCAACTCAAGAAAACAACCCAATTAAAAACTGGATGAAGAACCTAAACAGACATTTTTCAAAAGAAGATAAATAACCAACAGGCGTATGAAAAAAAAATACTCAACATCACGAATCATTAGGGAAAGGCAAATTAAAACTACTATGAGATATCTCCTGACACGTGTTAGAATGCACCTGACACGTGCTATTAAGAAAAAGACAAATAGCAAGAAGCTTAATAGCACCTGACACATGCTATTAAGAAAAAGACAAATAGCAAGAAGTGTTAGCGAGGCTGTGGAGAAAAGAGAACCCTTGCACACTTAGCTGGTAATGTAAATTAGTGCAGCCTTTATGGAAAACAGTATGGAGATTTCTCAGTAAATTAAAAATAGAGCTACCATATGATTCAGCAATCTCACTACTGGCTATACTTAAAAAACGAAATCATTTTAGTCAGAGAGTTACCTGCATTGCCATGTTCATTATAGCATTATTTACAATGGTCAAGATATGGAACCAACCTAAATGACTGTCAATAGATGAATGTGTAAAAGAAAATGTGCTATATACACAGTGGACTACTAATCAGCCTTAAAAAAAGAATTCCTGTCATTTATGACAACATGGATGAGCCCAGAGGGCATTATGTTAAGTGAAAAAAGCCAGACACAGAAAGACAGATACCACATGATCTAACTTATATACGAAAACTAAAAATGTCGTGAACTCACAGAAGCAGAGGAGGATAGAATGGTGGTTATGAGGGGCTGGGAGGGTGGTGGTGGGAGGGACTGGGAAGATGGTTGTCAAAGGATACAAAATCTCAGTTAGACCAGAGGGATAAGTTTAAGAGACCTATTGTACAACATGGTGACTATAATTAATAGCAATGTATTGTATACTTTAAAATTGCTAAGAGAGTAGATTTTAAGTGTGCTCACCACAAAATAAATCTGAAGTATGTGAGTAGTGGTTATGTGAATGAGCTTCATATAGTCATTCCACAATGTACACATATGTCAAAACATCATGGTGTACACAATATGCACCGTATTTGTCAATTTCAAAAGATTTAAAAGAGTTTTGTGTGTTATTCATATTCCACAAATGTGAAACTTTTTATTTAACATTTACAAAATAGACATAACAATTGTGTCTTATGTAAAACATAAAAAATGCAAAATGTGTTTTAATGATATAGCAATGGGGATAATATGCATACATATGTACATAAACATATAATCTGTTAGACTACCTGTATATGCATACCATATATATGCCTATGTTTATATATATGTATATCATATGCATATGCCTCATACATGCATATATACAGGTGTGCCTATATATGCACATGTATGTATATATTTATGAACACATTTATATGTGTATATGCATATTTACACATATATTGTATACATATTCATACATATGAATGCCTATATCCCCATAAATATGTACATATATTATTTTTTCTGAATCATTTGAAAATAAGTTATAAACATATTGCCCCTTTACTCATGTACATGGTATGCATTTCCTATAATCAGGAACATTCTATTGTAATACCACATATAATCATTAAAATCAGCATATTAGTATCAATAGTACTAAAACTTAATCTGTACCTCTTTTCAAATTTCATTACTTGTACTACTATGCTTTTTAGTAAAATAAGAAACATTGAGTTAAAACTTATGGAATGTAATATAATGGGTAGCTGAACATTTTTGAAGACTTTCTCTTGTATCTAGGTCATTGTATTTTTAATCACTGAGATAATATATTATGCAACATGCCTGGGGTGGATGAAGAATGGATTCAGGAATTAAATTCATTCAGTTACTTAATCCCAAATGTGGGTGCTTTTACATTGTGAAACTATTAATCATTCTAAGAATAGAAGGAGGGTCAAGAAAACAATTGTAAAGTCCTGAATATCTTTCAGCCTAAAAGTATTCTCTGTTTGCTTTTCTTTGATCATGAAAATCTACAAGCAGTCATAAAATTTGACTGGAGTTATAATCATTTGAAACTTTCAGGGTGTCTCTAAAACACTTTCTAATAGCCTCAAGTATCATAAGTTGATATTTTTTCTACTTTTCCACTTATAATGAAAATAAGAATTGTGACTTTTATTCATCATTTCCACATGAAAAAACAGTAGAAAAAAATGGTGTGTTTATTCACCTTGAAAATGCCCAGCTGGGGTTTATTAACCACACTTTAGCTACCCATCTTTATGATGCTCAAATACAGATAAGATAAAATCACAAAGACCTCCCAGATGACAAGTCCAGCAAGGTCATTAGATTAGAGGGAAGCTGAGTATTCTGTGACTGTGTTATAGTCAACAACAAAGTATCTATGTTTAAGATGTAAGTTATTTGAGTATTTTAGCAAATTGAAATCTACAGTCAGTTTTACACCACCATCTATGATCTAATTGACATATTCTCTCAGTAGGGGATACCAATACTGCAAACTCATGTTCACAAAAGCCTTATATAATGAGATTTTTCTACAGATGCAGACACACACACACACACAAACACACACACACACACACACACACACAGGTATACATGCACAAATACATTCAATCCTTAAGTAAATAAGCTTTACTCATTATCTATCTATCTATCTATCTATCTATCTATCTATCTATCTATCTATCTATCTATCGACTGACCTACCGACCTACCGACCTACCGACCTGCCTACCTACCTACCTACCTACCTTTATAATCCACTCTAAGCAAAAGAAATGAATCATACCCTTTGTAAAGACAGGGACCCAAACGAGTGTACTGTGTCTTTCGCCATATGGAGCTCACAGTCTAGTTGGGATCATTGGCCTGTGAAGAGAGAAACCACAAGCCAACATCAATAGTTCTTTAACACAGGTCTGAACTGAGTGGCATGGGGTCATGATGAACAGCCTGGGTGAGACTGCCTAGATTTATCCAGAAAAGTGTCACAGAGAAAGGAATATCTGGACTGTGAAATCTTGATGGCTGAACAAGAGTATCTTAGGGAAAAAGTATTGGCAAGGACATTTATTTATAAACAGAAGAAAAAATATATATACACATACAGAGATATACATACATACGTATGTATGTAAACATATAGATGTGTAGTGTGTGTGTGCGTGTGTAATACATAGGTAAAGGTGATGGTATAGGTGAAAGGTGATGGTGGCTATTACCATGCAGACAAAATATATTTTAGGGGTTCAGGAAAAACTACAGGGTCCAGGGTGTAAGATAAATGAAATCAATTTCTTTCTGATGTCATAGATTCCTCTGGGAAGCAGTAACAGCCACAATCCCTTCAAAAGAGAATTTTAAAGAATATCAGATACATCAGTTGCCATACTCTGTATCACATGCCCTCATTACACTAGCAAAAATTGATTGTAAAAGGAACAGACATCACATCCCAAAATGACTAAGCAGTAAACAGGAAGGTGGTCCATTAATTGGCCTAGCACAGCGAACTGACCCATACTAGATGGTAATGGGTGAATCATTTTGACTCTTTCAGCTTCTTTTTTATTCTGCTGTCAGTCTTTCATCCCTGTGTACAGAATCTGGTCAGAGACAAAACATAAACCAGAAGCCATGTGATGGAGGTACAAGAGTGATATATTTTATATTTCATAGCAGACTATAAAAACAGATAGATGGATAGATAGATAGATAGATAGATAGATAGATAGATAGATAGATAGATAATGAGTAAGCCTTGTTTATTTAAGGATTGAATATATTTGTGCATGTATATCTGTATATGTGTGTGTGTGTGTAGAAAATCTCATTATATAAGGCTTTTGTGAACTTGTGTTTGCAGTAGTAGTTTCTCCAGTTGAGAGAATATGCCAATTAGATAAGAGTGATGCAAATGCTATGGAGTGAGTATTTTCCTGGCTTTGTCGCCCATGACTCCTCATTCAGTCCCCTCTACCCACACCTCACCATGCTGGGCCTGGGCTTTCTTTGGACTCCATGCTCCCTCTTCCCACTGCCTGCATGGTGCATTTCCTCCACTTCATCAGGTCTTTTTGGCAACATCACCATCTCAGGGAATCCTTTTTAGTGAAGTGAGACACCTCTAGTCACCCTGTCTAAAGTTCTACCCTCCATAGATTTTGAAGTTCCCTTTCCTGCCTCCTTCATTTTACCTTAGCTTGTATCACTATGGAACATCCCACATCTCATTCTCCATCCCTGTTTTGTTTTGCCTCTATTTTGCAATAGAAAGTAAGCTCTGTGGGTGCAAAATTTGAATCTACTGTATTCATGGCTCTATTCTGTGCTCACTGTTCGTTGCCTAAATTAGGTCCAGGAATCTGGTTAGCACTTGGGCAAGTTATTCGTTATCCCTAACTCCCCCTGATGCATTTTTTTTTTTTTAGACAAATTCTCACTCTGTCACTCAGGCTAGAGTGCAGTGGCATGATAACAGCTCACTGCAACCTCGAACTCCTGGGCTCAAGCAATCCTCCCGCCTCAGCTTCCCAAGTAGCTGGGACTATAGGTGTGTGCACCATGCTATCTAATTTATTTTATTTATTTATTTATTTATTTATTTATTTATTTATTTATTTATTATTGTAGAGAAGAAGTCCTGCTATATTGCCCAGGCTGACCTCTAACTCCTGACCTCAAGTGGTCCTCCTGCTTCAGCCTCTGAAAGTGCTGGGATTACCTGGCCACAGATTCATCTTCTACTCTTCTTCTGCTTTGCTCTGTGCCCTGGGAGGTAGACTCCTTTGGACTGGATCCCTTGTCAGATGGCTTCTGGGTGCTTTCAGCCAATGGGAGGTACTGTGAAGTGAGTGTAGGGAGGGAGGAGAGAGAGGCTGTGGTATTTCCTCTCTGTCGCATCATTGCTTCCATTCATCTCTAGCAGTAGCTGCATTCCTCCACAATTCCTGCCAGGTATCTTGTTCCTCTGGAGTTGCAGCTCTAACTTGGCTCAAATAAAGCAATTCTTCTTTTAATTCCTTCCACCCTGGAGGTGTAATGGCTTCCTGCTGCTCCTAATCTCTAAGCACTGCATCCTCTCTAGATTTATACTTGTAACCCTATCTACATATCATTAAGTAGACCCTTCATTAAAATGTCTTCATTTGTACCATCTGCAATGAGTTCTCTTTCCTGCCAGGACTCTGACTGATTAAAAAAAAATCAATAAAGACTTGTTGAAAGGCTGCTGAATGAATGAAAAGTCTTGGCATCCTTCAGAAATTTGACTGATTGGCTTTGGCACTGGAACAGCCGTGGAAGAGACACTAAAAGAGGAAAGGCTAGAAGTCAGCACCAAGAAGATAACTCTGGTATGTCTTGCCAATCCTCGAATGTGTGTATGTAATGCAATAGCCACTGGTTAAGGAGTGATGAATTCAGTCCACCAGCAAACTACTTTTCTTCTTTATGACAATTGATTTGTCTTGTTATTTGTATTGAGGTTGAATACTTTTATTTTTTAATTGTACCTTTTTTTTTGCAGTCTCACTCTGTCATCCAGACTGGAGTGCACTGGAGCAATCATAGCTCACTGCAGCCTCGACCTCCCAGGTTCAAGCAATCCTCCTGCCTCAGACTCCCAAGAAACTGGGACTACAGATACATGCCACCACGCCCAGCTAATTTTTTTTTTTTTTTTTTTTTTTTTTTTTTTTTTTTTTTTTTTTGTAGAGATGGGGTCTCACTATATCACCCAGGCTGATCTTGAATTCCTGAGCTCAAACAACCCATCCATCTTGATCTCCCAAAATGCTGGGATTATAAGAATGAGCTACCGTGCCCAGTGGTTAAATACTTTTCTGCTGGTACAATATAGTGCTTGAAACAGATCAGAATGCTGGTATGATTATGCTTAGATGTGAGGTGGCAGAGTAAGGAAAGCATTTAAATCATTGTTGAATTCTAACTTTCTACTGACTAACTTGCCTAGCTTTTCTGAGCTTACTCATCTAGAAAACCGACAGAAACTCCATGAAGAAGTTAAAAATACATACAAAGATATGGCTTATGTAAGGTGCTTATCACTGTGCATGACATAGTATTTGCTCAATAAATGTTCATTTCTCTCCTGCTTTTCTCTCTTGTTTCGCTTTCTTTGTCTCTCTTCTTTCTTATTGAAGTTCCACAAATAAACTGGGATCAGAGTGATTTGCTTCTACTATTTTTTTTACATTTCCTCCAATATGTAAAAAGTCTATGCAATACTATTCTAGGTCAGGAAACATAAGGGATTTATAACTTCAGGAAATTCAGATATAACAGAAGTTTACAGGAAAAAGAGGGAATCAGAGACAGACTCTGAATTGTCACCCTCCCAAGATAAGGCCTCCAGAAAGGTATGCTCCACGCTGCGCAATCAACTTGGTATGCCTGATTGCTTGGCAAGTTAAGCAATATTCCACAGGCATTAGAGTTACATACCATGAGCTCAAAATGGAGCCCATTTCAAGATATTGAACAAGGGAATCTTGGCTGTTTTTCTTTGCCATAGGGGAAAATAGAGAGGCCTTCTTGAGACATTATTGGTATGAAATTGTTACTTATAGCTTTTAAAATTTACCACTCTATGTGCATGTTAAGACATACAGACCTATTTCTACTCCAACATACACCTTCCTTGTTTTTTTCCTTTGGTAGTTTATAAAGCAAAGAACATTCTATAGAGGTAGGGGAACATTCGAGTTTTCTATTCCAACAAATTTGACACACTACAGAATAGAATAACAGACCTGGATGCATTTTCAAAGAAAATGCTGTTTAGGAATATATAAAACCCACATGTCCTTTTACTGCAAGAGAGTCTGCAACAAGATCATGGTACGTGTGCACTGAGTTGGTTTTCTTGTGCTCCTTGTGTATTTTTTGGGCTAAAGCAAAGGGAATCATCCAACACGTTATAGAGCAGAAATGATCACCATCTATATTGCTAATGACAACTGTCAAACGAAACCGATGTGATTGTGGAGACAAAACAAGCTCTGAAATATAAAGGCCAGAGGAGCGTCAATAAGATATTTAAATCACATGCAAAACAAAACAAAAAAATTAGCATGTCTCACATTACTACCTTTGATGGGGTCTTGCAGAAATGTTTGCCATGCTAACCCCAACTCGTGTCTTTAAATCATGTCCTACACTGCCTTCATTTGTCAAATACTCATATTGCAACAGTCAGCATAATATTATCTTCTTCATGAGCACTAATTCCTAACTCCAGGGAGAATCAATGTCAGTACAGATAAATCAGAAGCCCCATAGCTTTTATTGTACTCATCAATTTACATGACTATCATTTAACCAAACTGTAAGCCACGGGAAGGCAGGAACCATGCCAAGTTACCATGACATCTTCCACCTCTACTAATGGTTTACATATAGTAGACGTTCAGGAAACTGATCTACCATGACTAGAACAAACACTCCACAGAGTTTTGTTTTTTGGCTTTCGTTTCTGTTTTTGTTTTTCAGTAGCAGGATGTTTGGATTTACGGAGACACCAGCTGGATTTAAGGTCGTGTTCTGTGAAATTTATCTCAGGAGCATACTCGGAGGGTTCAATGCAAGCTTCAAATGAATGTTCGTCACATTCTTTAGAGGATCTCACTTCTGTGCAAAAGTGCTGCACATGAAGGTGCCAACGAAATAAATAAATTAGTGTCTTGGATTTTTGGAGTAGCTCTTGAGCAAATATATGACCTTCAATCTTAAGGGAAAAGCCCTACTGCTGATGGGGTTAAGAAATGGTCACAATGACAACCTACTTATTGTCTTTCTTGTCACTGTCGTTATCCCTGACTGGTGGGCAATATTTACTAATGTCCTGACAGCCATATCTTCTTGTTAATATTCTGGCTGGGTGTGGTGGCTCGCATCATAATCCCAGCACTTTGGGAGGCTGAGGCGGGTGGATCACTTGAGGTCAGGAGTTCGAGACCAGCCTGGCCAAAACGGCGAAACCCCATCTCTACCAAAAACACATGAATTAGCCAGGTGTGGTGGTGCACGCCTGTAGTCCAAGCTACTCGGGAGGCTGAGGCAGGAGAATTCTTTGAACCTGGAAAGTAGAGGTTGCAGTGAGCCAAGATCATGTCACTGCACTCCAGCCTGGATGACAGGGCGAGATTCTGTCTAAAAATAAATAAATAAATAATTCTATAAATTCAAAAATAAATTAGAAGATACAAGCCACATTATAATAATTAAAGGTGCTATGCTCTCACAATGTCAAATTATCAAATCTTTTGGATTTTATTCCCTAAATGACTCTTCAATCCATTACTTTCTTCTATATTGCTCCTAGGCATAGTCACCAGTCTTTCTCACCTGGACAACTAGACACCCTCAGCAGGTCCCATTTCAATCTTTACTGCCTCTTCAACCCCCCTGTCCATACTTCAGATAGAATGTTTTTTGTTTGTTTGTTTTCTTTGTTTTTTTTTTTTTTGAGACAGGATTTTGCTCCTTAGCCCAGGCTGAAGTGCAGTGGCACAAGTTCGACCCACTGCAGCCTCGACTTCTTGGGCTCAGGTGATCCTCCCACCTCCCAAGTAGCTGGGACTCCAGGCACATGCCAACACATCCCACTAATTTTTTTTAGAGATGAGGTCTCACTATGTTGTTCAAGCTGTTTTCAAACTCCTGAACTCAAGCGATCCCCCTACTCCAGCCTCCCAAAGTGCTAGGATTACAGGCATGAGACCCCACACTCGGCCCAGAATGATCTTTTGAAATAAAGGTAAGTCTCATGTCACGTCATCACTGCTCCTGTACCTACTTCATTTCATTTGCTTTAAAATATTTAGTGGCTTTGTTGACCCCAATTTCTGACTCACTTTACAATGCTGTGTATATAACCTGCCTCCCTAGCCTTCTCTCCTGCCAACATCCTCCTCATTTGCTGTGTTCTAGGCATATCACCTAAAAACTCCTACTTAAACTTTCACAGACATCATTATCATCTGGGAGGCTTAGTAGAGCACAGATTCCTGAGCCCTAGTCCCCAGGCAGTGTCATTCAGTAAGTCTGGGATGGGATCTAAGAATTCACAAATGACAAGTCCCAGGTGATGCTGAGGCTGCCCCAGAGATTGCACTTGGGGAAATACACGGCTTCAACCTCTGCTAACTCTTTCTTTCCAGAGAATCCTTTACAATCTGCCTGACCAGGATCCAGATCCCTGCTTTATCCCATCATAGCACACCATGTGAGTCTGACACAGCTTCTGACCACCATAATACTGCCTTTGTGTGATCATTTGGTTATTTCTACCCCCAGATGTCAGTTGCATGATGGCAAGGCCAATGTTGGAATTTGAGCATTGTTATTTTCATGAACCCTAAAAATAAATATTATATACACGAGATAATGAATACATAAATCCCCAAATGTTCTTATTATTTTAATTTTCTAGTATTATTGTTGGGAAAATTAGTTTATTGTACTAACTGTCATATCTTGATAAATTAAAAAATGCCTTCACTACCTTACTTACTTCTCTGGAAAAAAACAGAGTCATTACTAAAACACACACATGCACAGCATTCTAGAATGAATAGTGGTACCATGACAAACAAGAAAAGGAAATTGGTGTTTGCCATTTCTCAATTCTGGTGGGCACGAAAACTAACTATATTGATTTAAGAAATGAGTCATATGGGTGGCCATAATCTCTGACAGTGCTGTTGGCAAATGAAAGAGTTGAGATGGAAAAATTCACTCATTTTAACAGACAGATGTAAACATTGCTCTGAATAAAGTGTCAAGGGTTTTTTTTTTTTTTTTTTTTTGAGACAGAGTCTCACTCTGTCTCTCAGGCTGGAGTGCAGTGGCATGAGCTCGGCTCACTGCAAGCTCCAGCTCCCAGGTTCATGCCATTCTCCTGCCTCAGCCTCCCAAGTAGCTGGGACTACAGGCACCTGCCACCACACCCGACTAATTTTTTGTATTTTTAGTAGAGACAGGGTTTCATTGTGTTAGCCAGGATGGTGTCGATCTCCTGACCTTATGATCTGCCCACCTCGGCCTCCCAAAGTGCTGGGATTACAGGCGTGAGATGTCAATGTGTTTTACACACACACGCACACATACACACACATGGTTCTTTGTGCCTTCCACGATGATTAGTGTAAGATTCATAAGCCTATTGTGGAATAAAAATGATCAACTCCAGACTTAATGTAAGGGTTCTTTAGGCAAGAATTATGTAAGATTGTTATTAAAGTCGTATTCACACAACAAACATTTGGCATTCATTAGGTGCATTATTTTATGGGACTGATGATGTCTAAGGCACATTTCTACCCTCAAGTAATTTACAGTGAGGGTATACGAAAAATCAACTATTAAAGAAGTGAATATGTAATACACACATAAAAATAAGTGACTATATAAAACATATAAAAAGTGAGTATGTGTTACGTTATTAAATACCATTTAACAAAGTTAAGCGAAGAGAGTCATCTCTTCTTAAAAGGGAATAAGGGAGAGTAGAATGTTTCTTGGAGGAACAAAATTTAATTAGGAATTGGAAGGTTGAGTAGCATTTTGATAGGTGAGAAGTGGAAGTAGAATGAAGAAAAGGGACTGCTCTTCCAAAAAAGAGAATGTGTATTGTCATTTATTGTCATTAAACAACCTGAAAACCTTCATGAACTGTGACATACTGACATACACACTTCTCTTGGTTTAAAGGCAGGGAGTGTTGGGTCCATCACAACAGCTGCATGATCTACCTTGTCCTCACTTAGATGTTGTGAAGCTCAGATGTGAAAAGCCCGAGGAAGTGCTCTCAACTCTGAGGCTCTGTGGTCCCCATCAGGAATTCAGGGACTCCTCATGGGAGACTGAGTTCCATCCACATTTCTTCCATCCATGTTTTCCCTTGACAGCTAGTCAATCACCCCAGTCAACAAAGCTACTCCTTCAGTTCTTTTTCTGTAGTACCATAAATAGGTCATGATGTTTAAGCCAGATCCCCTTTATTGGGATCTTCTAAAGAATATTCATATGGGAAAAAATAATTTTAAATTTTGGGTAATTGTGAAGAAGCCCATCTACACATCTTTCCACAAAACTCTTGTCATCAATCTTTAAGATCCATTACTTGTTCATTTGGCAAAATATCGTGACATGTTTCTCTATGCCTGCATAGCAGATACCGGTCAGTGTCCTGCTCCCTCACATTCCTGTGTCCTTATTATTTCAGCGAATGCTGTCAACGTCAAACTGCCAAATCCTGCTTTTCCTCTCTTCATGGGCTTCGGGCTTTTCCTTGCACCCAAAGCACATTTTGCCACCTGACTGGTAGGAGTAATTGACTTTGATTATCATTAAGAAATAACATTATAAAATGGAACCAGGAGCATATATAGAACTCAGGACACTCAATGTATCTTGCTGATTCCATGCCTGGCCATACTTTAGACAGAACGATTTTGTCGCATTCTTACAATTGCAAGAATGTGCAATTGTAGCAGTTACAGCTCGACAAGGGCAAAGCAAACAAAGATTCAGACCTTTCAATCTCCTGTGATGAAGGTCTGAGCCTTCTACTTGGCAGACATTCTAGATCAGCAGAAATGGACAAGGATGAGGAATGTCTAGAATGGGTAGAAAGGAGAGAAGAAAAGGAATATTGATGGCTGCCTTGAAATAAACTGAAGCAGA
Source organism: Rhinopithecus bieti (assembly GCF_001698545.2). Lineage (NCBI taxonomy): Eukaryota > Metazoa > Chordata > Mammalia > Primates > Cercopithecidae > Rhinopithecus > Rhinopithecus bieti. Next base: position 3,516,593 of record NW_016804051.1, read on the forward strand.
TGATGGTCTCTCTCACTATCCCTCCTGTTGTGTGTTATTTAATCATTTAATAAACAGTCTGTCCACCACCTTGAAAAATCAATATAGGATAGAATGAAATGAACACAGGGCATGCAGAGATCTGAGCAGGTGGATTTGAGTGGATGACTTTAGTGCCCCATCAACATCTCACCTTTCTTACCACTTCATTGCAGCTGCAGGCACCTGTACTTCTTTGAGGGTTTTTCTTGCTCTAGAGATTGCTTTGCTGCCAGCATGACAAACTGAAGTAGAGAATTAAAAACCCCTAGAAGCAGCTCTTAATATAAGTGACTGGAGTTTGTCTATGATTTCCCTCGGTGACCTCACCCTCCTTGGGGAGTGACTCTAAGTCATGTGGTTTTATTAATTTGATCTGAATCTCTGATTCCTGGAGTTTTCCCCATAGGATGAATCTCTGTGTACCCGCACTTGTTACTGGCTTTTGGCAGCACACTCTTTCTTGGCTGCTTTCCCTTCCTTGTCTTGCTTCCGTACTCCCCCATGGATGTTTTCTTTCACTCTCCAAATAAAATAATTTTATTCAAATATTTGAGTTAGTTTCTACTTCTGGGGAACCCAAACTTATGTAGTCTGGGGCTTGTCATCAGGTCATACTGTTGTCCGTTGCCCAGGAAATGGTGTAGATCTGAACTTTAGGTCAATGACCTTCCCAGAAAATACGGACAGATAGACATAACACTCATAACTTTACGGGCAGAAATCCACATCCCTACTCTCTTTCAAAGTCACCTGTGAATTGGGTTGTCAGGCTTCAGCAGGTGATTTTGGGTTTCTGGCGTATTACCTAGGTCCTTATGAGAAATTAAATAGATTATAGAAAAGAGGGCCTGGCGCAGCAGCTCATGCCTGTAATCCCAGCACTTTGGAAGGCTGAGGAGGGTGGATCACCTGAAGTCAGGAGTTAGAGACCAGCCTGACCAACGTGGTGAAACCCAGTCTCTACTTAAAAATACAAAAATTAGCTGGGTGTGGTGGCAGGCGCCTGTAGTCCCAGCTACTCAGGAAGCTGAGGCAGGAGAATTGCTTGAACCTGGGAGTTGGAGGTTGCAGTGAGCCAAAGTCATGCCACTGTTCTCCAGGCTGGATGACAGAGTGAGACTCCACCTCAAAAAAGAAAAGAAAAAAGAAAAAGAAAAGAAAATAGTCATGCTCTTGTCGGGCGATTGCCTCACAATGCAGGTGGCAATCGGACAGAAAGCATAATTGTATTTTTCCTTCTTACATTTTTTTTCAAATGCTGACTCTTTCTTAACATTTCACAACACAGTTTATAACATTCTTTAGTTGTAAATTTATTCTTTTTGTATTTTAAAGGACAATATGTATTGATACAGGAATTAGATTAATCAGCTATAGTAATAAACTCAGTTTACATCATTTTCTTGGAGTTAAGACACATATTTCAGACCTTAAATCCTATAATCAGTATTACGTGCTAAGAGCGTACACCTGATTCAAATTGAAACAATCCACTTTTCTCCTCCATAAATTCTGAGTTGGGATTTAAAAGAGTTGGTCATTGAAATGGGAAGCTCAACTGGGGCACTGAAATGGAGAGCTTGCCTGAGAAGATTCTATTTAATTCTACGCATGCTCAAGAAAAGAAAGCTAGAAATCCTAGAAAGCTGAGGAGGAGAAGAATAAACTCTAGCTGTAAGAGACACAGAAAGAAGAGACAGTGCAAGGAGAGCTTCGAAGAAAGTAATCTTGTTTTTAATTATTTCTTGGTACTAACTTTCAGGCTTTTGTGAGGTCCTCCTGTTTTTCTTTCTTTTGGATCTATAGCTACTCCTGTACCTTAGAACAATTTCCCCTTTTTGGTGTTAAGATTACTTGAGGGATTTTTCAATGATTTAAAACCAGAACAGCTTTGGTGAAAAGAACCGCACTCTACTCTAAGTTCAAGAAGAATGAAGACCATCATTTTCTTGGTTTTCAGTGCACCCAACACAATACTTGGAATATAATAGACTCTCAATAAGCATTTGCCAGGAAAAAAAAAATGAATGAAAAATGTTAATTAGCTTCAGCAAAAGCACCAAGAAGCATGTGCACTTTTTATAATGCGAAAAGTCTTTCTACCAATAGAAAGTGGCTGACCTGGGTTCAGCCATGGACAGGGCTGGAATGCTCAGGCATTAGGTTTATTTTAATCAGTAATTGCCCACTCATTTAATCCATCTGAAAAACAGTCTTAACCGCCGCTCAAATTATTGGTGTGTATTTCTCCAGGATATGTAGTGAGGTATTAATTCACCTCGAAACATTTAGGCCTCTTTATCACTCTCAGATGTTTAAAGTGGCTCAGCAGAAGAAAGGGACGAAGTGGAGCTTAGAATGGGTAAACCGGAGAAATGAGCTCTCAATCTTCGGCAAATCCAGCACTTCATCAAACCCTGTGGGAAGAGCTGAGTGTTGTAGGCTGTTGTTTCTTGAAATGTTCGTTAAGGAAAGACCAAACTTAGCAAATGCTGAAGTCCCTCTTGTAATGTTTTATGATTGTTATAGTATTTGGTAACTTCTGTTCCCCTCTGGCTGTGATGTGAGAGGTTCCTCCCACCACATCCCCCCCATGACAGCAATCTCTAGCTGTAAAATAGTAAGACCGTCAGCCAGCAATAATTTGTAATCCAAACAGACTTGACGCTCCCTGACATTTATTGAAACCTCAGACCCCGTGCACTGGTTTCGTTTTCCTCCCTTCGCTCTGTTTTTACAGACAGACAAGTGCTTAGATTTAGGCTTAATAATGAGGAGAAATTTCTTCTTGGCCTACTCTTGCTTGTGTTGGCTGCACTGGGGCTTGCAACAGATGGGTGGTTGGAGTTAATTACACTAAATGGTGAGAACATTATTTGACCTCACTGGTTCAGCCCCAGAGGCTGTGTGCCTCCTCACAGACATAGGCAGATGGAATGCCTCACAGGCTGGGCAAAGGGCAGAAGCCATGGAGGGAGAGAACTCTTCCCTTAAAAGCAGACAGACATGGGTTTCACTCTTTAACATAGCTCAGAACCCTGGGCTCTTTCATATGTATAAACCAGCAAAGTGCAAAGAAACACAAGGTGGTAACAAAGATTAGGAAAATTAGGAAAACACATTTTAACTGATGGGATGACTCTCCAGGGGACCAGTCATCTTCCAAAATGATAGGTTTCATCCTTTTATCCAGGAAAGAATAGAAAAGCTTCAACACACATGTGACTCTGACAAGCCCAAAAGGAATTCTTATCACATCTGTCGTTGCAGGAGACTTGGTGACAACCATATTATAATTATATTTGAGAACCCAGTGATAACTGTATATTATTTAACTCAGTGCATAATATGTAGTGCCCTGCGAATAGTCTAGCCCTTGCTATTTTAAATGATGATGGTGATAATAACAATAAACCCATGGTCTTGTTATTCTAGAGATAACCTGGCATTCATGAATCTCAAGGTAAAAACTTAATCAACACACCTAGGTACAGTGGAGATTTATTTACAAGTAGTTTGTTGGTACATCACAACACAACTTCCAGTGTACTAAATTACATCTCACTCTAGAGTATAGCAAGGCCAGGGAGAGACAACATTAAGTTGTTGACTTAATACAGACAGCGAGATTTCTGTTCCTAGATTTGTGCCTCACTGTTCTATGTCAATTCCATGCAGATAATTCGGTATGTCCTGGAAATCTGTAGGCAGTAATGGCTTCTATGATCTGTCTGGCAATATTGACTCCATAAAATAGCATTGTGCAGCACCATGTTTTTAAGAGGCTGCTAGAGTGAGAAAGAATTGATTGCGATAGGAACAGCTCCAGTCTCCAACTCCCAGCGCGAGCGACACAGAAGACCGGTGATTTCTGCATTTTCAACTGAGGTACTGGGGTCATCTCACTAGGGAGTGCCGGACAATCGGTGCTGGTCAGCTGCTGCAGCCTGACCAGCGAGAGCTGAAGCAGGGCGAGGCATCGCCTCACCTGGAAGCGCAAGGGGGAAGGGGATCCGTTTTCCTAGCCAGGGGAACTGAGACACACAACACCTAGAAAATCGGGTAACTCCCACTCCAATACTGCGCTGTAAGCATACAGGC
>NW_016804051.1:3522124-3624349 GCF_001698545.2 Rhinopithecus bieti
AAAAAAAAAAAAAAAAAAAAAGAGGCTGCTAGAATAGTTGCTTATAGTTGCACTGTCAAATAATTTCTGCTCTGACACAGTTTATGAAACACATCAAGTTAATAGGAGAGGTAAGAGGTAAGTAGCGGCCCCTAAGATGTTACCCACTCTTGTCCAAGAGGCAACGGTCTTTGTTGCTCTTTTTTTCTTATTTTAACAACTTTCTTTCTATACTATGCTGAGTGTCATCTTACCCCTGTCTATCTAGGGTCGAAAATGATCAAAGACAAATGAAGCGATATTATACCGCAATATACCAAGAATGTCTTGGTAATGTTTCAGAAAATAATGGCCAAGGATTAGGTTTTACTTGGAGTAAGAGCCTAACTGCATCCTTTTCAAAGTAATTTGATTCATTCTGTTCAATAATCACACTCTATCACTCTATTTCTTCTCCACGAATACATACTAGATTGTCATTACATCATATGAGCAACATACATTGTTAGTACAACTCACCTTCACCCATGTATAAACCACTCAAAGCATATGTACCTTGTAAATCGGTAGCATCTTTTCTCACAGAGGTAGCATATGATTGTAAGTGTTATGTTCATAGCTCGAATGAGAAAGGATACAGAAATTACCCTGCGGTATTTAAACCTCATAAAACAAATACTGTCGTGCATAAAAGGAATTAGTTTTGCAAAATGTTTATACAAAACAAGTGTACAATGCATATTTTCCCCAGTAAAAGATAATTAAGTGGTAGGGTGTGCTTTTACAGTGCAGAGCCAATGACATTTAAGTTAAATATTATTATATTATCACCTATAAGAAAATATGGGGCAAATACAGATATAAACTATACTTAAAAGACTTAAAAATGTTTTTTAAACATACTTTAAGTTCTGGGGCACAGGTGCAGAACGTGCAGGTTTGCTACAAAGGTATACACATGCCGTGGTGGTTTGCTGCACCCATCAACCCATCACCTATGTTAGTTATTTCTCCTAATGCTATCCCTCCCCTAGCCCCCCACCCCACAACAGGCCCTGGTGTGTGATGTTCCCCTCCCTGTGTCCATGTGTTCTCATTGTTCAACTCCCATTTATGAGTGAGAACATGCGGTGTTTGGTTTTCTGTTCTTGTGAGAGTTTGCTAAGAATGATGGTTTCCAGCTTCATCTATGTTCCTGCAAAGGACATGAACTCATCTTTTTTATGGCTGCATAGTATTCCATGGTGTATATGTACCACATTTTTTTAATCCAGTCTATCATTGATGGACATTTGGGTTGGTTCCAAGTCTTTGCTATTGTGAATAGTATTGCAATAAACATACACGTGTATGTATCTTTACAGTAGAATGATTTATGGTGTTTATTGACATGACTGCTTTCAGAACTAAAATGATAGAAGCTGAATTATAGACTTTATTGCAACAGAACCTGAGATAGAAGCAGTGCATAATAGAAATTCAGGACTAAACAATAAGTAAGAAGTGAAGTTAGGCAACAAGAAGACAGGGGCAAAGATAAATTTAAAAAAATAATAAAATAAAATAAAAAAGCCTACTTTAAGCCCAAGACAAGGATTTCAGGGAAAAGTTGGAGACAGTTACTTTTCTTGATAAGTATTTACTAGTTGCATGCATGCATCTTTGGAGAGAGGATCTGTAACACTTCCTAAAAACTCAGTGCTAAATCTGACTGTTCAAGGTTTTTGTTACTGTTGTTGTTTGGTTCATTTTAGTTTGTGTGCTTGTTGTTTATTTATTTATTTTTATTTTATTTCTTGAAAGGGAGTCTCACTCTGTCACCCAGGCTAGAGGGCAGTGCAACCTCCATCTCCCAGGTTCAAGCAATTCTCCTGCCTCAGCTTCCCGAGTAGTTGGGGTTGCAGGCACATGCCACCAAGCCTGGCTAATTTTTTTTTTTTTTTTTTTTTTTGAATAGAGACACAGTTTCACCACGTCGGCCAGGCTGGTCTCAAACTCCTGACCTTAGATGATCCACCCACTTTGGCCTTCCAAAGTGCTGGGATTACAGGTATGAAGATCACACCTGGCCACTTGTTGTTTATTTCCCACAAGAAGTTGCAGGGGAGAGTTGTTCACAGTAGAGGAAGCAGTGTGAAAAAGCCTGTAAGCATGAGAGATCTCAGTCCATTCAGGAAACATGAGTGTGACTGGAGTCTCTGGTGCAGGGCTGAGGGCTAGACAGAGCCACATACTAGAAAGACACACGAGGACCGTGCTGAGAACTTGCCATTTATTCTGTGTGCAGCAAAGAGGCATGGAGTAGTTTATGTAAGAACACAGCATGGTCACCTGGTGTTTTAGAGAGGTCACAAGAGCAAAGAGTAATGTCATGAAAGATGGATTGATGGTGAAACTGGAGTCAGATGGAACAGCCGGTGAGAACACAGATCTGTTTATAATAAGTCTGTTTTATAATAACATTGCACATTTTGATTTGCTTCTCTAGGGAGATGTAGGTTATATAAGAACATAGATTAGAGTTTAGTAGAACAGAGGCTGATTCCTGGCTTTGATATTTATTAGCTATAGGATACTTGCTCTTCAGTCTAGGTCTATAAGTATAGATCAGTACAGGTCTGATCTTCAGGCTTCCACCTTAGTTTAGACCCTCCTTCAAGGCCTGGCAGTATACAGGGCCTTGAAGGAGGGTGTAAACTAAGGTGGACACTGCAGAGAAACACAGCAACTGGAAAAATCGGCAAGTTTTAACTGCTGAAAAATCACAGCGGAGGGAGAAAGGAAAAACCTATCATGATTTTCAGGTTTGTGACTTGAGTCAGAGTGGCTGGCAGCTTCATAAATGGAGATAAAACATAAGAAAGAAGAAACAGATCCTAAGGAAAAACAGATCTGTGTTAAGATTTGGATAGAATGAGTTTGAAGTTCCTACAGTACTAAAGATCAGTATCATCCATCTAATAAATATCAAAGCCAGGAATCAGCCTCAGCTCTGTTGAAACCTAATCTATGTTTTTCTTATATAACTTACATCTCCCTAGAGAAGCAAATCAAAATGTGCAACGTTATGATAAAACATGTATGAGATAGATATGTAGAGAGGCAAGAGTTAATTGGATATATTCATAGAGGCAGGCTATTATCAGTTTATGTTTTTGCTACATAAGAGCCCTTCTCTCGTATTACAGAAATAGCTACCTGAGAAATAACATCTTCACTAACAATTTGTAATCAAAGCAGATGGACTTAGACTCTCAGGCAGGTGTTGAAATTCTTTCCTTCACCCAACACAGAGCTGAATGCAAGAAACAGAGATTCCTGAGGGTAACATGGATGAAAACGATGTTAATAAAAAGCAATGGAAAGAGAAGGATGCACCCACCAGATTCAAGTATTAATTCCTCTGGCAGAATGGCATTCTTAACACTGTCTCACTTTTAAGCAAATGGATTTTATCTTCTTAAAAACGATCTGTTGCAATGCAAACTTTCTTATCTTTTCAAAGATAAGATTTAATGAAGACTTCAACACTGGAAATTTAAATGAGCTTTAAATGAAGATGTAGACTTCAACAGTAGAAGAAACATATTAGTTAGAATTTTCAGAAGCAAAATAGGCTGAAAGATTTATGATAGCACTTAGAAACACGAGCCTTCAGACTGCGTGCCCAAGCATGACCAAAGAGCAGGCAATAACAGATCTCATTAGACGCTGTTTATTTAATTTCACATTATCCTGTCAGGGATGGTTTCCCTGTTCGATAGAGCTCATTTTTTTTTTTTTTTTTTTAGTTTAAGTAATGCTCAAATATACAAGAATATGTTCCTAATAAGAGAAGGCTATGCATGGAAATTCAGAAAGTCATCAAATCATCCCCAAAATTACAGTTTTAGGTTTTCTGAATCTGTTCTCTTCTTTCCCAAGAGCTAAGAAACAAGACTTACATACTGGCTCAGAAAGAACCCTAGAAAGGGAATCTACTTGGGAGGAGATTAAATCTCCTTATTATTTTTCCTCCTTGTATTTATTTTCTTTTTTCTCTTCAAATGCTACCACAACAAAATAATCTGTTTTTTTTTTTTTCTTGTAGTGCCTGATTAATGTTCCAAAGAATCACATGTTTGCATTTGAGGTGAAAGCAGACATCTAGATAGAGCTGTAGAGAACATGATATGCCAATATTAATAATTTCCTATAGAAACAACTATTTTTGAATATTCAGGTGACAAAAATTAAAGAGGACCTTAGAAGGGACACATTACATATATGCCCATTTAATTTTCTCCTATACAACTCCTATCTTCATCACGACGATTGCCACATCACTTAGGTTTATATATATTTAAAACAAAACTAACAACTCACTGAGAAAATATAATTTCACCTTAGTGAGGTATGACTTTTATTAGACATTATTAAAGCTGAAATGGCCAAAACAAGGAATTAAATTTTCCTCTGTAATGTTGATATGATCTCCAGCAGGAACGTGGAGGTAATAATACAAATCACTGGACTGAAAATATTGCTCTCTGATTAAAACTTCTGAGAACAAGGCTGGTAGATTGACAGTTTTCACGAACACCTTCATGTATTAAGACAATAAATTGCCATAATCTGTTTTGACATTGATAATGTGATCTAAAATCTCTTCAGAAGAGATGTCTTCAGGGAACAAAGATTCACTGTCCATTTGTTCAGGTGGCTCAAAGTAATTGCATCAGATTCAAGGCTTGGCTCGGGTATTAAGTTATCCTAAACTGGAGAACCAACGTTTCTCAAACTTGGCCAGGCGCCGAGTTTAAAAATTGTCAGTAGAGCATGGAAGATGATCAGGAAAGCCTTGAGGACATTTAGACCATGCAGAAAAGGTCCATAGTTTGACCTTGTTTCGACATCATTGCTTATACATGTAGGTGTATAAATGTAGGTTTTAAAAATCTCCACTATTTTCTGGGAACTTTGAACCACAGATCCAAATGTCTGCTTACTCTTTCCAGCTTCATGATGTCCTCTGATGCCACTGACCTTCCAATCAAACAGCACGGAGACTTCCTGTTTATTTCTGGCTCACCTTTGTTCCCATCCTCTATGTTTTACTAAAGTTCCAGGTAGTAAATGCTTTAGGCTTGATGAACAGTACAGTGTCTGTCCCAGCACTCAACTCAGCTATTGTAGCATGGAAGTAGCCATAGACAATATGTAAACAAATGAATATCACAGTGTTCCAATAAAACCATATTTACAAAAACAGACAACAGGTAAATTTGGTCCAAGGGTCTGTACTTTTGCCAACTGCTGAGCTAGAGCATCAACTTTTCCCATACCTGGTGTTACACCCCACCTAACACCTCCCTACTTCCAACCTGTATCATTCCATTCCTTTAACTCCTTTCAGTTTTTGAGTCTCTTCAGTCAAAGCTTCCCTGATCATGCTGTCATAGGAATCTCTTCTTTAAGTGAACTCACTCATATTGTTTCCCATTTGGAAAACCCTCCTGTGAGTTTCAATTGTCTATAAACCTAAGTTTTCCAATCCTTGCAGAACAGTGTTAACCTTCTTTCATGTCTCAAGGCCCATACATAAGGGTGATACCTGTTCTCCAAATTGTCCTGCTCCTAACTATTCATTTTCTTATTCTTTCCTTTCTGCTTGGAATGGTCATCTCCCTATCTTCCCAGTCAAAATTCTATTTGTAGTAGAAAGCCTTCATTTCCTTATCAACTACTCACAGCTTGCCCCTTTCTACTGTTTACAGGGGAGAGTTAAAGTTACAGGTGTAGAGGAGTCCACCAAAGAAATAGAGATTAAAAAAGATTCAAGAGCAGAATTCTGGAAATTATTTATACTTAGGGGTCAAAAGACAGATCAGTGTAAGAGACAATAAAAAGCACTGGGAAAAACAGGAGAACTAAGGAAGCACTTCATGATAAATTAACATGCAGATAAATCATAAGGTCTTATATTTAAGTATCATTTCATTGAATAAATGTATCATAATGTACTGAGTTTAAGATATTCTTTTTTTTTTTTTTTTGAGATGAAATCTCACTCTGTTGCCAGGCTGAAGTGCAGTGGCTCGACCTTGGCTCACTGCAACCTCCATCTCCCAGGTTCAAGTGATTCTCCCGCCTCAACCTCCCAAGTAGCTGGGTCTACAGGCACACACCACCACGCCCAGGTAATTTTTGTATTTTTAGTAGAGACAAGGTTTCACCATGTTGGCCAGGATGGTCTCGATCTCCTGACCTCATGACCCGCCTGCCTCAGCCTCCCAAAGTGCTAAGATTATAGGCATGAGCAACTGTGCCTGGCCAAGTTTAAGATACTCTTCAAAAAAAAAAAAAAAAAAAAGGCCCGGCGCAGCGGCTCAAGCCCGTAAACCCAGCACTTTGGGAGGCCCAAATGGGCAGATCACGAGGTCAGGAGATCGAGACCATCCTGGCTAACACGGTGAAACCCCGTCTCTACTAAAATACAAAACTAGCCAGGCGAGGTGGCAGGCACCTGTAGTCCCAGCTACTTGGGAGGCTGAGGCAGAAGAATGGCGTAAACCTGGGAGCAGTGAGCTGAGATCCGGCCACTGCACTCCAGCCCGGGCGACAGAGCAAGACTCCGCCTCAAAAAAACAAAAAAACAAAAAACAAAAAACATCTATTTTACTAAAATAAAATCCAACCACTGGGCATGTTTTTTCTTACCTTGGACTTTTCCCTGACTAGTAAATTATAGAAACCTTTACAGGTCAATGCATACAGATTTGATATGTTCTTTTAATAATTACAAAAGTCTTTACTCTAAAAAAATCATAAAAATATCCAAATATTAGCAATTCAAGTCTTTTTAAATTTGTTACCGTTGTAAACAAGAATGTGAATAAAAAGTCTACTTATGCAGTAAATGTTTGAATAATTACTTACTGACTTCCATGTGTCAGGCACTATACAGCCATGTATATATAATTGACAGTTCTTCTTAGTAAGCTGTTACCTGGAAATAACCCCTGAAGATGGGCTTTCCCTCCAATGCCTACAGTTACAGTAACAATGGGACTATTTCACCACAGGTTTGACTCATGCTTAAGAACTCAGAGGTGAAGATACCAACAGACTTATCCTGTGGGAAAGTAAGGAAAATACAGCGTCGAGAAAAAGACCCAGGAGATTATTATCCTGATATGTTAATCTTCTGGTTTTGGATGCTCCAGGGCAGAATTAGAGGACATATAGATGTTCAGCTGGTTTTCAGTTGTACTAAGTATTATTTGCAGAAAATAACAAGATAGCATCATCTACATCAGAGAGAAAAATCTCAGCTCCAAGGCTTTTTAAGATGAAATGCTTCAGGAAATGAAACAGAACTGATCTGCAAATGGATATTATTGATTTATCTTACAGATATGTCAGTGCCTTGATTATCCTGGTGTTACACATTGCATAGTGCCAGTGATGGAGAAAAACACTGGACATGAAAATCATTCCAATAATAGTGGAAAGTTTATCCAAATTAGAGAGATCATTAAATAGATCTCAGGTAATGGAGGTCTAAAGTGAAAAGGCACACAGAGAAATAAATTATAGTGAAAATGACAGCAGAAAGCTTTATAAATAGGAGGAATTCTTTTAACTTCTCTGTGTTGGCCACATTTGCCTTTTTTCTAGATTTAAAGTTTGGTTGTAAATGGATAGCACTGAGAGCCAAAGTCTTCAGCTCTCTAAAGAATTTGAATAAAAAAGGATGCGTTCATGTCCTTTGTAGGGACATGGATGAAGCTGGAAACCATCATTCTGAGCAAACTATCGCAAGGACAGAAAACCAAACAATGCATATTCTCACTCATAGGTGGGAATTGAACCATGAGAACACTTGGACACAGGGTGGGGAACATCACACTCCGGGGCCTGTCGTGGGGTGGGCGGATGGGGGAGTGATAGCATAAGGAGATATACCTAATGTAAATGACAAGTTAATGGGTGCAGCAAACCAACATGGCACAATGTATATTGTTATATATGTATGTACAGTGTTGTGCACATGTACCCTAGAACTTAAAGTATAATATTAAAGAGAAGAATTTGAATAAGTATAATAAATGTAACTGTTAACACCTTAATTCAATCCCTTCAACTGTCACTAGAAGAAAAAAATGCACAAAGGCACCTGTGGAAATTCATTTTTTTAAGCTGAGATGGACCTATGTTCAGGTTGGGGACACAAATAAAAGTTGCTTTGCTGTGGTAGCAAGTACAATCCAGAAATACTTTATATCAATGAGTGAAGCTGATCAGCTGTAAGAGGGGTGCACAATGTGATGCAGGTGATGGGTGTGAGGTCATGGCCAGTTGAAGGGGCAGCATCTCTTCAGTCCTGGCAGATTGCTGCCAGGGAAGCATGCGGGATCAGTGTGCCAGATCTGATACTCAGAGAAAGAGGAATTGCCAGATGTATAATAGATGATCTAAGACTTGGTAGGTACAAAAGATGCTAGTAGTCTCTCTGTCTATTTTTGCTAGAAATAAAGTTGTTTCATTAAGTCAGCTGAATTCAGGGGCTCTAACTTCTATGATAAATTATTGGTATTTAGATGATTATTTAACTTTATTTCCCCAAATGTAAGTTTGTTTGTGTGTTTGTTTGTTTGTTTTGAGACAGAGTCCTGCTCTGTCGCCCAAGCTGGAGTGCAATGGCACAGTCTAAGCTCACTGCAACCTCTGCCTCCCAGGTTCAAGCGATTCTCTTGCGTCAGCCTCCTGAATAACTGGGATTATAGGCACACACCACCACACCCGGATAATATTTGTATTTTTAGTAGAGACGGGGTTTCACTATGTTGGCCAGGCTGGTCTCAAATCCCTGACCTCATGATCCACCCGCCTTGGCCTCCCAAAGTGCTGGGATTACAGACGTGAGCCACTGCGCCCGGCCACCAAATCTAAGTATTTTTATTAATGAAAACAGATTTTTTTTTTAAAGAAGAGGAAAACTTCTAAAACCTCACGGGGCTGCAATAATTAGCTGAAAGAGAATGTCATGTGTATTAGCTCAGGCAATTAATAACACACCATAGGCTTAAACAACAGAAACTTACTTTTTCACAATTCTGGAAGCTGGAAGTCTGAGATGACGCTGCCTGCACAGTCAGGTTCTATGGAGGGCTCTCTCTTCCTGGCTTGCAGGTGGCTACCTTCTTGCTATGTGCTCACATGGCTTTTCTTCAGTGCAGTGCAACCGAGACACAGAGAAAAATATCTCTTTGCCTCTTTCCATAAGGACACGAATCCTATTGGATTAAGATTCTGCCCTTATTCTCACATTTAAACTTCATTATCCTCTAAAAGCCTTGTGTCCAAATACAGTCCCATTAAATCAGGGATTGAACATACGAATGGGGGGGGGGGGGGCAATTTAGTCCATAGAACCATGTGAGCATCAAAGACTCACTGGACTTGCGTCCATTTGTGAGTATTTCCTGTTGTAGTGTATCTGAGTCATAGAGATGTCAGCTAAAGAACACAGATAATGGAGTATTTTGCATACAAAAAACTGCAAAATGGCTGGTTCTCCATTTACTAATAGCTGCACGAGGTCATTCAACTTCCTTTTGCAGAAAACCAATAGAAGATTGGAAAAAATTATTAAAAATTAACTATATCAGGACACTGGAAAACACCCAAAGGACATGAAAACTGCTATTGTATTGTAGAAAAAAGAAAGGAAGGAAGAAAAGAAAGAAAATAGCAAGAGAATGAAAAAAAAAGAAAGAAAGAAGGAAAGGAAGGAAGGAAAAGAAAAAAGGGAGAAAGAGAGAGAGGGAGCAAGAAAGGGAGGGAAGAAAGGGAAGAAGGAAGGAAGGAAGGTCACAGCACAATAAACTTGTGAGCTTCTTGCTTAGGGTATTTCTATGAAAATTTCACTGGCCAGAGGTGGTAAAGTTGGTTTTGGGTAGGTGTCAGAGCAAGGAAAAAACAAACAACCACATTAAAAAATGGGCAAAGGACGTGGACACCTCTTTAAAGAAAGCGTGCACATGGCCAACAATCATGAAAAAATGCTCATCACCACTAATCATCAGAGAAATGCAGATCAAAACCACAATCAGATACCATCTCATACCAGTCAGAATGGCTACTACTAAAAAGTCAAAAGAACAACAGATGCTGATGAGGCTGCAGAGGAAAGGGAATGCTTATACACTGTCGGTGGGAATGTAAGTTAGTTCAGCCTGTAAAAGTCTTTCACTGTGGAAAGCAGTTTGCAAATTTCTCAGATAACTTAAATCAGAGCTACCATTCAACTCAGCAATCCCATTCTGGGTATATATCCAAAAGAAAACAAATTGTTCTACCAAAAAGACACATGTACTCAAATGTTCATTGGAACACTGTTCACAATAGCAAAGACACGGATTCAACCTAGGTGACCATCAATGGTAGACTGGCTAAAGGAACTGTGATTACATCATGGAATACTACACAGCTACACAAAGAATGAGATCATGTCTTTCGCAGCAATATGGATGGAGGTGGAGGCAACAATTCTAAGCAAATTAGCACAGGAACAGAAAAGCAAATACTACATATTCTCACTTATAATTGGGACTTAAGCATTGAGCACACATGGACATAAACACAGGAATAGCAGACACTGCAAACTATTAGAGGGAGAAGGAAGACAGAGAGATGTGGGTTGAAAAACTACCCATTGGGTACGATGCTCACTATCTGGCTACAATATACCCATGTATCAAACTTGCCCATGTATCCCCTGTACCTAAAATAAAAGTTGGGAAAAAAGAAATTTGATGAGGAGATTTTGGGAGCAAGAGAACCATAGAAAGGCCGATATAATTCATATGCATATGCAAACTACATATGTACATGGAGACACCAGAGAACCTGGCAACCTCAAAAGCCTGAGAAGCCTTGTAAAGTTCTTCCACTTTTGAAGATGTTCCTCAACTCCCCAATGCAGCTTGGGTGGCAGAAAGCGAAGCGTTAGTGGCTGGAGGAGTTTGAGTATAGCTTCTGCACAAAATACTGGCTGACCACTGAAGTATACAGACACAGGGAGACTCCTAGAGAACCAAGCACTTAAAAAGACAAAACCAAAAAACTAGCATTGACTTCAGTGGTTGCACGCCACAAGGAAGACTGAGTTTTTCAGTTTGTATTTACATGTCTATCACTGACTAAAACATAAAAACACACCTCTCAGGAAAAAAAACAGAATCCAGAGTCATTTCAATGCCTTATCTACAGTATCCACTTTTATTTTATTTATTTATTTATTTATTTATTTATTTATTATTTGGGACAGGGTCTCACTCTGTCACCCAGACTGGAGTGCAATGGCACAATCTCGGCTCACTGCAACCTCTGCCTCCCAGGTTCAAGCAATCCTTATGCCTCAGCCTCCAGAGCAGCTAAGATTATGAGCATGCACCACCATGCCCAGCTAATTTTTGTATATTTAGTAGAGATGAGGTTTCTTCATGTTGGCCAGGCTGGTCTCAAACCCCTGGCCTCAAGAGATCCATCCACTTCAGACTCCCAAAGTGCTGGGATTACAAGCATGAACCACCATGCCTAGCCTAATGTCGTCTCTTAAAGCAAAAATTACTAGACCAAGGGAAAAAAGAGAATCAATCAAAATTTGTGCTTAATAGTCCAGATATTGTATTTAGTAAAGACTTCAAAGCAGCTATTATAAATATATCCAAATAATTAAAAGATAATACCCAAAGTATGAGTAAACAAGTAGGGATTATCAATAGAGAAGAAAGAATTATTTTTTAAAAAATGGAAATTCTAGAACTCAAAAGTACAATAACTGAAGTTGAAAAGGAACTAGATAGGCTAACCAGTGTATTTGAGATGGCAGAAGAAAGAATCTGTGAATGTGAAAAAATAGACCAAGAAAAAAGCTCAAGTCTGAAAAAGAAAGACAAAAAACTTGAAGAAAACTATACAAGACTTAGATATCTGTGGGGTCAATGTCAAGTGTCGCAACATATGTTTAAGTGGGGGTGCCAGGAGGAGAGAAGAAGAAAGAGGGAAGAAGAGTTGTTAAAGAAATAATGACTAAAATCTTTCCAAATTTGGTGAAAATGTATTATCCTTCATGTATGTATAAGAAGTTTCACAAACCCAACGAGGAACACACAAAAGAACTATGAGTAGACACATTATAATGAAAGTTAGAAGAAAAGAGAAAGATTTTGAGAGTAGCAAGAAAAAAACCAACATATTCTATGTGGATGATCTTTCATCAGGAATGATGGATTACTGAAAACATTGCTATAAGAGTGGAAAGACAAAAAACCAGAAATCCAACAAAAATGCTGACCAATAATTTCATATCTAACAAAACAACTCATCAGAAATGAAGGTAAAATAAAGTCATGTCCAAATAAAATTTTAATGTGTTTCTAGTTGCTCTGTGCTACAACATATACTAAAGAAAATCCTCCAGACAGAAATGAAGCAATTCTAATTATATTCTGCATCCACAAGAAATGGTAAACATGTGTGTGAATACAAAATATTGATCTATATATACACACAATATTGATCTATATATATGCTATGCTGTTTATATATACAATAATTTTTGCTTCTCCTAATTCCTCTAAAAGATATATGAATATTTAAAGGAAAAATTAAAACACACTATTATTTTGTTTCTAATGTTTATAGGTGTGATATATGAAAACAATAGTATAAACATGGGTTGAGTGTGTTATTTCAGTGCAGATTTCTTATGTGTTCTGGAAATACTTCAGTGTCAACTTGAAACATGTTGACATTAGTCAAAGATACATACTGCATACCATAAAGCGACCACTAAAATAACAACATGAAGCAATACAGGTAAAAATGTAACAGATGAATTAAAATGGTACACTAAAAAATTCTGTTTAACATAAAAAGTAGTAAAGGGAGAAACAGAGGTAAAACAACTGACAAAAACAGAAAACAAATAGCAAAATGGCAGACCTAATTTCAAACATATCAATAATTATATTAAACGTCAATTATTTAAAGACTCCAATCAAATGAGACACTCATCCATTGCTAGGAAAAATGCAAAACAGTACAGAAATTTTGTAAACTTTTGGTGTTTTTAAGCATATTGGCCAGCCGTGGTGGCCCACACCTATAATGCCAGCACTTTGGGAGGCCAAGGTGGGTGGATCACCTGAAGACAAGAGTTGAAGACCAGCCTGGCCAACATGATGAAACCCTGTCTCTACTAAAAAATATACAAAATTAGCCGAGTGTGGTGGCAGGGGTCTGTAATTCCAGTTAGTTGGGAGGCTGAGTCGGGAGAATCACTTGAACCTGGGAGGTGGAGGTTGCAGTGAGCCAAGATCGCACCACTGCACTCCAGCCTCGGCAACAAGGGTGAAACTCTGTCTCAAAATATACATATATATAAAAAGCATACCATGTAATCCAGCGATTTTACTTTCAGGTATCTTACACAATAGAAAGGAACATTTATGTTCACACAAAGTTTTGTCTGTAATGGTCATCGAAGCATTATTTATAGTAATAGCTCAAAACTGGAAGGATTGCAAAGATTCACCAACTGGTGAATGAATACACAAGATGTCGTATATTCATACAATGGAATATAATTCAGTAACAAGAAACAAACTACTGATACAAGCAACACTATAGATGGAACTCAAAGGGTTTTGCTAAATAAAAGAAACTGGACAGAAAAGGCTGTCTAATGTGTAGTTCTGTTTAGATAAAATTTAAATGTGGCAATAACAATGGTGACAGAAATCAGTGATTTGTCAGGGCTAGTGCTGGTGGCAGAGACTGACTGCAAAAAAGGCATAAGGGAAATGTTGGGATGGAAATAAGTATTCTAAAACCAGATTTTGGCACTGTTTTCATGATGGTTGATTTAATAATACTGAAAGAGTTATACACTTGAAGGGGGTGAATTTCATTTTATATAAATTATATCTCAATAAAATCTCAAAGAAAGAAGCAGATTGAATTACAAAGTTATTAAGATTCCTGGTGTGTGTGTGTGTGTGTGTGTGTGTGTGTGTGTGTGTGTGTCTGTGAAGCAATGCTTTATTCCACTTCTGAATTACTGGACTTTTGCTTATACTGATGAAATGCTGCCTTGGTAATTATTTTCTTACCTGATTCCTAAGTAGCTTAAAATCATGCAATGCGTTAGAGGAGAATAGACGGCTACTAGTTAGCGTTCATGACTGATCATGAACACAATGCTTGCACATCTCGTACATAGTGTGAGAGTGGAGCATTGTGGCCTGTATTTAAACATTTCTGATATACAAAGATTAAAGTTCTGATATACACAGATTGAAATATGAGGAAGGAAGTCACCATTATAATTCCTATTTCTTCATGGAGCAACATGAATGGAACATAGCCAGGGGCCTTATCATTACTATTATTCCTGATTGCAGTGGTGGTCACGAAGGCATTTGTTGATGTTGATGGTGACACTGGTAGTGACTTGGGTGATGGCAGTAGTAGTGGTAACAAGCCTGAAACCATGGGATCATTTGTGTAAAAGGACAAACAAAGCAAGACAGAAATATTTTGCAGGTATATTCTCTATTCCCTTTAGACGTGGTAAGGCAGGAGTGATCTTAGCACTCTAGCTGGCTTTTCTCACAACACAAATGGAAAAGGTTAGTTCATTTGGCACCTCAGTACAGCTCTCCTTTCCATCTCCTCTACTGCACAGAAGTCTATTCTAATGTACGCAGCTCCTATAGTAAACTAGCTCATTGTGTGTTGACATTTTACCTTTGTGTACAACAAGAAGGTCATGTAAAGGAAACACCATTCTGGCCATGCCCCTGCTTAATCCTTAAAATTCTCACTGGAAAATACTGCATCAACATGCTTCATCGTGGGCTTGTGGCATTTTGTTGTGTTTTATTTTGTTTTGTAGCTAGAACAATGCTTTTTTTGGTTTGGGCACCGTATTGCCTGGGGAAGAAAGGGAAATGTCTGTTATTGCTTGCTAAACATCTACCATGTAACCAGCCAAACCGCAGGAGCTAATCTCAAACCAGGGAGTTGACTTCTCAAGGAAGGAGTCCTGTGGTTTACATTCCTTTGACTGTAACCTCGTGAGTTGCCACACATTTCCACCTAATTTTTCTATATGTACTTCAATATGTAGATTTTGTGCTATTGCAGTCTGTGGTGTTTTATTTGAATTTTCTTTAAGAGGAGAAATAACCAACACTTTGTATTCTTCTGTCTGTAGTGTCAAGATTAGAATCAGGTCACACAATTTCAAGGTCTATTTAATAAGCTGTTTTGCCTCTTTCTCAATGTAATTTTTACTAAACTCACCTGGAAAGTAGCATTCATTCCTATATTCATTCTTCCATTATGACTTTTAAAATACCTTCTATGAACCCTTTTTAATGCACTGGGAAAATAAAGGTAAGATATATAAGGTCTGATTTTTACCCCTAAAGACCCTATAGTCTGATACAGATTCTGTTCATTAGTGTACCTGAAGCAAACAGAATGTTTAAATGAGGTAACTGAGAAGAGTTTAAGGAAGACACTATCAATAATGCATTCATGAAAACCACAAAGGGATAATAAGCACCTCACAGCTAGTTAGATCAAAGAACCACTACCACCAGTAAATGTGAAGGAGAATAGGTCATATATACATCACAAATAAAGAGGCTTGTGGCTCTAGAAAGAAAATGCTGCAAAAGGAACCATGTCCTGAGGTTGGAAATACAGCCATTGCAAACATGTGACCAGCAGATGGGAAGATGGGGAAGTAACTATCTCACTTGTACTCTACTCCCCCATTTTTTCAGCGCCTCCAATTGATCAATCTAGCTGGAAGCAAGGGGCATGGGAGCTTGAATTGTGTAATCCATAAAAGTGAACTTCCTAACACACAGGGAAATATCAAGAAAAATGTGGAGTAAATCTAAAGAAAACAAAGAGAAAACAGAATACAGACTAATTTGGAAATGACATCTCATCAATAAACGTGCTTTGGAAAAGGATTAAAATGGTTAGTTCCATTTAATCTAATTAATTCATCCATTTAGCTATGATTTCTTCATTAGTAGAAAACAGATTCCAAGTAATAGCTACAAATTTGTAAAACCAGAGATAGGAGGCGTATGATTGAACCCTATTACTTTAATCATTTCCATACAACATGACACACTGCACAGTTGTTTCTTTATTTCAAGCTCTATCTAAACTTCATCTTAATGTTATGAGACAAATACTAAACATACAGGAAAAGACTATGGAAAGAGAAAGGAGGGAAAAAGTAGAAAGGAAGTCAAAATGAGATAGTGTGAATGTGAAGAAAGAGAAGAGAAGAGAAAAAGAGATAGGGAAAGATGGAAATCTAAATGAAAAGGCAATGGAAGAGAAATACGTTGTGCTGTTGTGAATAATTTTGAATAACCTTAGTCATATCAAAAAAGGTCATTTTATATTGAGAAATCTCAAGTTCTGGCAAGCAGAAAATTCTTATAGCTCCTTTTGCCCCTCTGATTTTTTTTACATGTTAAATTAATCTGAGTTTTCTCTTAAGCTTTTTTCTCTTCTTGTTCTACATAGTGTCATGAAAAAACGTGCTTCAAATATCACCTCAGTGCTTATAAATCCCATTTCTATATGTTAGCTTTAACCTTTATTTTCTCTCAAGATTAAGGTCCATATAACCAAGGAATAATCACACATTTCCACTGGGATGTCAAATTCAATTTGTTTAAAATCAGACCTGACTTTAGTACCAAACCTTTTATCCAGGATAGAAACTCAGCAGTATCAGTGAATATCCTTTCACCCTCACCTCCAAATACAATCAGGCATTAATTCCTTCAGGTTCTTCTGTGTTCAGATTTCTCTTGCCTTCTAGCATTTGAAAATACTCTTTCCACTTCTTCATCCTTTCTATCTTCCCTACCTCCTTCTCAACTTGTATCTTACCAAGGTAACCCCAACTCAAAACTCTGGGGTTCAACCTAAATCTTCTGTATGTTTTCAAGCCTGATTCAGATGCCCCTCTGATGGAATCTTAACCTAGCATCTTAACATCCTCTTTTTATAACATTTTCATAAATATTTTACTAATCTTGTTTCTTATATGTGTCTCATTTACTAGATTAAATCTATAGTAGAGACAGGGCTGTATTTCTTTTGTTCACTCTAGCATCCTTAGTCCCTAGCATTACGTCTGTGTGACAGCAGATCTTCAATAAGTGTTACTTGATGAATGGATGATATTTTTAATGATTTAGTTATTGTATCCAAACTTAGAATCCAGTTTCTGATATACAAGGGGTTTTCCTAATTTAAGTATCTGTACAAAATAAGTTCTTTCTAAGTTCCTCTTTAGATAGAAATCAGACTTTACCGAATTCTGAATTAACGTTTGGCACATTAGATTGAACGGAATCAGAAACATGTTGCTCTTCCCATTGTAAGCCACAGAGATAAATATTCATATGATAAAGTTCTGCTTATCAAAGTCAGGTCTTCCCAGATACTAGAGTGATTCATAGCTAAATCATCCAAAGGCAAGATAATATTGGTCTTTATTTTGGAACCAGCATCTCATCTTAAAATTTGATGGTGGGGCTACTAATAGAATGGTATCCTGATTACAGAGTCTTCAGTGTGCTTGGAAGGCACTCTGGTGGACCTATTTTACTTGTACTCTGGGCTATTCAGAGGTGCAAAAATAATTAAAAATCCCTCTTGACTTCTGGAAGAGCAAAACTTATCTTCTGAATTAATGCATTTTAGAATTGGACTGCAGTGCAGCAGTATTGGGCACTCGGACCGATGAGCTTACTCTGTACAATCACTTGGAGAATAAAGTACAGCTGAACCATACACTGTATTAACAAGCTAGAACTTGGGTTAAATTTGACTATTGATTCATTCTTTGGCATCATTGCCGTTATGAGTCTTTGCCTCTCTTTAACCTTAGCTGAAGCCACAAACATTGTCTGATCTTGCTGACACCTGGGTTGCACTCAGAATGATGAATGTGGAAGCTTTGGGGAGGCAAAAAAGTCATAATACCCATAATCTAAAACTGGTTCAAGGAATCACCATGAATCAACCAAAGATCTGATGAGCATAAGGCCAGCTAGCAGCCTAACATTTAGCATCTATTGCCTTTCCTAAAGAATTGGAACCTGCCTGCTCAAATGAGAGAAGAGGGTAGAAAGGACACTTAAGCTTTGAATAAAAGGCATTTTAAAATTTTTGGTTTTTTGGTGGTAGTGGTTGGAAGAAGGCAAAATATGCTTCAGTCTCTCTGATATTTACATTATTTTCAATGTCTTCTTAATGAGATATTTAATATATGTATTAGTCAATATAGATTGGGTAACTACTGGAAGAATGAGTAGTAGGGAAAGTTTACAAAACATTATTAAATATGCCCTCAGTCTCCTGATTGCAGTCTTTGGTCATTATCTGTCCATATCTGGTCAAAATTTAGGGTTGAAACAAGAGATTGATAAGCTAAAGCTATGGTACCAACTGCCTACTTATTCAGGAGATGTGTCAGAATCATCTGGAGACTCTTCGCAGACCTCATTCCTGAATCCTCTGCCCCCAAAGCATTGATTCAGTATATCTGGAGTGGGGTTCAGAAAACTCAGTTTAGAACTCCTTCTAGAAACCTAATTTAAGAATATGTCTAATTTTATATTCTAAATTCACAAGCCTTTGCTTAAAATCAAAAACTTAAAAAATAAACTAATTGCTATTCTACATTGCTTTAGATTGTACAAAATTGTCGTTATATTATTTTTACTGACATATATGTTTGTGTGTATACATCTGCACACGTTGTTTTTCTGTACCATGTAGTGATTCCTATGTTCTTCATTGGTTTAGTGCTGCAAAGCAGTGTCTCTCTTCTGGAGGGCTACAGGATAGGCAACTAGCACGTGCTATTTAATGCTTCGGTTTTGTTTTATCCGACAAGGTAATACAATGTAAGCTCAGGAGCAGTAATTTCTTTATTTGGGGGATGACCATGTTTTCCATTACTTTTCAGTAATTGGCTTTTTAATGTTAGGATTCCATTGTATACCTGTTTTAAATTGCACATCGTTCACACCTTTTCTGAATGTAGATGTGACATTAATTATAAATGCATGAAATATGGTTAATGGTGAATCAGCCAGTGTAAGAGAAAGTTGGGACAGAGAGCCAATTCTGTCATTGCAATGCCAGACTACATTGATTTGCTATTTGGATAGTATCTTGAAAATAGTAAGTAATAGAAACATTTTTATAGCTTAACTTTCACCAAATTCTCTGCCTTCCTGGATGCCTTTAATAAGTAAAGCATACAGATTTGAGGGTCCATCCTATGTAACCCTAAGCATCTCCAAGGCCTTTCAAAACGTTGTTGAGGGTCCCTAAAAATTATTTATATGTAAATTGTTCCAATGAAAGCTCTATTTTCCATTGTTAAATGAAATAATTAACATCACAATAAGAAGTATGTTTTCATCACTCCAGTGATTTAGTGAGTAGATGCTTGCGTATGTACACATCTTAGTGATTAAAAACCCTCTCACACTCCAGCCTGGGCAACAGAGTGAGATGCCCTATCTCAAAAAAAAAAAAAAAAAAAAAAGCCTCCCCGAAGATCTCTCCATACTGAAGGATAAGCTTCATTCAAATTCCAGTATCAATTCTTTAAGCCACTGATAGAAAAAAAAGTAAAATAAATAAATAAATAACATTAGAAGAAAAGAAATAGCATTGTTTCTTTTCTTTCCATCAATTAAGTTGTAAAAAATACCAGGGTCAAGTCTTAAAACACTCCATCACAACCTTAAAAGTAAATTCTGCAGACTCTTCACCTTATCCCAAGCCATGGCCATCGCTCTAACTCAGACTTGTCTAGGCGTGCACATTGGCAAAGAAAGCTCTGCTCGTGGGCACCCTTTGGCAAAGACTTTGATTTAACAGAAGATTTTAATCCACAATTGAGGTCTTATGAATGGGAATGCCAATTTTTAACTCCAAATAGTATTTATTAACTGGTTACACTACTACATATGGAACTTTGAGTGCTTTTATAGAGAGTCTGGGAGGTAGTTTGAAAGAGCTCTTTTTATAAAGTCTTTGAGTAATGCAAGAAACTCAATTCAGTGCTATCATGAAACCTGTGTGTGGAGTACTGTGGGGGTGAGCGTGGAGTCTTCTTACTTGAGGACCAAGTGATTTGCTGGTTGCACACTGGAAGACTCAGAGATTACTGTTGAATTTTAGTGTGTGTATACTGCCAGCTCATCAGCAGTACGTTGAGCTGCATGGTGGTATCAAGCAATGATTACATTGTTGCATTGGAGAGGCTGATGGAGCAGAAGCTTCAGCACTCTCGGTAGACAGTTCCCCAGAGGTGGCTTTTCAACCTTGAACCAACTTCAGGAAAAAGTGGAGAAGGGTCCATAGTTATGGGGCCATGTATATGGGTTGGGCTGTGATGAGGCTTAGCAAGTCCCAGACGCCTGGGCTGCACACACCTCAAAGGGACTGGGCCACTGGAGGACCTCCCAGGGTGATCTAACTTGAAGTAGCTAAGATCATTCATCCTCCAAAGTCAATGAGGTCACCCCTACAGATTCCTGGAAAGAATTAAAGAGAATTTGCTGGAGATTTGAATAGGGCTTTGTAGAGAACCACAGGTCGCATAGTATGTAGGAGGGCATACATGATTTCTATGTAAATGCAACCCAATCCGTATCTCTAAGCTGGTGTGGTCTGAAGAAACAAAGGTTACATAATCTGTACTGGCTCTGGCAAAGTCTTAGCCATTGTTTTTTTAGATAGCCTCATAGAAAAGGCTGCTGGAGCTGGTTAATGGGTAAATGCAGTTAAACCTAATTGAAACGTTATTTCTTAAGAGTACTGATTAAGAACTTTATATT
The DNA here is from genome assembly GCF_001698545.2 of Rhinopithecus bieti. Classification (NCBI taxonomy): domain Eukaryota; kingdom Metazoa; phylum Chordata; class Mammalia; order Primates; family Cercopithecidae; genus Rhinopithecus; species Rhinopithecus bieti. The sequence continues at coordinate 3,543,064 of NW_016804051.1, forward strand.
ATTCTGTAAGGAATTTTCTAATAATCTCTCCTGGGTCTCTGCTCCTGGTTCTGTCTTTTCAACAGCTGTATTATTAATTTGGACTAACTAAATAAATGTATTATGTGTATGTGTATGCATACACATACACGTATATGCAAATACATATAAATACATGCACACACATGCATATGCATATATACACACACATGTATACAGACATATATACATACATACATAGATGTTTATATGTTTGCCATAATTAATTTGCTGATGAGACAAATCTGGAAGGGACATTTAATACCATAACTGACCCTAAGATATTTAACAAAGTCCAGTAACTTAGAATGATGAACCAAAACCTAAAAAAGAAAGTTACATAGAGAGAAATGCAAAGTATATTTTTATTTTAATCAATTACACAATTATAATATGATAGAAAGTGCACTGTGGGAAGAAGCTGGTTTCCAGCCCTTGCCTTGTCATTAAGTTAGGTCCAATTAGACAAATTAGGCCTTGAGATAGAATGTAAATCCCAGGCCGGGCGCAGTGGCTCAAGCCTGTAATCCCAGCACTTTGGGAGGCCCAGACGGGCGGATCACGAGGTCAGGAGATCGAGACCATCCTGGCTAACCCGGTGAAACCCCGTCTCTACTAAAATACAAAAAACTAGCCGGGCGAGGTGGCGGGTGCCTGTAGTCCCAGCTACTCCGGAGTCTGAGGCAGGAGAATGGCGTGAACCCGGGAGGCGGAACTTGCAGTGAGCTGAGATCCAGCCACTCCGTCTCAAAAAAAAAAAAAAAAAAAAAAAAAAAAAAAAAAAAGAATGTAAATCCCTTTATCTATAAGATGACTAGGGTTTGAGCAGATCATTTCTGAAATCTCTTAAGACTCTAAATTATGAGTGTGAGGGTTGCCTGGCTGTGTTTATTGTTAGAAAAGCACATGGCTTCGATTCGACAGATGGAAGTACAAGGTCTATTATTTAACAGTTGTATCCAGGCCGCACGCGGTGGCTCAAGCCTGTAATCCCAGCGCTTTGGGAGGCCGAGACGGGCGGATCACAAGGTCAGGAGATCGAGACCATCCTGGCTAAAACGGTGAAACCCCATCTCCACTAAAAAATACAAAAAACTAGCCGGGTGAGGTGGTGGGCGCCTGTAGTCCCAGCTACTCGGGAGGTTGAGGCAGGAGAATGGCGTAAACCTGGGGGGCAGAGCTTGCAGTGAGCCGAGATCCGGCCACTGCCCTCCAGCCTGGGCCACAGAGCGAGACTCCGTCTCAAAAAAAAAAAAAAAAACAGTTGTATCCATTTGAGCAAGCTATTGAAAGTCTCTGAGCCTCCGTTTTCTCATCTGTTGGATACAAATTATAACTACTTACTAGAGTTTGAAGAAGCATAAAGGGAGATAATACATATGAAGTACAAGGAGAGAGTCCAGCACATAGTAGAAATTAACATATATAATGTATTATCTTAATTCAGCCTTGTTTTAAAATTTTTTAAAGGTTTAGAAGAAATTTCCATCATTCAGAAATCTAAGTGAACAAATAATATAATATTTACTGCCAAAGTTCAAGCATCTATTATTGTTCACAGTTTATAAGAAGAGTTATTTGCTAAGAGTGATGTCTCTAAATCGGGTGCTCCTATTTTAAGATAAACCATAACAAATTAGAGCTTATTAAAAAGAACATATGGAGAGAAAGGAGAGTTTTGGGAAGTTATTTCACATAAATAATCATTGGAAAAATGCAATGTATCATGCGAGACATGCAGGTTGTAAAGGGACATTGAAAGTTTTATAAAAATTATTTTTGGCATTTGATCATCAATGACATCAAGTAAGGGATAGTCTGGTTATATGTTGCCTCTGAGAACCAGGTAGAACCAAGTAACAGAACTGACATAGAGGCTGATTTCAATTCATTATGAAATGAACATTGCATCAACTAGACAGATCTGATATTGAAAAGATGACCTCATGACTCAGGGACATCCCCATCACTATGGGCCTCAAAAAGTTGTAGATGACCTTTAATTAACATGGTAGAAAGAATCTTGCATTGGCTTAGAGGTTGAACCACATGATATTTAGATTTCCTTGTAACTTTGAGACTCTATAATTCCAAGAAGGAAGTGGGTTGACAAGGCTTACATTCTGCAAACCAGTTTCATCAGAACTGCTGTGTTGTGACCTGAAATATGAAGGTGTTTTTCACAAACAATAAGACAGACTTCTTCCCAGCACAAGAATTTCCCCTGAGGAATTCTCTGATGTTGGCACCTTTTGAAACAGTGCTTTGGCAACATACATGAGCCTGCGGCAAATATATCTAGACTCCATCAGGTTTGCTTCCTCTTTATCACCCTGACACTTTTCCTATAGCCAACACACAGCACTCGGCTTTATTAATTAGGCAGAGTTACTGTGTATTTATCCAAATTTTCAACTCCTTGATCTTCCTTCTCTCATCTGTTATTTTACTCTGCTAAAGTGCTTGCCTAGTGTGGGTTCGGTCATTTAAATTTTTGGCTCTGGCTTCAACCACAGATGTTGGGTCATGTTTTATTGTCGTGTCTTTAAGAATGACAGAGGAATGTAGAGGGGGCTGAGAAGCTTGGGCAGTGTCACACCCTAAGGTCTTTGTTTCTATTATCAAAGCTGAAGATGTAAGCCTTTGGGGAAATTTGAAAGTTTGTCCTCTGGGCAGTGGTATATTCTTTCACTCAGAGGCTGGCCTCTATTTCCCATCCGTGCACACCTTGGGGCTTCCTACAATATGAAGTATTTGAATGCTGCCTTATTTTTAGAAATCTCAGTGTAGTGAGCAGTCTTCTCAGATAGTTCCAAATAATCCACACCTCCTAATATTCACAATCTTTCTATTCCTTTCGTTTTTAGTGTGGGAGGGACCTAGTAACTTGCACCTAATGAGAATATGGCAAAAAGGATAGGATGTTACAAAAGCATGTAGGCTCTCTCTCTCTCTGTCTCTCTGTCTCTCTCTCTCTCTTTCACTGGCTTTGATGAAACAAGCTTCCAGGTTTGAGAAATCCACGTGGCATAGAATTGAGAACCCTGTCAAAAAAAGCCGAAGGCCTTTAGTCCAACAACCCACAAATAACTGAATCAACAAACTGTGACCTCAGAAGTGGATTCTTTTTGAGTTTAGCCTTGAGATGAGACCATTTTAACTCCAGCTGACAACTGGATTACAACCCATGACAGACCCTGAAGCACAGAACCCATTTACTTTGTGCCTGGATTCCTGACATATAAGAGCCATGGGATAATAAACGTGTGTTGTTTTAAGTGACTAAGTTTTCGAATGATGAGCTATATAGAAATAGATAACTAATATACTTGTTATAGTAGATAAAAACCCAAGGCTGCACTATAAATACTTTAGGTACCAATTATTCACATTACTACAGAATAAACTCTAGGATTCCTTTTAATCTAAGTGCCTTTAAGAAATTAAGTCTTGTGTATCTTTGACTATTGGGAGTAGAAAAATGTAGAGTTAAAACAAAAGACTCATTGTTAATTAAAAATTAACAAGAAGGTACAGTAAGACGTCTTTATGAGCTTTGGGTGTTATCGATCAGGGATTCATTAGAGAAATAGAACAAGTAGGAAGTATATAACAAGGGACTTATTGCAAAGAATTGGCTTACACAATTATAGACTAGCTAGACAAATCTGAAATCTGCAGAGCAGGCCAGCAAAGAAGGACAGGCTGGAGCTGTCAGGTGAAAACAGAAGCTTCAGTCCATGGGGAAAATTTCTTATTCTCCTGGGAAATCTCAGCTCTGCAGTTAAGACCATTCAACTGGTTTAATCGGGTCTACCTAGATTAATCTAAAACAATCTCCCTTACTTTAAGGCAGCTGATTATGGACTTCAGTTACATCTACAAAATACCTTCACAGCAACAGCTAAATTATGGTTTGATTGAATAACTGGAGACTATTGTAATACTGAATAACATATCATATAAATTGAAGTGGACATATACAACTGGCCATCAATCATTTAAATCAAAGGAAAATAAATGTGAAATTTGAAATTTGAAATGCTCATAACATTCTAGTAACCATTTGCAATGAAAATTAAAGCCAACATTTTGTTTTCATCTTCATGGAGAAACTTACACAGTTGAAAATAAATATAAGCCAGTTCTACAATTAAGTTTAAAAATGTGTTTCTTTCTCAGATCCTTATTTTATTCAGAACTTTGAGGGCCACATTTGAATTGTTAACTCCAATGATATAAAACTATTCAAATATTCAACACAATATTTAATTATTTTCTCAATTTTTATTTACGTGGTAAAATATTAAGTAAATGTTATAATCATGTTTTAATGGAATTATTTTATGGACAAAGAAAGAAAACTGTTGTTAAAACTTTGTCCAATTATCAAAAACACTAATCAATTTTTCTTTGACTTGTTTACTGGATCCTAAAGCTTGTTTTTTAATATCTAGCAATTGAGCCATCTCAGGGGTAAATGGTAGGATAAAGATTCTCTTCTACATGTCTAGTCACTAAAGACACTATTACCATAAATAAGTGATTGGGGCCAAAAAAAGCATAAATTGTGGGTTAATTACTTATTGTAACCAAAAATTAAGATCATTTTATATATTCTATATGCACTTATCTATTTATCAAATATTTATTAAATGCTAAGCAGGGGTATAGTTCCTGGAGATAGAATGATCCCTCCCTTTATTTTAATCTAAAACAAATGAGATTTGAATTAAAAAAACAAAAATAATGATAGAGATAATCAGTAGATGGCATTTTTATCAAGTGAAGTAAATCTGATTTGTTTGGATCCCTGTTCTTTTAAGGAAAACACCTTAAAAGATAGCATTTAAGGACAAATTGTATGTGGCATTTACACTCCCTGAGAGGAAAAGCTACAAAAAAGCAGCTGGAAATCTCAGAGGGGAAGTTTGGAACATCAGCAATGAAGGAAATACAGCAAGAATTTACAAATACCTGGGTAAACATAATAGACTATTCTTTTGAGTTATTTGAAACTGTTAGACACTTGAATGCAACATCTGCCTGCAAGTTCTGGAATCTCTTGAGGTCAGTTACTTCTGAATTGTGTGGACTTTATGTTCCTGCAGAAATAGCCTTGAGAAGTCTGGGATTCTCACTGGCAACTATGTTGCACCAAGTACTAGAAGCAGCTGAGAAACATATCCAGATACACGGTTTAGGGGGCATTTTGAGATACTTTTGTTATTAAAGAGACCTTGGTGCATCTCAGGATTTATAAAGAACTTATCAGAGAGATTAGAATTCCACTGAGTTCCACAGTGTGATGTGTGGCTTCCACATTGTGTAGGAGGTGGGTGTATTATACTCACAAATTTCTCCCTTCTCCTCCTCCTTTATTTTCCAACTCAAATACCTGATAAAACAACTAGTTTATGTGACACAGTGTGACCTACTAATTTTGGGCTTCCTGCAGATTCTTCAAAATGTTTGAAGCCCAGCCATTTGGTTTACTTTAAATAAGATATTGACATAAAAATATAGATCAATAAAATATATTCTCAGTAGCAAAGAAAATTTGAAATAAAATAGAAAAAAATCTATTTCCTTATAATCAAATTTGAAGCATTAAAGAAATACGTGTCCATTTCTCAGTGACCTTCAAGCATGCGTTCATTTCTCTAACATATTCCCTCCATCTCCTCCTTAAAAACGCAGGAGCCTAAACCAAGAACATTACAAAGAAGTTTACATATCAGACAAGATATTGGACGTGGTCATCTTTCCAGGATCCTCGGTACTTTTCACCCTGACAGTAGGACACAAACCCATTTCCAATGTTCTCAACCATTCTCTGTGGTTTCTTTGCTGGCTATCAGCTACCTTTGTACCACAACCACCTGAAAATCAATCTCTCTCTCTCTCTCTCTCTCTCTCTCACATCCTCAAGATAACTACAGTCTTTACATGGTCTTTACGCTCAGTGTTTGACTAAATATGTCAAGCTAAAGGTATAGAAACTGACTCAACCCAGCTAGACTGAGACCACATATCCTCCCAAGTATTTGGTAGCTGGCAGCTTTTGAACAAGACTCCTGAACTTGTCCTTGAAAACCAGTGTAATATGAATTACTGTGTTGATGGCAATGTGCACACAAACTCCCTCCCTTTTTGTGCTGCTCTCCCTTCCCTCATTAACCTCAGTAGAAACATTTCTTGTCTTTTATCCTAATGCGTAATATATATGGTGTGTCACATATTTTTATTTTGTGTGATTTCAAGTTCTTTAAAAAGATAAAAAAAGAAGCCTCCGAATTTGTTCTTTAAAATATACTAATAAAAGAAAAACTTCAGCTGAATTAACTTTAAAGAAGTTTAATTAAGCAATGAATGATTCGCAAATCAGGCAGCCTTCTGAGCCAGAGCAGGCTCAGGGACTCCAGCACAGCCACGCGGCGGAAGAACATTTATGAACAAACAAAGAAAGTAAGGTACGCAATATGGAAGTGAAGTACAGAAACAGCCAGACTGGTTACAGCTCGGCGTTTGCCTTATTTGAACATGATTCGAACAGTTGGCTACAGTTGATTGGCCAAAACTTGGTGACGGGCACAAGCATAGGCTACGGTCTTTTTACACCTCCACTTGCTACGTTAACGAGGTACAGAAAAACCTTTAGGGCAAACCTTAAAATATGTAAGGAGGCAGATTTAGGCTAAACTTGATTTAACAATACCAGTACTCTCTAGTCATATCTCCTCATTTTATATCCAAACTTCAATTAGACAGGAGTCAGCTATTATATGTAGAACCAAACAATTCAGGGGCACACATACCCACTCACATACACACTTACACACACATGCTATTATGAAGAGCTTTTCTGTACTTATTTATTTATATTTATATTTTTATTAATTTTTTTTGAGACAGAGTCTCAACTCTGTTGCCCAGGCTGGAGTGCAGTGGCATAATCTCGGATCACCACAACCTCCGCCTCCTGGGTTCAAGCGATTCTCCTGCCTCAGCCTCTCAAGTGGCTGGGACTACAGGCACGTGCCACCTTGCCCAGCAAATTTTTGTATTTTTAGTAGAGACAAGGTTTCTCCATGTTGACCAGGCTGGTCTCGAACTCCTGACCTCAAGTGATCTGCCCAGCTCAGCCTCCCAAAGTGCTCAGATTACAGGTATGACACACTGCTCCTGGCTGAATGAAGAGGTTTTAGAGGTAAAAGTAGCAAAAACAAATTTGGGGTATGTGATGTGATCGATACAAATTATTGTCACTTTCCGACTTTATTCTCACCCACACAGATAGGGAGTTTCATCCCTCACTTCCAGGGGAATTTCTTCATTTAAATGTTTGATCTATCCTCTCCTGTAATGCTGGGAACCTTCTTGTAATGCTGGTTCCTCTCTATATCTTGTGTTTTTAAGCTTTTATTTTTACTTGGTTTCTTCTTCAAAAGTTGTGATCATGATTAGTTCTCCATCTATTTGGAAAAAAAAAAAGCATGGAGGTTCCTCCAAAAATTAAAAACAGAACTACCATATAATTTAGCAATCTCACTTCTGGATATATATCTGAAGGAAATGAAGTTGATAGCCTAAAGAGATATCTATGCTCCACATTCATTACAACATTATTTGCAATAGCAAACACATGACTAAATTGTGGCATATGTATCTATACATAGCTGTGGATAGCTATACAGAGATTTGAAATATTATTCAGCCTTTAAAAAGAAGGAAACACTACAATGCACAACAACAAGGATAAACCTCAAAGACATTATGTTAAGGGAAATATATTAGCCAGAGAAAGACAAACATTGTATGACTTACATGTGGAATCTGCAAAAGTTGAACTCAGAGAAACAGGCAGTAGAATTTGAATGGTTGTTGCTAGGAATTGGAAGGAGTCATGAGATGTTGGTCAAAGGGTATAAACTTTCAGTTATGAGATAAACAAGTTCTGGTGATCTAATATACAGTATGGTGAATAAAGTTAACAATACTCTATTATATATTTGAAATTTGTTAAGACAGTAGGTCTTAAATATTCTATGCACAAACTATACGAGGTGATGGATAGGTTCAATAACAGGGTTGTGTTAATCATTTTACAATGCATACATGTATCAAAACACCATGTTTCACATAGTAAATATGCTCACTTTTTATTTATCAATTATACCTCAATCAAGCTGGGTGGGGGAGAGGGGAAGAAAAAAGAAAATATTGACTGATTCTGAGTCCTTTCTACTCAGACTTCTTTAGTCATCTCTTTACAGCCTAAATTCCTAAGAATAGGTGACATTCACAAGCGCTTAATTCCTTAGCTCCCAGTCTTGCTGTATTTTATTTTTGTTGTGTTATTTATTTATTTACTTTTTCTTTTTTGAGACAGAGTCTTGCTCTGTCCCCCAGGCAAGAGTGCAATGGTGCAATCTCGGCTCACTGCAACCTCCACCACCCAGGTTTGAACAATTCTCCTGTCTCAGCCTCCCGAGTAGCTGGGATTACAGGTGTGCGTCACCATGCCCAGCTAATTTTTTTGTATTTTTAGTAGAGATGGGTTTCAACATACTGACCAGGCTGGTCTCGAACTTCTGACCTCATGATCCACCTGCCTCGACCTCCCAAAGTGCTGGGATTACAGGTGTGAGCCACCATTCCCAGCCATTATTTTTTATATTGATACTTATTTTAAGCATACAGAAAAATGTAGTGGATGACAACATATGCTCATGTACTGCCGAAAGCTTGGTCACATTTCATCTGTATTCATTTTTTCAGTCTTTACAAAAAGAGAGAATATTGCAGATACAATTAAACACCCTTATTCCTCCCTCTTTTTAATGAGTGTCTATTTCAGTTCTTGCCTTCAGAAAGTTGAACTACCAGGGATGAATACTGCTTATCTTCTTTTTGAAAGTTCTCCAGGAAATGAAAAGTTAACCTGCCACAGATTGATTACTCTGATTGGTATAACGAAAACCAAGCCTTTTCTATTTGGTGTTAGAACTCATATAATGGTTTGCAGATATATATATACATAATGATATACATACATATATATATATATATATACACACATAATGATATACATATATATATATATTTGATAGTTGATACCTCTTCCTGAGTATGTATTCTTCAGGCTCAGGAATAGCACTCCATAATGGCTTAACAGGTCCATATGGTGTTACCCCTTCTCTGTTCTGCTCCTGGGGTGGACCAGGTAGCCCCTGGAGTTCCAAAGCTAGTGGTAAAATCACCCAGTTTGTGCCTGTTAGTGGTCCTGGGAAGCTAATATACCAATCCTAAAAATCTGTATTTTCTGTCTATGCCTAAAATTTACCCCACTATAGAGGCTATCACGTGGGCTCCAGATTTGATGGCGTTAAGGAATTATCTTTTTTTAAATGAGCTAAAAATCTAAGCTTCCTCAAGTCCAGGATTTCTGCCCGTTTTGTTCATTGCTTTACCACTATTTCTTCTTGCAAAATACAAATGGAGTTAGCAGTAGGTGAATGAAGTAGACGTGCTCAGGCACATATGATAAAAAAAAATTGGATTTCTATGAACTGTTGTTTTTCTGCATGACAGTAGCTAAGAGCTGACCAATCAGGATGCATAAACCTTGCAGAGGAGAAAGGGGCAGAAGTCATTTCTTAGAGTCACAGTTTCTTAGACTTGGAAGAACTTTGGAACTAATAAATGAATATTTTTAAGTGCATCCCTAAGAGCTAGTCATCACCTTTCTACTTCAATAGCTCTGAACTGGAAATTGAGTCTCAGTCCTACTGCTAGCTTCTGTATCTTTAGATAAGTCTAGACTGCCATTTCTTCACATTAATTAGGAATGTGAACTCAATGATTGTTTTGTAGCTCCAGATCTTGCTGGCAACAAAGACCTCTGGAATAAAGTAGCAGTCATGAAAAAGGAATACCAAATGGAATTTAACTCACTTTGAAATGTTGTCTAGAGGTTGACCATATAGGCTTACTTCGGACTTAGTTTGCATTTCAAGAACACATTACTTTTGAATGATAAGGTCAGATGTTTTCAATAAACAAAAACAATTTTGTATTAAACATCAACTGTAGCTAATCTACACAGTAGATAAAACACACATGAGTCAGTAAGGGAGTCAAGCCATTGACAAAGAAAAACAAAAATATAAGGACCCACTTTCTTCTCTTGTCCAAGGTGAAAAGGAAGATGAAAATGGAATAAAAAAATCCTGGAAGCAGCCATCACCATCTAGAAATACACTCAGGGTTTTGAGTTTATTTGGCATTTGCTACTGTTTTCCATACAATCACCACCCAAGGGGGGGGGGGGTGTCTCTAAATAATGGAATGCTGAGTGATCAAAAATAATGGAAATTCTAATAAAATCCAGAAGCAAAATTCTCCCAGTCCTGTTCCTCCAGCTAATCCCTCATAGTCATCCTTTTGTTTCTAGAAATGGCATTAAAGCCACCCAGTGAGGGAGAGGGGAAAACTATACAGACCGCTTTTCATTGTGGGCCCTAAAACCTCATCCCCAAATGTAGGTTTTGACTCTCTGCCCAGCACAGCTTTGAAAGTTTTGCCATGAAGTCCTAATTGCTAAGTAAACGTGTGCTCACTATTACTCCATAAAGGGAAGAAAGAAGAAAAAAGCAGTGAAAGAAGAGAAAGTAAAAGACAGCATATATCATTTTTGTCAGAGAAATGACATATTCTAGGTGCATTGCTAGGCTGAAGATGATTACTCCTGTGTATAAAGTGATCATTTCTTCCTTAAGAAGTATGTAACACTCTTGATGTCTCTAGGACATTCTGTTAAAACATTATCCGCTCCCACCTTATAGCCTACCATCACCTAGGTAAGTAAGATGCTGTATTAGCCCGTTCTCATGCTGCAGATCAAGACATACCTGAGACTGAAAAAGAAAAAGAGGTTTAATTGACTTGCACTTCCACAGTCACGATGGAAGGTGAAAGGCACATCTTAAATAGTGGCAGACAAGACAGACTGAGAACCAAGCAAAAAGGGATGTCCTTTATAAAACCGTCAGATCTTGTGAGATTTATTCACTACCACGAGAACGGTATAAGGGGAAACCCTCCCCATGATTCAATTATCTCCCCTCAGGTCCCTCCCACAACACATGGGAATTATGGGAGCTACAATTCAAAATGAGATTTGAGTGGGAACACAGCCAAACCATATCAGATGTTTTGTTACGGCTCAAGGGTATTTGCCAAAGGCACAGTTTTCAAAATCCCCTTGACATTTCACATGACATGGCTGCTTCACCTCTGCTTACAAATAAGTTTTGTTTCTAATCAGAACTACTGATTATTGATCAAGATTCTGTTAAACTTATGGTGAGCACAAACAAATAGAATGTCGGGGTCCTTCCCTGAAGAGTTAACGGTATCTCTTGGAAAGCAAAACTAACTAATGGATATGTTGGGATCAAGCTATACACAGAATTAAAAAAACACACACACATAAAATAAGCTTTATATTCGTGATGGATCTAGTATACTAAGTAGCATAATAAATAATTCACTTTAAACCTGAATTGTTTTCTAGGTAATATGCCTTAAATACCATGTATGACTTTCACTTATACCAAGGTTTCAAAATCTCATCACTGCCGACATTTCTACCAGATGATTCTTTGTTGTGGGAACTGCTCCGTGCATTGCAGAATGTTTAACAGCAGATATGGCCTCTATCTGGCAGATGCCAGTTGCACTGTTGCTGCATTTATAATAACCAAAAATGCCTCCAGACATTGCCAGATGTCCACTGAGATGGGGGTACAGTCTCACCTCCAGTAGAGAATCATTGATTATAGAGTGATTATAAAGAGTGTGATATTTTTTATCCTGTAGAGGATGGGGGAATCTAACCAATGAGGTTCTTTCTAAGTGTCTCACCTCTAGATGAAAATGAAATTATATGCCATCAACTCAAACAGGAGCTGGGAGGGAGGTAGGATAGGAGGTAGAAGTATTCAACTTCTACCACTTTCTAACTGTGTTTTTGGGGGGCAAGCTATTTAATACCTCTAAGCTCCTGTTCCTATGAAACAGCTGTGAAATAAAAATAATAATAGAAATCAACTTCAAAGGTTGCTGTATGTAAAACACTTAGCAAATGCCTAATACTCTGCAAGCACTTAGCAAATGATAATCATTACTATTGTGATTTTTCTTAAGCCAAATAGCCACCCTCACCTGCATCCTGTACTTAGGAGTCTGGAGAACTATTTTAGCATGCTTTACTCAACATGGGTTTGTCTCTATGGGAATAAACCTTTTAACGTATCCATGTATTCTGTTTCAAAGAATAACTTCCAGACTAGTTACAAATGTTTGCTAATATGGTAAGATTAAAAGCGTAAGAATGGTGAGGAGTGGTGGCTCATGCCTGTAACCCCAGCACTTTGGGAGGATGAGGTGGGTGGATCCCTTGAGGCCAGGAGTTTGAGACCAGCCTTGGCAACATGGCAAAACCAAGTTTCTATACAAAATAGAACAAAATTAGCCAGATGTGATGGTGCATGCCTATAGTCCCAGCTAGTCTTGAGGCTGAGGCTGGAAGATCGCCTGAGCCCAGGAGGTCAAGGCTGTGGTGGGTTGAGATTGCACTGCTGTACTATAGCCTGGGTGACAGAGTGGGACCCTGTCTCAAAAGATAAATAAATAACTTAAAGGTGTAAGAACTATCATGTGTAATTTTCTTAGAGGAAAATGCAATTTTTAAATCCCACTGGAGGATCTAGGATGTCCTCATTACTTTTGGCAAAGAAATAACTGCCCCTGCTGCAATTAGGTCTATTGCCATTCACCAAGCTACATCAATTCCTCTGTTGGAAACAAAGAACCCGAAAGAGAGGGGAAGAGGGTGCTTTACGTAAGGACTGGTGGAGAAGTAGAGATAGGATCTCTGGGAGAGCAGAGGGGGCGGTGGTGTTAGGCTACACACAACCTATTCCCTGTAGGGGTACAGGTGGAGACAATGAAGCAGCTGGGCAGTTTCTAGGGGTGACTGTGATGCCACTGCTACTGCTGCTGGGATCGTTCTCCTGGAGGTAGAAACTTGGTCTCTGAAACTCAGTCTGTGAGAGAGGCACAGCCTTTAAAGAGGGTCTTCATAAGGCAAGCAGTGATGCTATCAGCACCTATGGACGTTCACAGTTCCAGTTCCTGTAGACGCCCCTAAGGTCTCCTCATACTGTAGCAGTCCTGAGATAGGGGACAGGGCAGGGAAGGCAGCAATTTCCCTGGGTGACCCCAAGGATTGGGAAAGCCCCCCAAGTCAAGTGGGTGGTAGATTGTAATGACTTGCTTGGAATCATTTTGCCTACACCATCTGGTGGACCCACTGTACCAGCAAGAAAGCGAAAGTTGTGATAACTACTGACTTGGCAAATACAGCTTGACTTAGGCGAGAGTCCTTCTGTTCTTATTCAGAAACTCCATAAAAGAGAGACTGGGTCAGATAGCAGACTGGACAGCTAAAAATATATAGAGGTAGACAAACAGTTCTATAGATCCTGGGTGGGGAGTGGGAAGAAAGTCCCCTGATCATTTGTGACTTAACCCTTGGACCTTCCTGAAATGTAGGAAACAGCAGTTCATGTAAATTCTATAAATAGTTGTATAAGCAAAGTTTTTCTTCAGATGAAGAAAAAAATTAAAACATTCTCTGGAGAAAACATGATCTTTTCTCCATGTTTTAGTTGTCAGTTTTGACAAGAACGATACAAGCTAATTAAATTTTTGTTAATTTATTTTGTCTGATTCAGTGACTGCCTGTCACACAAATCCCTCAATAAGTAAGATTTCTCTCTGCTATAAACTTTCTACTCCTTCTCTGAAATACCATTAGGTAAACGCACGAAAAGTGGACCTATTTTACTCAAATAAACACTAAAAGCACTTAAACTCAATCCGCCCTCAATACTTCAACTCCTCGTGTCTGGTTTGGAGGGAACCTAACTCTTTCCAGCTTATAAATCTCCAATTGAGACCATTACCCTTTATGAAAGAAAAGCCTTTATGTAGATAAAATACAAAGATGAAGTTGAGAATTGATGGCAGAGGAAACAGAGGAATATGTTGCACTCCTGTTTGCCTTGACATTCCCAAGGAGTATTTTCTCATATTATTCCTCTTTGAAATAAAATTTGAGATTGACACTGTGTCATCTCTTCAATCTTAGTTATCTAGAGTGATTGAAGTCTTTATCTACTTGTCAAGAGTGATAAGATGAAGCTGCATTATCATACATGAACAGAGTTTGATGTTTGAATAGATATCAACTTACTTGACAATGGTGGTTGTCTATTTAAATTCTCTTTTCTGCACCATTTTCATCAAAGACTCAATCCGTCCTCATTTTTAAGACTTAGCCCAAACATCACCTCTACTACAAATTCTGCTCTGTCTTCACCCTACTCCCATTGTCATGATCACCCTAGACGAACATTTTCTGTGTTAGGCCATTTGTGTATCTCTATAAAGAAGTACCTGAGGATGGGTAATTTATAAAGAAAAGAGATTTAATTGACTTGTGATTCTGCAGGCTGTACCAGTGTGGTTCCAGCATCTCCTTCTGGTGAAGTCTTCAGGAACCTTACAATCATGGCGGAAGGTGATGGGGGAGCAGGCACATTACATGGTGACAGCAGAGGCAAGAGAGAAGAGGGAAAGGTGCCATACATTTAAACACCCAGATCTCGCAATAATTCATTGACAATTGTGAGGACAGCACCAGGTCATTCGTGAGAGCTCTGCATCCATGAGCAAAACACCTCCCACTAGGCCCCATCTCCAACACTGGGGATTTCATTTCAACATGAGATTTGAAAGGGACAAACATCGAAACTGTATCAACATTGTACTTAGCTTTTATCAGTCTGCATGGTATTTTTTTCGTTTGAAAAAAAAAAAGCTGTATAGAAGCTTACTATAACTTCTTGGATGCATGTCCTGAAATCCCTCACTGAGACAATAAGGAGAACAAAAGAAGGGGCAGGGAGTAGAACAAAGAGAGGAGACATGTAGGAAGAAAGATGGAAGGGAGAGAAGAGATCTTTTTCCTAATGCAGCTGCTGGTCTATCCTTTACACAAGAGCAAATCTAACATTGATGTGTTCTTGACTTCCTGGGGCTCATACATCATTTTGTTCGTATTCATTATCACTAAGCAGAACACTCATATTTTATCTGTATGTATTCACAAGACCTTACTCAGAGTGGACAATATTCAGAATCAACCATTAGAATCTCAACAGAGTTTTATGTTGGTTTTGGTTCTTGTTGCTGTTCTTTTGTATATTCAAAGCAAAAATGATTGATTAAACATATGTTGATGTGCTAATATTGATGATGATATCTAATACACTGAACACTTGTTTGTTCCAAGCAATTTGCATCTACAAACTGACTTAACCATCAGAACAACCTTGTGGATAGGTACTGTTGTCATCCCCGTTTTAGGGCTGAGAAAACTGAAGAAGAAAGACCTAAAATCAATAGTCTGTGGTCATAAAATTAGTAAGTGGCAAAGCCCAGATTTAAACCAGAGCAACAAGAAGGGCCCATGCTCTGATCTGAACAGCCTAGTGACCAGTTGCATGACTGTTAGAAGTGCCTTCAATAGAGTCAGTCAACAAGCATTTTATTTGCTGACATTTGATAAATCAGTTTTGTGTTGAATGTATGGACATGGCTCAAAGTAAAATGTCAACAATTGATCCTCTAAGCACTCTCCTTTCTGTGCTTTCACAGTAGAAATCTTCTTTTGTTAACCTTATAGTTTCTGGCAGACATCTGTGCCTTTTTTTTAGATTCTAAGCTTCATGGGAATTTATTCATGATCCCATACTTCACAACTGTTTTTGCTGAATAAAATAAAATGGCTTAAGATAGAGTTAAATGCTCCTTTCTCCCTACTGCTCATCACAAATACAACTATTAACTCCTATATGCGTTTGTCTGATTCTATCCCATATTCAGGGATTTAATACAAACTTTAACTTTTATCATTACTACAGTCCTCTTTTTGAATTTCGTATAGGGTTGAAAACTTTGTGATGAGTTTTCTTGGTTTCTGGAAATGCCTTTAAAAAAACTGGATTGAGAATTTTAATCGAGGGAGGCAAGCAGGGGCCATGATGCTCTGACTACCAATTGAATTCCTTAGAAACAGTTAAGAATTTCCTTTGTTTGGCATTAGTCATTTTGAAGGAACTTCACATTCAAAGAACCTTTTAATACGAGCACAGGAGTTTTGTTATGTTGTCTTGCATAATGTGGTCACTTCTGCATAAAAGCATCTGTATTTTTTAATTCTTCCTGGCAGCAGAACATTCAAGTACGTGACTTTATACTCATAGATGCTCTGGCTCATTAGCTGTTCCCTCCCCTTTGCCCCCCACTTCTTTTCTCCCTTCTCTGTAACTGGAATTCACTCACAGAACATGCTGCACTCTTCCTCAACTCAAACTGAATATCCAGGGGCAAGAAATTAAAGAGCAGTCCGTTACTAAAGAGATGGTGCCATAGATTTGCTGAGTCACCTTGTGATATTAATTTTCTAGTGCTCCAGTAAGTTCAATCTCAAGTACATATCAAGTGAAAATCATGACTATTAGGAGATGTTCCCTTCAAATTTCTCTTATTTTATATCACTTTAAGTCTAGAGTGGTTAGTGGGTATTTTCCGGTTCAAGATTGGTATTGCAAAGAGTTTTGCAATGGATAAAAAGCGGCTATGTGCATAAACATTGAATAAGCATACCTACCTCTCTAAAATTAGATCTGGGTTACTGCATAGCTGCCATGTGACCAGAAACAGCACCAGAGAAGAGAACAAGTTGGCACGTGGAAGAGGATAGCAAATGTATAGTAGATTGCCAGCCTTGCATTACTACTTGATACATGAGAAGATGGAGGTGACATCCACACCTCGCCAGAAAGGCAGTCAGTCATCTGCTCCGCTCTTCCAAAGAGGGTCAGGTCCATTACTTTATGCCATAAACTTCCAGAGGAACACGAATGTTAATAGCTTTCCCTATAACGAAGCTCCTTTCCAGCAGCAGAAAGTACACAGAGGGAGGTGAGCTCTGAAACACGAGGAGGCTTCGTGTAGAGTTTAGACCTAAGGTCTCTCTGATTTAAGTCAGTAGGTTATCCAAATTCGGGGAAAATGACTATTACATTACACTTATAATCTTCATTTCCTCTCTGACCTTGAATATACCTTCGCGTTTTCTAAATCTGCCCAGGGAGAAGTTAATGTCCATTCCAGACCAGAAAGACCAGGGCTTTTACATGTTTTAGCCGAAAGCTAGTACTATGGTAGCTTTGCCCAACGCAGTGATTTCTGTAGTTTGATGGGAGAGGAAAAGTGGCCCCGTCTCCTTGGAGAGGATGCAAGGATGAGTTCTCAGTCTGGGGACATAATGGATCATATCCCAGGTTCACAGTCTTCTAATCCCCCCACCTGAATGGCCTTAAATGTTCAGTAAATTAGGCTCCAATGTGATTAGTCACTTCATAAGTGGCCTTTTTGGGGGAAATTTGCCAGGACAACTGTTGAGTGATGTCTCAATTTATGGCTCAAGCGGGACGAGGCATCTCTGGTAATGCCATTAAGTGGAGAAAGATGAATGTAAATGTACCGTTTTCTCCTTTCAGTGGTAACTTTAAAATGTTTTTAAATATTTTTGGCCCCATCATCGTGGCATTACTGCTGCCCATGGAGGAAGAGATGGGGGCTCCAAAGGAAAAGAGGAAAACACTTAAATGGAGATCCTCAGATTTCTCCACTTTTACAACACAAAGTATTTTTTCTCCTTACTATTGCATGAGGAAAAAAAAGTGATAATGTTCTGCTCTCAAACTTTGGATTCTTCAGTTCAGGCTGTTAAAGATTTAGTACACTTTCTGCAGTTAGGAATAGGAGTGAATGTCTGTACAAGTGGCAAGGCACAACCCATGATGACATTGATAAAGCAACATCTTTGCCCTCATGTCTCCATTTGCTGCAACAGAGCTGAGGTCTGTAGGTGCTCAACGACGCAGATCAGGGAGGGCTGCTGAGTTCTCAAGCAAGATCAAATTGTTAAGAATACCTAATGTGGGCCCGTTTTAGTATCTTTCCTTTCATGGGCACTTTAGTTCCTCACCTAGGATACAAATAAGAACTGAGCCACAGAATGTTAGGTGGGATCTAAAAATAGACTAGACCTACTCATTAAATAATGCCCTAAAGGTTATGGATTTTTGTCACAGAGAAAACAAACTTCTTATGTCCTTACAGTGATGGGGAAAGAAGGAAGGAAGGAGAGGAAGGAAGGAAGGAAGGAAGGAGGAAGGAAGGAAGGGAGGGAGGAGGGAGGAGGGAGGGAGGGAGGGAGGGGGGGAGGGAGGAGGAAGGGGAGGGAGGGGGGAGGGAGGGGAGGGGAGGGGAAAGGAAATTTGCCAAGCATACCCAGATTAATTGGAGGAGGGCAATGGTTTCCTTGGACACATTCTGTCTAGATGTGAAATCGCAGAATTCCTCTGATCACTTCCATGCTTGCTTTGTGGATCACAAAAATCACTCCCAATAGAGGCAGTTTTCACCTTGGTAATATAAGGGCCTTGGTTTGTGGGGGTTCCCAACTCCTCAGCTCCAATAAAAGTGGATGGAGCCTCTTCCCTGGGTCGGGTTGGCTCCTCTTCACTGAGCGAAAGCACATCAGGTCTACCACTGTACCCTACCACATCTAACATGGTGATGTGCAGAATAATGGTTATGAAGGGCTCTATGTTCAAGACATGCATGTAAATCATTGCCATTCCTATTTAATAATAATAATGACTATCATTTATGATTTTACTTTAAAAATGCATCGAGTAACACCCATTTTAAAGACAGAGGGAGGAGCATTTTGTTGTTGTAGGAAGTCATAAAACAATGGTCGTTAATAAAAGGTCCCTGTGTGATGGAGACGGTAGCTTTGTGTTTGTGAACCAGGTCTATACTTATGAGCAGTAACTTGAAGCAGGAATAAAAAAGTATCTGCTGCCTTACCTAGTTCAAGAAGATCCACTTTATTTCATTGTATGTATTTGTTTGCATAGGTCAGGAGGGAGAGGATAGAAGATTTTCAATTGCTACACCTAACACCAACATTTGTCCTTTATAAATAATCAGTTGTTAACGTTTAACCTCATCATCTCACCATTAACAAACCTTTCATGATTTTGAGCTTCAAAAGGCCTCTTGTTAGTGCAATTTCATAGTAACAGATTCAGGACACCTACAATAAAGATGGAAGAAACTGGCAAGGAGGATCCAAAGCTTGGCACAGGCACAGGAAGCTGACCTGGCTAGAAGGAAACAGGAGACCAGCATTTGGTCCTGGACTCGTGGAAGACGGGATGTGGCAAGTGTAAGAAACGCATGCCATGGGCTGGGCACAGAGGTTCACGCCTGTAATCCCAGCACTTTGGGAGGCCGAGGCGGGTAGATCACCTGAGGTCAAGAGTTTCAGACCAATCCGACCAATATGGTGAAACCCCATCTCTTCTAAAAATGCAAAAATTAGCTGGACGTGGTGGTGGGTACCTGTAATCCCAGCTACTTGGGAGGCTGGGGCAGGAGAATTGCTTGAACCCAGGAGGCGGAGGTTGCAGTGAGCCGAGATCGTGCCATTGCACTCCAGCCTGAGTGATAAAACGAGACTCCATCTCAAAAAAAGAAAAGGAAGGGAAGGGAAGGAAAGGAAAGGGAAGGGAAGGGAAGGAGAAAGAAAAAGAAATGAATGCCATGAATAAACTTCACACATTAATTAACTCAGATTTTGCCTCCTGTTATTCAGATTTTGGTCTTTCCAGATTATACAGAAAATTTGATATATTTCTCATTTGCTCCTCACATTCTTTAAGATGGGCAGTGAAGATATTAGTATCCCATTATTCCATTTACACCAAGGAAACTGATGCAAAGTGATAGGCCCAAAGTCTCTCAGCTTGTAAGTGATAACACCAGGACATAGACCCAGGGTCTGGACAGTTCAGAGATGAGTGTTTTTTTTTGTTTTAGTTTTGTTTTGATTTAAAAAACAAAAGCACACACAAAAACAGTCCATTCTTAGAACCTTCTAGTTGATACTGCCCAAGCTACCCAAAATAGCCACATAGAACTGAAATTCTTCGTTCGGAGTCCATGGTCCTTTTGGTGATGTATGCATGAGTTTCTCAAGGGACTCATGACTCCTCAAAATGTCACATGAAAGTTTGTGGTAGGAGCACATTTGCCTCCATCTGCAGGATAAGTCTTCACCTTTCACTGAACAGATTGGAATCCCACTGTATTCAGATGCTGCTATAAAGAACTGTCTGAGACTGGGAAAGAAAAGAGGTTTAATTGACTCACAGTTCGGCATGGCTGAGGAGGCCTTGGGAAACTTACAATCATGGCAGAAGGTGAAACAGGCAACTTCTTCACAAGGCAGCAGGAAGGAGTGACTGCAGGGGAAATGCCAGATGCTTATAAAACCATTAGATCTCATGAGGCTCACTTACTATCATTAGAACAACATGGCGAAAACTGCCCCCATGATCCAATCACCTCCTACTAGGTCCTTTCATCAACATGTGGGGATTATGAAGATTACAATTCAAGATGAGATTGGGTGGGGACACAGCCAAACCATATCACCCACTGATGTTTTAGAATATGCTGAAAATGTGGGAGGATGTCACTACTCTCAATCCCTGTCATTTTTCCACCCAAAAATTCCTAAAGAAGACTCATATGACCAGAAGAAAACAGGGCAGCACTTACGTTTGTTCTTTATCTACGTCAAAACAATCTCAGACACGCCTCAGGAACTCAGAATTGACAATGATGCTTTCCTTTCTTTCACATATGGAAGAGCATGTCCATGAATAGATGAGAAGGAAAGTGGTGGCTTTGGTTTTTGACATAATAAGTCTGCAGGGAGATATTTTTCTCACTTAAATATTAAATTCTTGGGCAAAATGGGTATTGGACTTCACAAGAGTTTTAGAGTTTGAGACAGGTTGAGGAGGGGCAGGGAGGTGAACTGAGGCAGTGTGCAAAGAGATCGCTCATCGACAGGATGCAGACAATGTTTATCTTTCAACCACCAAGGGCACACAGTGGCCAGGTCTGGCAGGGGTTGGAGAGTTGCAGTTCCCCTTGTGTGCCTCTGCCAAACCACCTTAATCCTGATGTGTAGAACATTTGCTGCCTTAGCCTGGGCCTCCCTGGAGCTCAGCTGCTAGGCAGGAATGCTTCCTCTCCTAGGTCAGGCTGTCCAGACAGAGTCCTTCAGGGGACTGGTCTGTCTGTCAGACTCCTTTCCATCCTCAGTCACCAGGGTACAGAGTCACGAACAAAAATACTCCACTAGTGCTTTGGTTTTCCTGTGACCCTGCAGTCCAGGAAAAAGGATGTCTAGCACAAATATTTTCTGTGTTGAAGACGCAATGTGGTCTAGTGGGAAGCCTTCAGGGCTGAAAATTTGGAGCCTTGTCTCCAAAATCAAACTTTAGCACTAGTTCTGTGACCTTGGGCACATAATAGGAACTAGTAATTAAAGAAGAGCTCAACTGATCTAGCTGCCTGATCTTGTGAAATCTTCATATACAGAGAGAAAATAGAGAGATGAAATCATAAGTGAATAGAAAACTAAGAGCTATATTTGTAGCTAGCTCTGGCACATGCACTGGATGGTCTAGAATGTATTTTGTGTCCTGACCTTACCCCTGGCTTCATCTTATCTTCCAAGCTTTATATTCCATTTCAAAATTATTCTTTCCACTTTTTTATATTGCTAGGCTGTGTATATTTTTTAAGCCATCTTAAATAACTTTTGAAAACATGCACAGCAGAAAGGAAGAAAAAAAAAGGAAGACAGAAAAGCTAGATGCCATTCAGCAACAACTGCCATCATTTCATTACTATCTCACTGATATCCCAGCCAATACCTTCCTTTTCTAAATATTTGTTACCTAATTCATGGCTTCTACTGTACCCCAAATCCTACCGTCATCATGAATGGCAAGGACAACCCCTTTTAAGTTCTGGCTTCTCAAATGCTTGGTCTTTTTATCTCCATTGACCCACAACTCCCCGAATTTTTGCATCTCTGAAATTGTAAATTCAGACAGATCCTTTCTATGGACTAAACCTCTGTATATTACAGGCAAGAAAAGGTGACTCAAGCCGGTTTAAACTATAAAGGGACTTATTGGTTTATGAAATAGGAAAGCCCATAAATATGATGGGCTTACGGTTGGATTGATTCAGTGACTTGATACGGTCTCCTCGGACTGAGTTTCTTTCCCTGTCTGCTCCCTGCTTTCCACAGAAGCATCTTCTGAGTGTCGAATCCCATCTTTCTCTGGGATTCACACAGTGTGCCATGATACCAGGGAGGAGAGTGGAAAGCCCTTTCCCAAAACACTCCAGAAAAGGCCGCCTTCATTGTTACCAGTGCAAACTGGGTCACATTTCTACCTCAGAACTAGGAACGTTGTATCATGGTTGGTCTACTATGCATTGATTAGCAGAGGTCTAAGACACATATCTAAAGCCCTGGATCCAGGAATAGAATTCAAGCTACCTACCATGTACAGGCTGTGTAAGGGAGGTGTAGATACCAAAATAAAGGCTAAGATAGTTAAAAAGAGGAGGGGAACAAATGCTGGACAGGTTACAACGATTCCTATGCATCAGTTTCTCAACACAGTCTCTGATCCTTCTACCTCCTTCATGAAGTAACTCTAACATACTAGTTATGTGTCTTCATCAGTATCTTTAGTCTTAAGATGTTCAATATGGTAACCACCAGCCACATGTGCCTATTAAGGTTTAAATCAATTAAAAATAAGTAGAATTTAAAATTCCATTTCTCAATCTCACTAGCCACATTTTGAGTGCTCAGCAGTAACCTGTGGATAGTAGCACCATATTCAGCAACACAGAATGACAGCATTTCTCTCATTAAAGAACATTCCATTGGACACTAGTGCTCTTCCATCTACTCACCCAAGCCTGGAACCTAGGTATTCTTGTGATATCTTCTCGCAACATTCTGGTCATTTTATGTCTAAAAAGCTCCTGAATATTCTCAGTCTCTGCTAGTATTCATTTAGTCAAATTTCAAATAATCTGTAACCCAGATTACTATATTAATCTAATTTTCTCAAAACGTAGCCACAATGCCTTTTTTAAAATGACTGTTTCCTAAGTAAAGCCACTAGCCCACTCCTCTTAGGATATACTCTAAGATAGAGAATGACTTACAATGCTCTTCATTATCCAAACGTTTCTCAGTTTTGTAACCTCTATTTGTTCCCACTTTTCTCATGTCCTAGTTTGAATTATAGGAAGAAGCACACAGTATGGAAGTTAAGAGTGTGGATTCTGATACCCATGACTTGGGTTCAAATCCCAGTTCCCATTTTATTGTTTTTTTTTTTTTTTCCTCTGTAAAATTCAGGTAATAATAGTTTCTATTCTAGGAGTTCATTTGAAGATGCATTGAAGTACTAGTATAATGAATGGCATACACTGGATGTTTGATAAGCATTTTGCAGATTAAGAAATGAACTATAACCAGGCACAGTGGCTCACTGAAATCCTAGCATGTTGGGAGGCTGAGGTGGGCAGGCCACTTGAGCCTAGGAGTTTCAAACCAATCAGGGCAACACGACAAAACTCCATCTCTACAAAAAAAAAAAAAAAAAAAAAAAAAAAAAACACTAGCTGGACATGATGGTGTGACTGTGGTTCCAGATACTTAGGAAGCTGAGGTGGAAGGATCACCTGAGCCTGAGAGGTTGAGGCTGCAGTAAGCTGTGATCACACCACTGCACCCCAGCCTGGGCAACAGAGTGAGACCCTGTCTAAAAAAAAGAAAGAAAAATAGAAATGAACTACAGTTTTTTAAATGCAATATCCTAATAACAGTGCTGTATAAGCTAAATCTCTTATGCATTTAGTGTAATAAAGTATAGTATTAATATATGAAAAGAGCATATATTGGCCATGCTTTAGAAGGTGGTACTTTTGTGCAACAGAATATTCTAGCTCATACCAAATGAATACTGTTTATTAAAGTGTATTAGTTCATTTTCACACTACTGATAAAGACATACCCAAGACTGGACACTTTAGAAAACAATGAGGCTTATTGGACTTACAGTTCCACGCGGCTGGGGAGGCCTCACAATCATGGCAGAAGGTGAAAGGCACATCTCACATGGAGGCAGACAAGAGAAGAGAGCTTGTGCATGAAAACTCCCATTTTTAAAACCATCAGATCCCATGAGACTCACTATCATGAGAAAGCACAGGAAAGACCTGTACCCATACTTCCAGCACCTCCCACTGGGTTCCTCCTACAACACTTGGGAATTATGGGAGTTATAATTCAGTTCGAGATTTGGGTGGGGATACAGCCAAACCATATCATGAAGTAAATAACACATGTACAAAAGCCCAGCTATTAAAACTGAAGTAAATCTACTACAAATGTAATACAATACAAATAATACCATGAACGAAACATGACTCCTTCCTTTTGCCTTCTTCTTAGTGGGGGAACAAAGAAAATAAAATATGCAAATCAAGATGTAATAAATGTCAGATAATAATAAGTTCCATGAAAAACAGTTTAAGACATAACAAATTGGGGACACAAAGAGTAGTGGGTGATCACAGTGCTGTTGTGGACAGGCAGCTGAGGAGGAAAGCCTATTTGAGAAGGTGACACCTGAACTGAGGACCAAACAGAGCGAGGGAGCAAGCTCTGAAAATGTATGAGAGCAGAGCATTCCAGGAAGAAGGCAGAGAGTGTGCAAACCCCAGAGTTAGAATGGGTTTTGTTTAGGAAATTGATGCAGCTCTACAGAAAAGAGCACGGGGAACTGTGAAAGAAGTGGGGTCAGAGGAGTCGTCAGGACCCAGATTATATAGGACTTTTTAAGTTATGGAAAAGACTGCATTTTATTCCAATTACTATAGAAAGTCATAGAGCTCACTAACCATGCCTCGGGGGAAAACAATCACAACAGTCAACTGTTGTTTTCTGTTGCTTTTATTACTTGTTAATCAATGTTTAGCTATCCACTCAACAGTAAAGCAATTTCAGCTGAATTGACTGATCACTTCCATGACTATTTAAACTGGTTTGTATGCGAACAACCAGAGACTACACTTGAACTAGCTACCACAGAATGTGGATTCCAAATCAATCCACCCAGTGGAATGCACTCAGAGCATAGCATTACAATCAGGCTATCTTCCTCTGAAGTTGTATGATTATTTTTTCCATGGAGAAACAGTGAGTGGATTTGTCATAGCATCATTTCCCCCCAGAAAAGCCACAGTGGTTTCATGAGCTGCTAAAAGGGAGGAGGAACTCCCATCTTTCTTGTGAATTCTCAGTTTTTGTTCAGTATCTTCGTTTTGTGTCAGTTAACATCATATTTTCCTCTTTGAACATATGGTGTCAATAAGGTTAACATATAAAGATGTTAATAAATGCAAATTAAGTTTAGTACAAAAATTGTGAATGTCAGCTGTGGAATTTTCTTGTAAACATAAAATAAAATATCCTAATGAGCAGCAGTGTTTGAACTGAATTTTGGTAAAACTCTCTTGCTTGTCATCAATGAGGAAATATACTTTTGAATAAAGATAAAAAGAACATCAGCGACATCAACTCTACAGATTTTTTTTTGTAACCAACTTTAAGAAACTGCACAGCTCTGCACTCCTCTCTATCTTCATCATATTCCAGGTAGCCTGCGCTATAGCACTAGCTATCAAGGTACAGAGACTTAATAAAATAAAAACAGAGCTCAACCAGTATTTAAAATTACTGATTGAATGCCCTATTAACTTGCAGGGATTACATTATGTTTTCGAAAAGTTGTTTTATATCTTGAGAGAAAAAAAAAATGCATACTAGTTTTCATGTCAATTACAGGGACTTAATTGGTTTGAAGTAAAGCATGTAATTTACCAAGACACGTTGAAAGAATCACAAAGCCAACCTCAAAAGTAAGGCGGCAACTGGTACCCAGCCAACCTGGCCTTTCCTCGGCCTCTAAAAAAGAAAGAGAATTGTACTTGTAAATGTTTTTATGTATAATATTTACATTTAGATCAGAAAGGAACAAATGGACAACTCAGCCCCAAATGTGTACAACATGTGGGCAGATGTCAGCTTATGGGGTCACTTGAATGGCATTTTATGGCGGAGGACACACGATGCAGCTTGTTTCAGTCCGTTTGAGCAGCGTGTCAGTTCCATCACTCTTTGCTCTTGGGCATATGGTGAGACGTCATTAACCTGGGAGACCGACAGAACCATGAAAGTGGAACCATATGTGTTGTAGCAAGGAAAAATTTATTTTGCTCACCATTCTACTGCAAATATAAATGTATAATCTCTGCCAATGATTCCTTTACATATTAAATATTATGTTAACATGCTGGTACATGTACTTCCATTAATACAGTATTGAGGTATCTGAAGTGAGCACTGGTCAGAGATAGACCCCCTGAGTTTGAACCAGGGAACTCAGAGATGAAATAATGGGGCAGATGGACCAAAGAGCCCCAGGTGCATCTTTCATCAGCATGTTTAACTAATGCAAAGCAATGAAGGCAAAGTTCTTGGTCTGTCATCACAGGGGTCATATGGACCAGGACCTTTGATACTTGACACCATCTGGAGCCACTCTTAGCTACTATTAAACAGGGCTATTTAATGAGTAGAGTTCGAATACGCTAGCTGAACTTTACAAGTTATTCTTTTCTCATTTAATTTCATACAGGCTTCTATTTCCACATGCATTTATGAAAGTTATCATGGTATAACGAATTCTTCTGTTGTGACTCTTGAATCTCTTTCTTTCTCCTGAGTTTAATGTTTTATCTGATTGAGGTATATTTGCAGAAACTACTTAAATGCTTAAGTGTTTCTTAGAAAACATGTTGTACCTTGTAAGTTTCCTGAACCTTACAAATTATATTTGTGAAGATATTTTGGGATTCTCTAGAAAAGTGGGTACTTATTTTAGGGCAGTCAGACTTTTAAGGCTGTAAGCTTGTCATGTGTTGTCTGAGTATTTGGTAATCAGGTCAGATTGACATGACATAAGACCAGAGATGGCTCATTGTTTCAAATGATTCAAATGGCATCTTTTAAGTTAAGGTGAAGTTATTTAATTCCATCTGTATTTGTTGATTGCATTCTTGTCTAGAAACTTTTTCCACAGGTTTTCCCATGTATTCATAATTGCAAACACCATGCACCTCTTCTCCAAATAAAAGCTATATGAGACGCAAAGGCTAAATTCAGAATGAGTTTGGAAGAAACTACCAGGGTGTTTTGTACAAACATCATTTTGTGTTTTAGATTATTTTTTATTCTAAAGGCCATGTTTTCTCCATCACACAGGAGCCACAAATTGGCCCTTCATATAAAGATTATTTAGCAAACATGAGCTGCGTCTCAGAATAACTCTATACATTGCGTGTTTGTATATATTGATGTTTTATATTGCTTGTGTGATAGATCACTCAGTGGGTTATAAATAAGGCAACAGAGCCCTCATCCATGCTAAATTTTTCTAACAACCATGAGTTCATCTTCTTTTGGAAATGACAATTTCCATGCATAATCCTAAATAGCTTTTGCTAAATTTCAAAAAATCAAATAGCTGTATATTGTTGGGATTTCATTTTCTACCCCTATAAAAAGATGAACACTAGACACAGAAGAATGTATATTTTATGATTCTGTTTATATGAAATATCCAAAGTAGCAAATGGCTAGAGACAGAAAGCAGATTTGTAGTTGCCTAGGGCTAAGAGTAGGGACAGAGAGTGTCTATAAACAGGCATAAGGTTTCTTTTAAGGATGTTGAATATGTTCTAAAATTAGATTGGGGTGATGGTTATATGTTAATATACTAAAATTTATTAAATGGTGCAGATAAAACAGGTGAATTTATTGCATTAAAATTATATCACAATAAAGTTGTTAAAAAATTTTAAGGACGAAGGCTAAAAGCCAGAGAATAGTTTTGAAACTTTTCTCTCCCCTCTCAAAATATCACATTTATAGATATATTTTTTTCTGATTGACTGTTTTTACACACAATCTATTTTAATAATATTTGGAGACACTATATTCTCTGCAATGATGTATCTTGTTTACTTTGTCTATATAAATAATAATTCATTTAAGAATACATTGCTTTGCTATTGCCATGAAACAAATTACCAGCCCAGTGGCTTAAAATAAGATTAAGTTTTGATGCCTTGTACAGCTATGGATTATTTAGGGTCAGTTGATGAAAGCTGTGCTCAGCTGCAGTGAATCTTCTGCCCTTGAAGCAAGTGGCAGCCAAGGCAGTTCTTCCCCGGGTATTGGAAGAGCTGGAAGAGACTGGATAGAAACAGGCAAGGTAATTTAAGGCTCCACTTGGATGAGGTTCCCTGTCACGTCACCTCTTTCTATCTGCCGATGCAAGGAACATGACTGGATCCACCCTCAAGGAATGTAGAAATACATTCCACCACCCTTTTAGTGGGAGGAAGTGAAAAGTCAAATATTGAGTGGCCTGGATGCTAGATAAGTTGTGGGCATTCGTGGAGTATTTCGTAAGAGAAAAGGATGCAGCATAATCTAATAGTCACTAGAGTCAATGTGAAGGCTTGGTTCACTTGATTCATTCTAAGACTCCAATGGACTTTTCTTTTGTTATAAAATGGGAATAAATGTCTTCAGTTTTCATTTTCATTGCCCGGGAAGAAATCAGCAAACGTGTTACTGCTACAGAGGAGTCACTGTGCTTCCTGGCAGGGAGGAAAAACATGTCAGCAAAATAATAAAATAAAGAAAAAGTGTTTGTGCTTGTGGTTTGCATCTTCCTTCTTGGCTAGTCATAATGCTGTTACTAACCTGCTAGGTAATAGAAACCTGGATTCTTTGAGTACAAGTGCTCACAGAAGTTAGAAGCCTCATTTTCCTCTTTGAAGAATGAAAGCGTCCTGGTAAATATATCTTCTAGTCCTTTACTGTTTTCTAAAACATTGCGGTATTTCCCCAGAGTGCAAGGAACACCAGTCCGAAAGAAACATATCGGTTAGGGTCTGCCCATTATGCAGGAGTCTAGGGACAAGAGAGGAGGCCAGCTTACATTTGAATGTTTTTATTTTCTTCATATTTTGGTGATTCATGCTTCCCAGGGTGCTTGGTGCTTCCCAAGGATACAGCAGCCTTAGGCTTGAAATGGGTCATTTTCACATCACAGATCCATTTTTTCCTGATTTCTACCTTTGTCTCCTACATTGTCCCTGTGGCATTTTCTCAACTATTTCTAGGAGTTTGATCTTCAAAAATCAGACGGCATCCATCACGATCATCCTTTCCCCATCCCTGTTCCTGATCCGATGATACGGGTGAAGGATCTGATGCTGGTCCGTAGTGGGGCCCTTCTGTCTGTCATGTGCTGCTGCCTTTCCTGTGGACTGCTGCTGCACTTCCGCTGTAAGTAGTGTATTGCAGCTCCTGAGGGACTGGCGTAGTCCACTGCTCTCTATAGCCACACCTTGCTTTATGTAAAAATGAAAGAAGGTTTTTCATCCCCTTATATGTAAGTGTGTTACCTGGAAACCAAAACTGCTACTTCCGCTTCAATGACGTGACCTGTTTTCAGTGAATGATCCCTTTTGATTTTTTGCACTTCAGTTCTCTCCTTAGGATATAAACATGTCTTGGGCTCAAGATATATTCAGTTTTAACAAATGCCAGCAAGTTATTCTTCAACATGCCTTATCAATCCATACCCTACCAGCAGTGATGAAAAAAAACACTAGCACGAATGTGCCTTGACATCTAGGGTCTTAAACAACCTGATTTGGTGAAGGAGCCTCTGAGTCAAAGAGCAAAAGAAGTGGGTAAAGAGAGGGTCTTAGCTCTTAGCCCTTGGAGTTTCTCTTAGCCAGCTGCCTTAGGATTCTCCAGAGGAACAGAACCAATGGGATGTGTATACATATAGAAAGAGATTTTCTAAAAGAGATTGGTTCATGTGATTATGGCAGCTGGCATAACCCAAATATGGCAGCTGGCATAGATATAAGGAACAACAGCATGCTACAGACCCAGAGCAGAGCTGAGGTTCCACTTCAAGTCCTAAAGCTGTCTGCTGGCAGAATTCCCTCTTGCTTGTGGGAGGTCAGTTTTTGCTCTATTTAGGCCTTCAGCTGATTGAATGAGTCCCCCTCAGATTATGAAGGTCAACCTGTTTTACTGAAAGTCCACCAAATCAAATGCTAATTTCATCTCAAAAACACCCTCAGAGAAACACCTGAAATGATACTTGATCAAATATATGGACACCACGATGCACTCAAGTTGACATATAAAATTAACCGTCATACCAGGTATGGCTTGAATGAATTTCTTATGCCCATGAGGAGCAGAAGAGTAGGAAAAGGCACCACAACTGAAGGGGACTCACGACCTGGAGGTTGATACTCAGCAGTGACGTGAGTGGGTGATCAACAGAGGACTAACTAAAATGACCTTGATCTGCACAGATGCCAGCGTGGATTAACGACAACCCGCAGTATTCCTCATCATCTTGGCAATACGGAAGCCCATCCACGGTTTACTATAATTCAAGGGCAAAGCTTGTTAGAGAAACCCTGACTTGATTGAGATGACATTTCTCCCACTGGAAGTAAATATGGATCAACATAGAATTACTAAACTTGGCACTAAATCAGAGCTTTTTAAAAAAGGTGATCCAAGTTAAGTTGGAATCATGGGAAGACAGTGGCTTTTCCTGCCCTGATTTTAGTGATAACTTTATGGTCTCACCAGGTCAAGTTATTCTGTCTAGGTAATATTTGACTTCTCCTTTCATGCCAGAATGCCAGTTGCAGTTTTACCAGCTTTATGTGAATGATGATATCACCTACCTAACAGCAGAGCTGGTCTAATAATACTGAACATGCATTCTTCACAGAATATCTTATTACATGTCTGGCTGTTGTTTTTGCTATTTGATCATGGCCCAAATTGGTCAGAGATTTATTAAGACTTCCAAAGCAGCTGTCCAGGGGCCCCAAAGGAAGGTGTGAAGATTAACAGCCTTGAGTTGGGGTTGTTAGAGGATGTACTTAATTAATAGTGACAAGGGACTACTGGCCCCATCGCCATTCTAGGCGTTGCTGAACCACACACACTGACACTGGTTTATTTTTGTTTGCATTATTGAGTAAACTCTCGAAACTCAATAGAATTAAGTCTTTCCTTCCTTAATTCAGTAGAACCTAGAAGCCTCAGTTCTCTTACATTTGCCACTGGGTTATCAGGAAGCAAATTGCTTCTGGGGTTGTGGGTGGTGGGAGACCTGTCTTGTCCATTCTAAGTGTTCTTTAATCTTTGTTCCTTATGATAGTGTTCTCTACCCCACTTTTGCCCTTGTTCTCTTCTTTATACCTTAATCTTAACAGTAGCACCTTCTGGGCCTAAGTGTGACTTTAAAGCTAAGCCGCTTTTAAGTTTCTGCCTTAGCATCTACTTTCATATCAGCGATGGCACCACACATAGGGTGTTCCTTGTCATGGTCTCCTTTTGGGAATCCTGAAGGTGTTACAATAAGATGTGAACTAATAAAGAATTATCAACCCCAAATCAAATATTCGTTAAAAACAAACAACTAAAATCCTCTTGATATAGCTTTGCCATGAATTCCCAGCTACTGTCTGTCTTTCATTAGCCTATGGCATATTTTGAAATATATATATGGCTTATCCATTTATTATACATGTATGTATGCCTTCATTTATGAAATTTGTGGAGAAATTAAATTCAATCTTTTAAAAATATTTACTAAAGCATTCACTTTGGACTACAATGGAGCTTAGGGAGAACACAGTATGTCTTGAGTGTTAAGTATTTTATAAATGACTCCTTTGATATGCTATTACTAGTTTAGTGTTTTCTAATAGACGTTAAACAACCACCATGATAACTTTACGCATATTGAACTTTTAGGCTAATGCCTAGTTCTTTCTTAAAATAGCTAGCGAGATAGGGCCTTGATTATTAAACCCATTTTAGTAGTAGGGGAACTGAAATTAGAGAAGCTGTCACTTGTCCAAGATATTTACCCATACTTCTATGGGAAAATCTCCTTGTATGTATAACTGAGAGTTTCGTTCAATGAAAGAGTGGTTTGCAAGTAAGGTAGCCAGATTCAGCAAATTAAAACACAGAACATCAATTGAATTTGCATTTCAGATAAACAGTACCTTTCTTTAATATATCTTACCCAATTCACAAACCACAGTCCGCAAAATTCAGGTGGCCTCTAAAGGCCATTTCTAGGCTTTCTTGGTGGGAGGAGGAAGGAGGGTGAGCAAGACTCAGGATTTCCTCATCCTTTTCTCTATTTAATCAGAAAGGTTATAAGTGTCTATGAAAGACTTTCTTTGATAAAATGTCTGCTTCATAAAAGAGGGAGGATTTTAAAACATTTTCTAATGCTAGAAGGCTTTTTGTCTCTGTTGTGTGATAAGAGATTTGATATGAAACAAATAAGGACCTCAACAGGGGTGGGCATATACATTTGCTGAGAACGGAATGAGACCTACATTATATAATTTTAAAGTAATTACCTCAATTTCTGCTGATTTGAAATGAATTTTAAAAATTCAGTTGTAACCAGAAAGAATATATTTTACACACTGAGATGTTCAACTGTTTAGGTAGAAACAAACGTATTTTATAAACAACTCTATTCAAGTCAATCAGGAAATATGCCAATATACAAACTATGTGATATTGTACGCCACATGCATTTAAAGATATATATATATATATATATATATATATATATATATGACTGGATGCGCTGACTCACGCCTGTAATCCCAGTGCTTTGGGAGGCTGAGGTGGGCAGATCACGAGGTCAGGAGAGCAAGACCATCCTGGCTAACATGGTGAAACCAGTCTCTGCTAAAAATACAAAAATTAGTTGGGTGTGGTGGTGTGCACCTGTAGTTCCAGCTACTAGGGAGGCTGAGGCAGGAGAATTGCTTGAACCCGGGAGCTGGAGGCTGCAGTGAGCCGAGGTCATACCACTGCACTCCAGCCTGGATGACAGAGTGAGACTCCGTCTCAAAAAAAAATAAAAAACACACATATATATATAAAACTCTGTGTACATAATATAGAATATACCTAAAGAAGAATAAATAATACATGAACATGTCATATACTTCATACTACAAACAAGGCCACTCATACAGGAAAATCTAGTTACAAATGAATGAAAAAAACGATTGCACAACAGAACCCTCAAAACAACAAAACTTAAGTTGCCTACAGTTGTAAAACTAAATCAGTTTGGATTCACCTACTGTAAATTAGCAGCAGAAACCAGTAAAACCTATTTACGTCTAAAGATTTTAAAATTATTTTAATTCTTAGAAAACAGAAGTAGTGAAGATTTTTTCTAAAATCAGAGCATTATAACCTGGTGGGTTTAGTGGTGAAAACATCGCTATAGGTTTGAGACTTGGGCTCATCAGCTTGGTTTATGTACCAATTGTAACACTTTTAAAAAATGGACCCATCCCAGCATACAAAATATATGCTTTGGTAACAAATTATATGCTATGGTATAACTAGGACAGCACCGATTTATCCGTTTTCATGAAATTATACCTTTCTAGTGAGAGTAGGAAACAGAAGTAAAAAGACAGCTGTTGACTAATTTCATATCGAGCATTAGGGGCAAAAATGGCATGCCTGTGCTTATATGTGCACTAATACGTATACGTATGTATGAGAAAAAATATTCAAAAAGAAAAAGCCTACAGGAAAAAAGACAAAATGGTGCTGTCCCTCACAAAGAAGCATCTGTCTCCAGATGTGATGCTGTATATCACATTTGGTCTCTTCCCAGCACAGGGTCTGGGCAGCTGCATCCCTGAGGCTGAGATCCTAGGTTCCTGAAGTATCTGTTCTAATTCGTGATTCTAGGAAAACAACATTTTTGCTGTAGGCACAAAAATATCCATGCACACAGTTCATAAAACATCTTAAGGGGCCCTGGAAAGGGAGAGGAAAGCAGGCGTGGGGAGGCACCAGGCGGGAATGAATGGTCCCTTAGAATAGAGGAAATGTGGCTGGTGCCAAGTCCTGCCGGCGGCCACCTCCAAGAACCCGTGGGCACCTTTCAGTGAAGTGCTCTGGGTAAATATTTGAGCACCTCTCCTCCTCAGAACTTTGATCAATATACTGCTCATTGGCAAATTTTTCTATAGCAATGAGTGTGCCAAATCTTTCACATCTCCCTATGACTTTCCTGGAAAGGGAAAGGATTGGATGATCTTTTCACCACATGCCTGTGCTTATGTTCTAAATAAGGGAAAATGGTTATTAGTTTTCCTCCATTATTGTCTTCAGTCAATCAGGGAATCAGAGACTTAACGCTATTTTTTCCACATTCCGTGGATCTATCAAGGAGAGAAGCATCAGATGGCATTGCATACAGACAGACCAGGAATTGTTTCCTCCCAGGAAAGAAATTACCTGAATTCACAGCTGACACCCACACATGTTGAGCTTATCTGTGTATGACCGTGTGTGTATGTGTGCGTGTTAGGGTATTTTTTCATTTGAATAGCATTGAATATATATACGAAATACATATATATCATATATATACTGCATATATGCATATATACAGTACTGCATAGTATTGGCCAAATATATGTAAATATTTATGACCTCTGAATTTCCTCTAGATGTCTAGAACTTAGACTGCAGGAATTAATTTCTAAATGGATAAATTAATTTCTAAATGGATTGGTTTATTTATCAACCCAAAGGGTAATTCCACATCTTCAGTAGTTCCTTTGTTTTTAAGTAAGGACTCTAGAGAGGCAAATGTCTTTCAATGGCTTGCTTTGATGTCTCAAAATACTAGCATCAGTTATTTTTTTGGGATAAGGAGCTCAATGCCTAAAGAACAAACCTGAACACAAGTAAAGAAAACAATGAAAATATTAATATTAACTTGATCCCTTTCAGTTTTGATATCTTGTCTTAAACTCCTGGCCTCAAGCTATCCTCCCACCTCTGCCTCCCAAGGTGCTGGGATGACAGGTGTGAGCCACTGTGCTTGACCGAGTTTTGATATCTTGTGATTTGGTGAGGGTGCTTTTAGTACAGAACTGAAGAATTTGGGTAAGTGGTTGAGATGCCTGGTTTGTATGATAAAGCCGTTGTAAGATGCTGCTGACCAATGCCCAGTCCATAGCTCTGAACCCTAAGAAGGATTCCTTCCTAAGGAAATGGAATATTTACTAAGAGATAACCATCTGATTATTTTCTACATGCCAGACATTTTTGAGTATCGTATATGTATTGGCCAATTCATTCCTTCCAACGATACCATGGTATAGGTTATACTATTAACCTCACCTTACAGATGAGAAAAATGAGCTCCAGTGACTTATCTAAGGTCACCTTGAAACTGGCAGAACTTGAATTTTTTACCCAGTCTATCAGAGCAGGAAAATGGGTGGCAACTTAATAGCTCCTTCATACTTCCTCCCTCTGATCTGTGAGTAAGGTGAGATGATGGGGCAGTGATAAAAGAGTTTTCTCAGTAAGGGAAAGCCTGAATGGGAAGAAGGTAGAGAAGAGAACCACATGGGCGGCTACCTGTGTTCTTTGAAGGAAAGCAGGAATGCCAAAGATGACAGTTTTCTCTTTTACACTGTCCTAGGCCTACGTCATTATTCCTTTAATAACCAAAATACCATTTATTCCTTTAGCTGCCATCACCTTGATGTCGAACAAGACAGATATGTTCTTATTGCATGAATGAACTGTGGAAGAGGTATGCCATGTGACACTCATGATCAAATGGGATTTTCCAAGTCCTAAGTGTATTTATTAATAGTCTCAAGTCTCTTTATTAGTGAGGCAGCCGATATAGTGGCCTTGCTGTTTAACCCATTAAGCAATAATGCCATTGCTCTGTACCGTCAAAGATGCTATGAGAATATTTAACAACTAAAAGGGCCATTCCTCATCTTCAGCAGTTCCCTTGTCTTTGAGTAAGGGCCCTGATAAGGCAACGTTTTCTGGAGGGAGCAAGGTATCTCCCTCCAGAACTACCCATTGATAAATAACTCTCCACAAAGCCCTCCCATAGCAGGGGTTCATAAAGAGAATGGGTCATAAAGAACTAGAAAGAAAGAGTTTTACAGTGGAGAACTGTAAAGGGAAAACTTTGAGATTTTGCCTGGGATTCCATGATTTCACATTCAATCAGTTTTCCGTTGCTGTTAGTAGTAGTAGAACTTAATGTTAATAAGTATAATTATATCATACATAGAGCACTTTATCGTTTACAATATTTGATGAGTCCTCTTTCTACAAATAAGAAAATTGGAGCAAGAGAGAAGGTACAGGAAGGTACTGGATTTTGTTATCCTCTCGCGGTACCATTAGCAACCCAGATTAACGTGTTTTCTTTGTCATTTTTTTCAGTGGTGCAGATCTGGGACCTGAATGGCATCTTGGCCTATCAGGGAATGCACACAGCCTGATAAAAACATGGTCCTTCTTGAGAACCACTCAGTCTTCCATTCATGGAAGGGGCAGTGGGAGGATCACTGGGTAACCACCGTGATGTAAACTCAGGTTTCAAAAGCTACTGAGGCAGAGAAACAAACTTACCTCTCAACTCAGACGGATGTGGATTCACTCTATGACTTCAAATATATGAGGTCAAAGGATGTAATGACACCATGCCACA
This sequence comes from Rhinopithecus bieti, assembly GCF_001698545.2. Taxonomy (NCBI): domain Eukaryota; kingdom Metazoa; phylum Chordata; class Mammalia; order Primates; family Cercopithecidae; genus Rhinopithecus; species Rhinopithecus bieti. The sequence continues at coordinate 3,579,975 of NW_016804051.1, forward strand.
TCTGACCTCTGCTCAGATACTATGCTCCACTTCCTGTTGAATACTCGGCAATGGGCTAGGTGTTTAAGGATAGTTACAACACTGGAATACTTTATTATTCTAGGCATTTTTCATCTATTTTCATTTTGGGATTTAAAGCCTACTCCAGGAAAAGTTGAGATTATTCTCTTTTTTATAAGCCACAGAAGGCTCAATTCAAATATTGCCAAGTTTTATCAGGTAGTTGAAACAAGTAGCTGAGAGATGTACCAGCATTGTTATTTTAAGAAATTAAACACTGATACAGAAAAGATTTGATGGAATCGCATCAAAGCATTAATAGTGATCAAGTCTGGATAGTAAATGTATAGGTTATTTTTATAATGAAAATTTTCCACCATGTCCCAAAAGCAGACAGACTAAAGACCTCCCATGTATCCATTACCTTATGGGAAATATTTTATCTTCTGATTTATTCTTTTAACTCTCATGTTTTCCAAACAAACATTACTTTTAATAATCAGAAAATAAGAATGATAAACAGTTCAGAAAATTAGATTAAAGTTAACGTTTTTTTCTTACTCTAAGGAGGAGCTCCTTTATATAAAGACACCAGTGAAATGTCAAAATGATTGGCCCATCCTCAGTTCTTTCCATCAGAAGATTAGTCTCATAAATTTACAAAATGAGAATTGGCAGAGTGGGAAAAAAACTGTGGACTGCAGTCCTCTGCCTCCCTTCTGGTTCTGGAAGGGGCAGAATTTGACAAGCCCAATATACTATTAGACAAACAGCCCAAGTCCCACCACCCCAATTCAGAAGCTCACCTCTGGGTTTCGCATACAAAATTGAAGTTTGGGATTTGGATCCATGCATGTGTCTGTGGAAAAGCGAGTGTGAAACAGCTATCTCGAGCCCTCCACCCACAGGGAAAAGGGGACATGAATCCTAACTGTATTCCATTTAAAAGACACTTAATTTAGAAATGTGCAATATGTTGAACAGGCACAGAACCAAGCCAAATGTTTGCAGTCATAGAAATTTCCATATGCTGTACAACATTTAAAATATGTTATTTGCCTACGCTAGCCTTCAACAGCGAGACCTTTCTCTTGGGCTAAAATGACAACCTCTATCCAGCGGCCAGTACTAACACTGATGTTACAAACTGGACGCTATGTGTCCTCTTGGCTTCCAAGCAAGGTGCCTCCCTCCAGAACTACCCATTGCTTAACAACTCCCCATGAAGCTCTCCCATAGTGGGGGTTCATAAAGGGAATTGGGCATAAAGAACTGGAAAGAAATAGTTTTACAGTGGAGCAGTGTAAAGGGGAAACTTTGGAAAGTTTTGCTTGGAATTCCATGATTTCACATTAAATCAGTTGTCTACTGCTGTTAGTAGTAGTAGTAGTAGTAGAACTTAATGCTAATAAGTATAATTATATCATACATAGAGTGCTTTATCTTTTACAATATTAGTAATTATATCATACATAGAGTGCTTTATCTTTTACAATATTACATGAATTCTCTTTTTACAAATAAGAAAATTGGAGCAGAGAGAAGGTACAGGAGTTTCCCAGCATCACACAGCTAGCTGCACAAAACAAACAAACAAAAAAACTACTAGAAGACACTCAGCACCCACTTCTCTTCTAGATATTAACAAAACAAAGCAAACAAGAATTGATTCTTGATCCAAAGCATTATCTGGCCAGAGAGAGAGAAAGACACACACACAGAGAGAGAGAAACAAGATCTAAGGCCAACCATGGCATGACTAGAGTTCCATTGACAATCGCTGCCTAAAACATCCTTCCTCCTACCCCATGAAGCTGCTGTAGACACCAGTCACCTTAGTCCTCTTGACTCAGGGCTGACCAGTGTGTCTTTCTTAAGCCCCTGACATTTGTTGTTCATTTGTTCAGGGGCCTCCTCCCAAGCAAATTCTCCTCTCTGCACCCCAGCCTGCCTGTTGCTTTACTCTGCCACCTGAGGATGAAGCTCCCGCCCTCCTTTGCTTTCCTCAGTGCTAAATTCTTTGGGCTTTTTTTAAGGTGCCATTGGACAAACTGACATTAAAATATGAGGGAAAAATCTAATAGAAACATCCAGTCTTACTTTACACCAGCTGTGCATTTAAAATTTTTTATTGAAGAATAATACACATACAGAAAAAAGTGAACATATCAAAAGTATACAGTGCTATGAACGTCAAAGTGAACACACCTGTGTAACCAGCAGGACCAAGAAACTGAACATTCCCAACTTTCCAGATGTGCTCCTCATGCCTCCTTCCAGTCATGACTGCCCAACCAAGGATGCTCTCCATGCTGACTTCTAATAGCATGGGTTAGCTGTGCCTAGTTAGGACTTTATATGAATAGAATCATAAACTGTATCTTTTTGTGTCTGCCTTCTTTCACTGAACATTGCTTTTGTGTGATTCATTCATATTACTGTGTGGCGTTGTAGATATTTTTCCCTTATTGCTCTATAGTGTGGAATTCTGTGAATATACCACAATGTGATATTTAACCATTCTGCAACTGACATGGCATTTAGGTTGTTTCCAGTTCTTGGCAACTTCAATTAGTGTTGCATTCTAATGCATGCTTTGAGTGAATATGTGGTGCATCTTTCCGACGAGTATAAACTTGGGAGCAGAATGCCTGGGTCACAGGTATGCATACATTCAGGTTTATTCGACGCTGCCCGATATAGTTTGGATGTTTGTCCCCCCGCAAAATCTCATGTTGAAATGTGATCCCTAGCGTTGGAGGTGGGACCTCCTGAAAGGTATTTGGGTTATGAATGGCTTAGTGCCCTCCCTGCAATAATGAGTGAGTTCTCACTCTATTAGTTTACATGAGAGCGAGTTGTTTAAGAGTCTGGCACCCTCCTCCTCTCACTCTTGCTCCCTTTCTTGCCATGGAACACATCTGCTCCCCCTTCACCTTCTGCCCCGAGTCAAAGCTTCCTGAGGCCTCACCAGAAGTTGAGGAGATGCTAGGGTCGTGCTGTTTATACAGCATGCAGAACCATGAGCCAAATAAACCTCTTTTCTTTGTAAATCACCCAGCCTCAGGTATTGCTTTATGGCAACACAAAGCTGACTAACAAACTGCTAAATTATTTTCAAAGTGGCTTCATCAACTTACTATCCTACCAGCTTACATGAAAGTTTGGTTGGGCTGGGCATGGTGGCTCATGCCCGTAATCCCAGCATTTTGGGAGGTCAATGCAGGTGGATCACCTGAGGTCAGGAGTTCAAGACCAGCATGACCAACATGGTGAAACCCCATCTCCACTAAAAATACAAAATTACCCAGGCATGGTGGCAGATGCCTATAATCCCAACTACTTGGGAGGCTGAAACCAGAAAATTGCTTGAACCCGGGAGGCGGAGGTTGCAGTGAGCCAAGATTGCGCCACTGCACTCCAGTCTGGGCGACAAGAGCAAAACCCCATCTCAAAAAGAAAACAAAACAAAACAAAACAAAACAAAAACAAAGAAAAAGAAATTTTGGTTGACTGCATAGGTTGCTAAGTCTTACTATTTCCCTTCCTTTTCATTTTATCACTTTTGCTATGTATGCAGTGGTATCGCATTGTGTTTTTTTTTTTTTTTTTTTTTTTTTTGTGAGACGGAGTCTCGCTCTGTCGCCCAGGCTGGAGTGCAGGGGCCGGATCTCAGCTCACTGCAAGCTCCGCCTCCCGGGTTCCCGCCATTCTCCTGCCTCAGCCTCCCGAGTAGCTGGGACTACAAGCGCCTGCCACCTCGCCCGGCTAGTTTTTTATATTTTTTTAGTAGAGACGGGGTTTCACCGTGTTAGCCAGGATGGTCTCAATCTCCTGACCTTGTGATCCGCCCGCCCGTCTCGGCCTCCCAGAGTGCTGGGATTACAGGCTTGAGCCACCGCGCCCGGCCCACATTGTGGTTTTTATTTGCATTTCCTAGATGTGAATTTTAAGAGATGTTTGTAGGGGTCTTTATGGTAATTCAGTAGTCCTTTCCCAATAAGTATCTTTCAAAAAATGAATTGTAGGTATTCTTGATCAATATTGCCATTATCCTCAATCATGGCACTATTGACATTTGGGGTTAAATATTCCTTTGTTGTGAAGAGTTGTCCAGTGTATTTTACGATGGTTAACAGCACAACCTTCAGTTGTGACAACCAAAAGTGTCTCCAAACATGGCTAAACGTCTGTGGGAGGGGAGGGAGTCATCCTTGGTTAAGAATCACTGGTCTAGATCCATTTGGTACATTCTTGGAGATGTGTCAGTCTCTAAAGGTCTTAGAGATAACACAAGAAATGGAGATGTCTACATAGAACTAGTCCCACACACAGCAGTGTGCAGCCCAGGGTGGCAAAGGAAAGAAGTCCGTCAGGATCTCTGTATATGTCCCATGACTCAGGAGGCAGAAGTTTATTTGCAACACTTTAAGAATGTGTGGTTGCCCTGCTACCACCACCACCACCCCAGCTGAAAAATCTCTGAGATTCTTCTGCATGCTATCCAACCCACCTTGAAGGGAAACACAGTCATTCAGAAAGCTTCTAGCCAGCCAGAACCTGCCCACCAGTGGGAAGCTAAATAGTTGGTTAGATTTCTTTAATTTGTTTTTAAATTTGCAATATAAAAGAAAAGACAAGCTGCCAGGACATACTTCTCTTATTTACATAGCTTAAAGCAAATATACTTTGAAGCCAACATACTTTTTTTTTCATCAAAGATGTGTGTGCGTTTGTGTGTGTGTGTGTGTGTAACAAGAGGAACAAATAGATAATAAAGCCTTGAGGTAAACCGAGATGAGTGTGAGTCTGGCTGTATATTAAAAACATTGTCTAACGTTGTTTACAAGTGTACTGAGGTCTCTAGAACCGAAACCTTAGATTTAAATCCTGGCTCTGCCACATAATGTTGGGTCATTTAATTTTATTTAATCTCCTTGCACTCCAGTTTCCTCATCTGTAAAACAGAGTTTATAAAATCTAAACTATCTCATAAGGTTCTTTGGAGATGAATGAGTTAACTGTTAGAAAGCAACAATTATGTAGAATAGGTATTTTTACTTTACCTCACTAAAAAAGGAACTGTGTTCCAAAAGGTGAAGTTCATTGCCTAATACCACACACTTAATTTTAGTAGGGTTAAATCTAAAACCCAGTTTCTGCAGGATTTTTGTTAGACAAGAGGCTTCAGGTACAATGCATAGGGCTTTTGGCCATCTCTGCTGCAGACCCCTGAGTCTTGCAGGCAATCCATAATATAAAACCCCTACCCTGCTCCCAAACTACAAAAACCCCAAATACCTCAAAATTTTAGTTGTACACTTTAAGTTTTTCAATGATATGAGATTTTTTAAAATCTGTATCAATTTTAGTAACCACTTTTTCCTAAATAAGCAGTGCAGGTAAGCCATGTCAAAATATCAACCACTAAAAAAAAATCAAGATTGACTTAATGGAAATGAAGAGACAGACCAAATTAAATGAATTAAACATTTCCTTCTTTCTACTCCCTCAGAGTTTGTTGTTGTGGTTGTTATTACTTAGGTTAATCAAGCTCTCTAAAAACATCGTTTCTGCAGGCAGATTTTTTGGGTGTAATTTTGGCAGAGCGGCATGGTGAGAGTGGAGTGAGGATGGCAGGATTTGAAAGTAACTGAGGAAAAACAGGTGGCAGTGACATTAATAAATGTGATTTTATTCCTTGCAAATTTTGCAAGACAAGTGGAATCTTTGGATGATTTTTGAAAACTATTTGCAAGACATAATTATATTTCTGTGGAAAGTATTTGAGTTGGGCCAACCTTCCACAGCAGAAAATTACAGGAGAACATCAGTGGACCTTTGTGCTGAATAAAGGCTGACAATAAGGCCTTATAAATCAATTAAAGTCAGATTTATACACCTAAAGTCCCAGATCATGCCGCAGACTTCCTAGGGCAATTCGGCTTTGTTATCTGTGGACTTGGCCACACCAATTGTCCCTCGCTTAACACTAAATCTCAGCTGTCTGAAAAATGAAATTAAACATGTGGAGGGTTTTACACTGAAACTCTTTGGAAAACCATGACAACCCTCCCCAAATGAGGAATCCTATCAGGGTCAGAAAGAGCTTTTGCTAACACCAGGACTTCTGAGCTTGGGTTCTTAATCCGGGTCTCTTGCTTTTTAGATCCCTGTTGTTTGTTTCCATGAAGGCTTTACTAGTTTTATAAGAATAAGGCCAACAGGTGGTCACACGCAGCACAGAAGAGAATCCAAGCACATCCTGTGAGAGCAAGGCAACCCTATAAGCTTGGGACCTGGGGCAGATGCCAAGGTCTTATGTCAGCCCTCTGTGTGAAGAGACACCTTCTGTCTTCTGAGACAGTATTCATATTTTCTATTACCCATAACTGACCCAATGGCTCTAAAACTTTTCTACAAACCTGTCACTGTGCCTACAGTCCCTCTAGCCAATGCATTTTAGCAAGCCATCATTCCTGAAGGAAATAGGCTTCAGTTAAAGGGGAGGCCGGGCGCGGTGGCTCATGCCTGTTATCCCAGCATTTTGGGAGTCCGAGGCGGGCAGATCACTTGAGGTCAGGAGTTTGAGACCAGTCTGGCCAACATAATGAAACCCCATCTCTACTAAAAAAATACAAAAATTAGCTGGGTGTGATGCCGCATGCCTGTAATCCCAGCTATTTGGGAGGCTGAGGCACGAGAATCACCTGAACCCTGGCGGCGGAGGTTGCAGTGAGCTGAGATAGTGCCATTGCACTCCAGCCTAGGTGACAGAGGGAGACTCTGTCTCAAAAAAAAAAAAAAAAAAAAAAGTAAAGAAATAGCCAAATAGCAAGACCCCTCCCTAAGAAGAAAAAAAAAAAAAAAAAAAGGTAGAGACATAGCTAAGACCTCCAACCTCTCAGCATTATGAAAGAGAGAAAAACAGAAGGAGTGGCTAATTCAAATAGCTCATTCCTTCTTCACCCTCACCTGACTCCCTCAATGCAAGATGGCACCAATCACTAAGCACAAGCTACAAGTGGCCAGATCTGACTAATGAGAATGGAAGTGGCCACAACCCCAGGAGCTCTGGTGCTGTGTTGGGCACTTTGGAAAAGTTGTGGTAACTCTCTCAGACCTACCATCCCTGAGACAGGCACTTATCTCCTGGATTAGTACACTGGCTCCAGACGCTGTCTACCCGTTAGGATCACCTGGGAAGCTAAAAATCTAAGCCCCTATGCTACCACCAATACCAATGAAGTCTCTGAGGGTGGGACCTAAGGAATATGTTTTTGAGTTTTATTGTTGTTGTTTATAATTTCCCCAGGAAATTCTGACTGTGAGCCCTTTGGTATATGTACCACCACAGAGACACTGAACAGCCCCATCTAGAGACTCATTGTGTGCAAAACTATGTTTATTTAAAAAGATTATTTTGGAAGGTCTGCAAGCAACTTTCACCTGCTAAATATTTTCCCCTTAATAAATATGACTAAATTTTACTTCCCTAAATGTTTCTCTACCACATAAACTGCTTTTACAGAAACTGTTATTGCTCAGAGAAACACACCACACTTTGTAAAAGTATCACACATATCTTATTTGGAGGAATTATCTCTTAAAGAAAAGTACCACGGCAGAAATCAAAAGTTTCTTCAAGTCTTAATTCCATGAGCCTCTGAAATACATATTTCTCTTTCTCATGGATAATTTGATATGTAAATAAAAATGATAATGTCACTTTAATATAACATTTTCTAGATGAAAACATGAGTCTTGACAGTGTAGGCACAATGAATTATTTTTTTTCCTGTAAATTACATCAATTGCATGTTTGAAAAACAAACACATACAAATCCAAGTATTTTGTTCTGATGACTTTGGTCCAAATTTCTTGACTTACAAAAAATTTCTAATTAAAAAAATCTAGATTAGAAAAGATTTGTGTTATTCTACTTTAGTGGCTATAATATTACATTGAAATTTTCGCCACCCGCACAAGTAGCATAATCACTATATGAACTCAAGAAAAAGAAGAAGGAAGGAAGGAAGGAAGGGAGGGAGGAGGGGAAAGAGAAAGAGAGAGAAGAAAAGAAAAGAAGAAAGATAGGAAGAGGAAAGGAAAGAAAGAGAGAGACGAAAATATTTGTCAGTTTCACTAAAATCTCAACAAGTCTTTGACCAGTTTCCATTGTTAAGAAGGGTAGGAAGAATAAAGGGTCAGAGAATTGGTTAATAATCCTTTCTGAAATTGTGCCTCTATTGTTTCTACTGTTCCACTATTTCTCTTCTTCCTCCAATCATCAACTTTTCTACTTATTTCAGAGAAATTCTGAACACACAGCAAGATGGCAGCTGGCTACAAGCTAAGAGAAGAGGCCTCATAATAAAACCTATCTTGCTGGCAACTTGACGTTGGACTTCCCAGCCTCTGGAACTGTGAGAAACAAATTTACATTGTTTAGATGACCCAGTTGGTGATAATTTGTTACAACAGTCTAAGCAGACAAATATAACTAGTTATTTGGAGACACAGCCAGTTGTAAGGATCTGAGCAGATATTGGTAGTGTCAACCTAAAAGGAAGAAGCTGAGGCAAAATTAACGTAAGTAGAGAGTTTATTTGGGCCCAGGCTGAGGAGTGCTACGCTGGAGCATAGATCGAAATTGCCCTGAATATATACTCCGATTAGTAGCAGTAACAAGTGAATTTGTAAAGGCAAAAGAGGTGGACAGGGAGTGGGCTGATACAAAGTTGTTTGTCACGAATTCTCATAGGTTTGCAGAAATAACATTGATTAGGGATTGGCTATACTTGTTAAGCCATAGAGTATGTGTTACAGTGACTGGGGTGTCAAATTATCAGGTGAATTTATAGTTACTGTGGCAAGAGCAAACAATATCAAGAGATGAAACTTGGAAGAGTAGGACATGATTGCTGTCTCATTTTAATGTCTGTCTGTACCTGATAATTGAAAGAACTTCATTTTCTCAGATAAAATTTCTTTTCTTTTCTCAGTAGATAAACGTATTTATGATCACTTTGCTTTTTTTTCAGCAGTTGATAGTACTCTGGTCTTTTGACACTGCCTTTGAAAATTGTAACTGTGAGAAATCGAACATACCTGACTCCATTTTGCTTCTAACCTCACAAACTAACTGTCTTTGCTCACTTTTGTGCATAGGCTAAGCTAATTATGGGAAGAATTTAGTTTATCATTTAACTGATGAATTTAGTTTGTAGTTTAATTTTAAAGCAAGGATAATAACAGTCTCTTTTCAAAACTAACTCCCTCCCTGTCTGGGGACCAAACCACCAATGTAAAGCTAACGAAAAGCCACAAGGTTAAAATTTTGATGGGGGCCTGAATTCTGCTAAGATATAGGCATAGATGAACAGTAAGCAGTCATTGTTTCCTGGCTTGCTTTCTATAATTGCTTACTGCTTAGGAATCATGTAGCTCTGATCACAAGATTTGTAACTTCCCTAATTGCCCCCATTGATTACATCACTATAGTGAAACCTAAGACTTGTCTTTGAGATATTTTTCAGATTTTGCTTTCTGATGGATCAACTGATACCACTTGGACCAGTGATCCCCACCCAGGAACTGACTCAGTGCACAAAGACAGTTTTGGCAGCCCTATGACTTCATCCCTACTCGAACCAATCAGTAGAACGCATTCCTTAGTCTCCTTCCCACCTAACCACCCTCAAAATCCCTAGTCTCCAAATTATCAGGGAAGTAGATTTGAGAAGTATCTCCTATGCTCCTTTCTTGGCCACTCTGCAATTACTAAACTCTCTGCTGCAACGTCTGCTATCTCAGTGTATTGGCTTTTTCTTGGTGGTAGACAAGAAAAACCTGGTTGGATGATAACATTGTCACTACCTCTAATCCAACCTAACATCACACAAATCTCAGAAACAAAAGACTGCTTCCAAATATTCTGTACTCTGCTGTCCCCAAGTCAAGATATAGTCATTCAAAGATTTTGAGAAAAAAATTCTCAATCTAATGTTGAATCTTGAATATGCAACTCAGATATTAACAGAAAATTGCTTCTAAACCTCAACAATATTATTTGTGGTTTTAAATGTTAAAAAATATCATAAGTCATGCCCCAGGTACAACTTGCTTGCAAAAATCTAATATGTATTTCAAAGCCCAATCAAAGTTCTCTGATTGCTCCCAAAGCTATGTTTGGAATATATTTTCCAAGATTCCAATTGGTAACCTAGCTGGGTCTTAGTGATTATTTCTTTGAAAATATCAGTAATTGTAATAATAATCACTGAATTAGAATTACAACATTAGCTAAACTTTGTTAAGTACTTGTCTTGTGCCAGTTAAGATTCTAAGTGTTCCCATTAATTTGTCAATCCTATAAGGCTCACCTCTTACTCTTACGATATTCTAAAGGTGGAAACTGAGGATAAATAACTCACAAAAAGCCACAAAGCTAGTAAGAAATAGAATCAGGTTAAAACTTGTCCTAGAATCCACAGGCTGAACCATTACCCAGAAGATTTTTCATTTTTGCCTGGGTGAAAGTCCAGTGGCTTCTGAAGTTGGTTTGTGTCTCAGAGCTCACATTCTTCTCATTGTTTGGAAAGTTGCTGGTACATTATCTTAGGGTCACATCCAGCACTTTATGGACTCTCCCCCAAACTACCTTCTAGTTTTCTCTTTCTAGCTAATATGAATCCTATCGTGAGAGGATAATAGACAACCTGACATTCTCAAATATGCTCAGGATGTCTGTGCCTTTATTATTTATTCATACTGTTTCCTTTAAAAGAAATGCTTATTTTCTTGCTGTTACCTATAAAAAGCCCACCTGTCTTTCTGAATTCAGCTCAAAATCTGTTGCTTCCATGAAACTTAAGCTGAGCTTCTTTTTGGAATTAATTTTCTCCTCTTTGACTTTATTATGTATTTCCTTCTATTCTTTCACTTCAAAGCTTGGACCTTGAGTATAATTAATCAAATGTTTGCTTCTCTCTCTCACTGCTCTGTAAATTCCTTGAAGGCTAAGATGTGTGCTACTAATATTTTTGTAGTCTCCAAAGGACTTAGGACAGAGTTTCTAAATGTATTAAAATATTTTTAATTGAAGTATAATTAATGAGTGCACTGACTGCAAGTATACACTGTGATTAATGCTCACATAATGAACATATCTATAAGTGATAAATTAGATTATTGCCAGCCCTCTGGAAGTCCCTATTTTGCCCCCATTCCCCAATAAGATAAGTTTCCTGAATTCCACCCATTTGTTAGTTTTGTCTACTGTTAAACATTGCTTGCATGGGATCATGTAGTCCATACTTTTTCTATCTGGTTTCTTTCTTTCAACATTGTATTTGTGAGATCCACCAGCTTTTGTCTAGAAGTAGTTTGCTAATGTTTACATAGTATGCAGTATTCCACTGTGTGAATATACCACCAAGTATTTATCCATTCACCTGTTGATGGACATTTAGATTGCTTCCAATTTGGAACCATTATGAATAGTGCTGCTATCAACATTCCTGTGCATGTCTTTGCTATACATGTGTAAGCATTTCGCTGGATATATACCTAAGCCTGGAATTGAGTCATATGGCATACACATGTTCAATTTCAGTAGATACTGACAGTTTTCCAAAGGGATTGCATTTCTTTGATGAACAATGAGATTGAACACTTATTCATATGTTCATTGACCATTGGGATATCTCCTTTTATGAAATGCCTACTTAAGTATCTTGCCTATGTTTATATTGTGTTACCTTTTTCCCATTGACTTTTAAAAATTATTTATACATTATGAAACCAAACATTTTGTATGTTTTCTGTCTTGCAAATATTTTCTGTCAATCTATGGCTTACTAAATTCTTTTTGATGAATAGAAGTTCCTAATTTTGATATCATCAGTGTATCAGTGTTTTAATTTATGGTTTATAGTCTTTTGTTTCTTATAAAAGAAATCTCCTGTAATCCCAGCACTTTGGGAGGCCGAGACGGGCGGATCACGAGGTCAAGAGATCGAGACCATCCTGGCTAACACGGTGAAACCCCGTCTCTACTAAAAAATACAAAAAATTAGCTGGGCAAGGTGGCGGGCGCCTGTAGTCCCAGCTACTCGGGAGGCTGAGGCAGGAGAATGGCGGGAACCCGGGAGGCGGAGCTTGCAGTGAGCTGAGATCCGGCCACTGCACTCCAGCCGGGGTGGCAGAGCGAGACTCCGTCTCAAAAAAAAAAAAAAAAAATCTCCGTCAACCACACACTTATAATACAGTTTTCTATGTTTTATTTTATCAGTAATCAAAGTGGGGTATGTTAAATTAAGCATAGCCTAAAACTGCCTCCTTATGTATTTTAAGTTTGGTCTAAAGGTTTCTCTGTACACCGTGAACTGTAACCTAACTGGGTATGTAAACAGACTGTAACCCACTCTTGTGCCAAATCACTGAATGTCTGCCAACTGAAGGTAGCCCACTGCTCAAACCATGTTCAAATAAGGCAAACACAAAACTGTAACCAATCTGGCTGTTTCCATATCTCACTTCCCATATTCTGTACATTGCTTTCCTTTTTCTGTCCAAACGTCTTCTTCCACCACGTGGCTGTGGTGGAGTGTCTATGAACTCATTCTGGTTCAGGGGCTGCCTGATTGAAAATCATTCTTTATCCAGTTAAACTCTGTCAATTCATCTAAGGTATTCCTTTTAACAGGTGTGATGTGTATTTTTTTCAGTTCTATACGCATTATCCGTTGACCAAACATCACTATTGTTCTGCAGTGCTACCTTGCCCCAAATCAAGTATCTCCATATGTATGGGCCTGCTCCTCACTTCCTATTCTGCTCAATTGGCTCATCTTTCCATCAATTCCACACTCTTTTAATCCTGCAGTTTTCGATTGTTTTTATGCACAGTAGTGCATCATCTCTAGCTCCATACTGCTACAAGATTTTTAGAGTCATTCTTGAGCTTATTCACTTTTATATACATTTTAGAATCGTCCTATCAGTTCCAACTGGATTTTTGATGGGATTATATTAAATCTACCAATCACTTGAGGAAAGCTGACATCTTTTCATTATGAACACATTGTCTTTAATGTGTTTAGATTTTCTTTAACTTTATTCTCACCAAATACCACATGTCCTCACTTAGAAACAGAGTTAAATGATGAGAAGACATGGATATAGAGGGTTGCAACATACACTGGGACCTATTGGAGGGTAGAGGGTGGGAGGAGGGAGTGGATCAGGAAAGGAAAAATAACTAATGGGTACTGGACTTACCTGGGTGATGAAATAATCTGCACAATAAACCCTCATGACACCAGTTTACTTATGTAACAAACCTGAGCATGTTCCCTTGACCTTAAAAGTTAAACATAAAAAAAAGAATATCTGTGAATAAAAACTATTTTGACTAGAAATATAGTTTCAAATGGGATTTTCTTTAATTGTTCTCAGTGTTTTATGGATTTTGTGTAATAATCTTTCCTCAATTTCATTAGACTTAATCCTATTTGATGAGTTTTTAAGCGCTAATTTAGATACTACTTTTAAAATTTAAATGTTTGCTTTGTTGTTGATATATGCATATGCAATTAAAGTTTTATGCTGACATTGTATACAATGGCCTTGCTAAATTTAATTATTGATTGTAAATATTTTCTGTATTTATAATGATACCGTCTATTAGTTTTGACAATTTTATTTCTTCCTTTACAATTCTTATACATTTTTGTCACTTTTGACCTATGACAGTTGCTAAAATGTTTAGCATAAAATGTTTTCAGAAATGGAGATAGTGTCTCCTTCCCAATCCCAAAACTTCAATATTTCAATAATAAATAATACATTTGCTATAGATATATTTTAGGTAACATTTATCATATTAAGGATGTTATTTTCTATTTATGGTTATTAAAAGATTTTTTAGAAATTATTATTATGAATGAATATAGAATTGTATCAAGTGAGGACATCAAGTGAAATGATCACATGATTTTTCTACTTTTGTTAATGGGGTGATTACTTTGATAGGCTTGGTTTTCAAATATTAAATTAATATTCTATTTCTGTAATAAATCCATCTTAGTTATAACATGTCTTTTGAAACATTTCAAAATCGATTTGCTAATATTTTTCTTAGAAAGTCTTGCATATATAAGGGAGGTTAATGTGTAATTTTCTTGACATGTTTTAGTATGAAAGTTATACTGACCTCATAAAAAGAATTGGGAAATTATCAGTTTTTCTGTTACATTTACTTTTCCATTATATTTTTTTCTTTAAATATTTGGTAGAATTACCATTCAATACTGACTTGTAATTTTTTTTGTGTGGGACTTTTTAAATTCTAGATTTCATTTTGTAAATACATAAAGGACTATTTCCTTCTTTGTTTCTTCTCATGTCAGTACTGGTAAGTTGCATTTTTCTAGGGGTTTTACTATTGTAAATTTTCAAATTTTTAGCTTAAAATGATTCATAATATTCTATAATTTATTTTCATAGATCTAGAGCAATGACTCATTTTCATGTATATTATAGCAAAGGGGACTTTATGTGAGACTGCTGCAGAAAAATTCCCTCATTTTTTGCTTCCCTAATAGTGTCATTATTTTATCTTCAATGCTGAAGAGTATTTCTAACTAGATACAGAATTCAGAGTTGACAGCGAGTTTTTTCTCTGCTCTTTTTCCTATTCTATAGGTTTATGCCTTTTGTTTCTTTTGAGATGTCAGCTGTCAGTTGCTTTCCTTGCTGCTTTGAATGTAAGATATTTTATTTCTGGCTTTTCTACTCATTCTCACTGAGTGGGGCAGGAGGGTTTGTCCACGAAATTTTGTTTTTTGTTGTTGGATGCAGACCCTGTCCACATTTTAAATTTTAAATTTGATAGCATTTAAAAATGTTCATCAGTCTCCTTGTTAAATGTCATAAATGCAGCTTTCAGAGCAGTGAGAACTTTCTTTCCTTGTAAGTTTTTATTTTCCCCCTCTATAATAAACTGTTAGAACAAGCAAGAAAGCTGATATATGACAAAAATATTAAGGCACCACCACATGACTTCACAAAGATCTGGGTCCAGGATAGCACAAAAAACTGTGGTTCTTCATACATGTATGAAAATGGC
This sequence comes from Rhinopithecus bieti, assembly GCF_001698545.2. NCBI lineage: Eukaryota > Metazoa > Chordata > Mammalia > Primates > Cercopithecidae > Rhinopithecus > Rhinopithecus bieti. Next base: position 3,595,109 of record NW_016804051.1, read on the forward strand.
TCCAATATTGAAAAATTAGGAAAGTTAACCAAAGATTCAAGTTACAGTCTGGCTTGGCTTTGCTAAGGGTATCGTAATTACCATGTGTCTGCATGTTTGTGTGCATATACATGTATATGTGTGAACATGTATAAGAAGTGAGGAGAATTTTGTGCTCAAACCCTCATTGATAACTCCTTAATAAAAATTTAAAATTACTCCCTAAAATGACGATGAATATTCTACGTATTTTCGTTTCACTAATGTACATTCTCCATTTAACTCATATAGTTAAAATGCATGCAAATTCATTAATATGTATTCATGTCAGTTGCCTTTAATGCAAAATACCATAGGGTTATAAAACAGTGACACTAGAAGCCTTGGAGTGGGCAGATGGTTTGCTTAAGGTATATGTTTCTCTAAGGGTTAATTCTTTCCATCTTCTAAGGTAGTTTATCATCTTTAAAACTGTATTATTATGTCTAGCAATCTATCAAAGGGAAATGGTCAAACTGGGCAACAATTTATGTATAAAGGTGATCTCCATAGCTTATTGGTAATTTAAAATACTATTAGCCTCTAAGTATCTAACACCCACTGTAAGTAAACAAATTATGGACCATCTTTACCATAAAATGTTAAATTAAATATTTTTAAAACATGGGACAATTATTTCTACTAAAATGTTAAGCAAGAAGCATAAAGTACTAGAACTTTATACACACTATGATCTCAACAGATGGAAAGAAAAACAAGTATGTAAAGAGTAGTTATTAACTTTGAGAATTACAGGTGATTTTTCTTTTCTTTTTAGAAATATTTATTTAGGCCAGGTGTGGTGGCTCATGCCTGTAATCGCAGCACTTTGGGAGGCTGAGGGAGGCGGATCACCTGAGGTCAGGTGTTCAAGACCAACCTGGCCAACATGGCGAAACCCTATCTCTACTAAAAATACAAAAATTAGCCAGAAATGGTGGCTGGCACCTGTAACCCCACCTACTCCAGAGGCTGAGGCAGGAGAATCGCTTGAACCCAGGAGACAGAGGTTGCAGTGAGCCGAGATCGTGCCATTGCACTCCAGCCTTGGTAACAAGAACGAAACTCCATGCCCGAAAAAAAAAAAAAAAGAAATAAAGAAACATTTATTTAATATTAATTAAATTTAATTCATCCCAATACTCCAAAATTATAAAGAAATAATAGTTATTATTCCCTTTGTAACATTGCTTGGAACCCTAGTCATAAATAGAATGCTCTACAATCATCCTTTCAGGTAGATCAATGGTCCATTACTTAGCAGGTTATGTCTTATGTAACATGGCAATTTTAGAGGTTTCTATCCTTTTAAAGATACCAAACCTCACTTCCACTAAACAAAGTGGTGAATAAGGAATGAATTCCTTTCAAGTTTCTTACGGGTATATCAGCACAAGGGAAGTTAAAGTAATTAGCTAAAGAATTTATGCCAAAACATACTCTTAAAAAATACTGGATGTTGGAGCTGAATGGCCAAGATTATTTGTCAGTGTTGATCAAATTTACCAGCTGGTTGCTTAACCTCTGCTTTTTGTCTACCTTTGAATATACATACAGCTTCGGGCAGTCAAAGGAATCAACACTGCCATATATTCCTACCACTGAGCGTCTGCGTTTATCGTCAGTTTGTTTAGACATCATGCCAAAATAACCAGTTGAAGAGTGAAAAACATAACCAAGGAAAGAAAGAATTGTTTAATATTATAAAACTTATCAATATGGTACATCTCATTAATTGGACAAATACAAACTACCACAAACCCCATCATTATCCAAATAAAATATGACAAGGTATTTTATCAGATTAAGTACCTGTTCTTCTTCAATACAAAAGTGGCAAGGTACTATTTAACATGATAAAGAAATACTTTTACAAGCCAATAATTAACACTATGCCTAATGCAGGTAAGAGCCAACTGGTAACATTTAACTTTATTTTGGAAGTCCTAGACAATGAAGTAAGACTTGAAATGTAAATTCAAGCCTTATATATTATGAAGAAGAAGACAATAATTTTATCATTATTTTAAATAAGTTGGTTTTATTAAAATTCCAAAATGTTCTGTTGAAAATATATTAGAATTAAAGTATTCAGTGACTCAGATGGATAGTTTATATAAATCTTTATCAAAACCATTAAGTAGAATGGATAAAATCTTTTATTCATAGCAGTACAGAAAATGAAAAACTCTGAAGTTTCTAGAATACTCTTAAGGATATGTCTCCTGTGATAATTTTATGTAGATAATTATAATTCTGAAACTAAAATGTACTTATTATGTAATGAGACACACAAAGTTTCTGAATAACAAAATAGCCATATTAAAAGTTGCATAATTGTTGGTTTTCAAATAATGTATTAAAAATATGTGAAATAAACATCTATAATGCTTCAACAGTTAAAATAGAATTGTGCTAATATTTAAAGCTAGTCAGTAAGATTAGATTGAACAAATCAACAAAGAACAGATTACACATATGTATGTATACAATGAATGTATATGATACTTATAGATAAAATGCTAATCTATGGTATGAAATCCATAAAACAAAGTCACACTAGCAAAAATCAGAAAGTAAGAAAACAGTTCAATGAAAATTTGGGGGAAACTGGTCTGATTATTTTGGGGAAATACCTAGTTTGATACCTGTTCCATGCCATATATCAAAGTAAATTCAAAGAAGATTAAAAGTCAGCCATTAAAAAATATAATGTTTAACACTAGAAAAAAATTAAAGCAAAAACTGATCAAATCTAAGGTAATAAAATTTCTTGCTAAATCAAACATCATGGAATAAATAAAAGCATATATGCATAGATTTAACTCCTGAAATTTGTTCATATGTAAGCAAAATTAATGGTAATATATTAAACTACAGTAAATGCGCAACAAATGTTAGTCATGAATAATATCTTTATCATATAGAGAGTTCACAGAAATCAGTGAGAAAATTACCAAGATCCCAATAGATAAATGAGAAAAGAACAGGATACAGTCTATAAAAGGGATTACAAATGTCTCATGAAATTAGCAATAGCATTTTATTTTCTTTTAGTTTTAAAATTTTCACTGATAATTTTAAAACAATTTTAGTTTCTCCCCTTCTCTTTCAATATAATGGTAATTTTTATATGATTATATTAATGGTATTAGTAAAATACTGACTTTCCATATATGTTAGGGATCTGGAGCTCCTCTTCAAATAACTTGTTTAAGTAAAAACATGAATACGTTTAAACTATGAATTGAATAATAAATAATAATAATGCCACTAAGTTAACTAACTCATAAGCAGCAAATCAAATTCTGTATGTCCTCACTTATAAGTGGGAGCTAAACCATGGGTACGCAGAGACATAAAGGTAGAGATAATAGTTTCCGGAGACTCCAAAAGTGGGGAGGTTGAGAGGGAAGTGAGGGTTGAAAAATTATCTATTGGGTACAATGTTCAATATTTGGGTGACAGGTACACTAGAAACCCAGTCCCCACTGTGATGCATGTAATACCCATGGAGCAAACAATCAAATGTACCCTCTGAGTCTAAAAAAGAAAAAGGAAAAAGAAAAGAAATGGGCACAGAAAAGTTAAAAGGCTTGCCTAAAATTACTGATGAAAATGAGGACTAAAGTGGTTGACCCCACCACAGGATTCTTTCTAATACATCTGTGTTTCCCAAATGTCTTCCCAAATGGTGTTCAAAATTTTGAAGTATCTGTGTAGCAATACTATTTTAAATGAGAATATCTAATGTTGGTCAGAATGTGGTTAAATGAAAAGTAATTATTTTCTATTCATTCATTATCCAAAAATTGCCCAGTGTCTACCTTTTGCCAAGTACTTTTCAGGTAGTTCAAAAGACAGTGTTTACTATTACCAAGTTTCCATCTTTCTCAAACATATATCGTACTAGATGAAACAAAACAAATAAAAAGTTAAAAATAAATAGTATAATTCATATAAAGATAAGTACTATAAAGAAAATCAAGCAAAGGAAGGGGTTAGAGAGTGACCTGGCTGAGGAGTAGGGCAGAGTTATGTGGGATACTTCAAGGAATGTCCCTCTAAGGGGATGACCTTTGGTCATCTCGTCGAGAGAAGTAAGAACTAAGCTATGAGACAGGAACGACGGTGAAAGTTGGAGGAATTACGCAGGCCTGCGTGCTCGGGGGAGAGTCAGTGAGTAACAACTGTAAGAAAGGAAGTTGTACAGAAAGACAGGGGCCAAACCAGGCGGGGCTGGCTCAGGTAACCCCATCTCATTCTCATGTTGGATGCCGTACAAATGGCAAAACTTTTCTGGAAGGAAAAATTGGCAATGCTTATAAAAAAGCATAAAAAATAGTATATTTAACTCAGTAATCCCACTTATGGGAATATATTCCAGGAAAATCATTCTCTCTCATGCCCAAGAGTGATCAGTTCAGACATTACCAGTCTCTGAAAATTTCTTATCCCACCTCCCTCTCTGTATCATACTTCTTCCTCCTGGAGGATGAATGAATTGATATTTGTTTCAGAAAAAAACACAAAATGAAGTCTCTTAGGTAAAAGCTCCTTAACATCTGCATTCTGACCCATTTGATCTTCATATCCATCCTTGCCTCATACCTTCCATCCTCTGTGGGAGTGGTGTTCTCCTGCTATCCTACTTTTAATAATGAAAATATTATTTTACTAATATTCACACCTAACCAGAAACATTAGAACTGAACAAATCAACAGGGAATATGTTGTACAAATGTGTGTGTATAATAAATGTATATAATATTCAAAGATAAAATACTGATGCACTATAAACATGGAATCAAAGAACAAAATCACACCAAATTGTTCCACTTTCTTCAGTGGATTCTGACCCTTGTCTCTTTCCTGGTCTGGAAACTCACTCAGTTATTTCTCCTTAATTATAATCTTCCATTTCTCTGTCTCTACCAATCCCTTCTCTTTGACAATTCAACTCAAAAACATAATTCATCGTTGAAGAAACAAAGCAAAAACCTCCCCCTTCTCTATCTCTCTCCTAGTCCTCTTAGGCAACTTTTCTCAATTATCTGCTTTATTGACTGTACTTCTTCACTTTGATTTGCTCTCAAATTTTCCACCATCTTGGTCTTGCTCCCAGTTGTTGCAGCGGAAACCTCTCTGGAAAATACAAGCCACGTCCTCACTGTGGCTACATCCTTTTTTATATCCAACTTTTTGCTGTGGTTAGGCCTCAAGGGTGGACTTGTTCATAGGGATCACATCAAGCCACTAAGAAAGTATAGAATGGAGGTTCTACATTTTTTAGTATCCTGTCTATAACGAGGCCTTAAATTACCTTATTTTTACATTCTTGGTGGAGGTATCATAAACTACTTTTGAAATAACATCTGTAATACCTTAGTTTGGATTAATTTCATGTATTAACCCTACAAAAACCTAGAAGTCCAGATAACGGGTCAACACATAAACAATCTGTGATTAGAAAGTGTCTTAGTCTGTTTTCACACTGCTATAAAGATACTACCTGAGACTGGGTAATTTATAAAGGAAAGAAGTTTAATAGACTCACAGTTCCACATGGTTGAGGAGGTCACAGGAAACTTGCAATCATGGAAGGTGAAGGAGAAGCAAGTACCTTCTTCACAAGGCAGCAGGAGAGAGAGAGAGAGAGAGAGTGAAGGGGAAACTGCCACTTTTAAACCACCAGATCTCGTGAAAACTCCTTCATTATCATGAGAACAGTATGGGGGAAACTGCCCCCAGGATCCAATCACCACCCACCAGGTCCCTCCCTTGACTCGTGGGATTCCAGTTCAAGATGAGATTTGGGTGGGGACACAGAGCCAACCCATATCAGAAACAACAGCTTCTAAATATAGCACAGTGTGAGGAGCTGCTGATTGCATAGCGGGAAGATTGAAAACACTGAGGCATAACTCAACACTGGATATTGCCATGAAGAGAAGGTGGTATGTGTCAAAAGAGAGAAGACACCATATAAAATAAGATAGAAGAGAGCTGAATACTTCTTTTTTGCGTAACTTAGTGTAATGATCTATTGATCTTTGCTTGATGTTTTCTTTTGAGAAGACCGCTCTTTATTCTTGTCTGAAGACTCTATCCCCATGAATCTGCTATTGTAAATGGGCTGTTTTATGAAATGGAAAGCAAAAACAAAAAAGTGTTCACCCAGGCAAGAGATGCCACTTCCGATTCATTTCTGATGCATCTAGTTTCCTAACACTTACAGCTTGCCAAACTGCAGGATAAAGTACATAGAGTAAAATTATACAGACTTGCAAAAAGATTTGAATTCAGGGTATTAACAGCAGAAGGAATGTTCTTCTGGGAGTAATCTAAGTGTTATATTTACCTTTGGTTTGAGAATATTTGCAGTGAGGAATTTCAAATGCAAATATTTTAAAAGCATAGCATGTTGGTAGAGAGACACTGTGAGCACTTCTGTTTTCCTTTTAAAGAAAGGTTTTCTTGCCTTTTATTGGAATCTTAATGAGACCATAATTACGATAGCAAAAGGGGGAAAATACAGCTGTTAAATGCTTGGTGTTACTGTATATATAGTCCCTGTACTATATTTAAAAAAAAAAAATCTGAAACCATTCAAGAGAGAAAAAAAGATGATTTAGCAAAGTAAATCTTGTACTCTTATATTTTTGGTATGCATGGATTTTTTTCACTGTAACTGTTTCAAAATTTGACAGTCAGGTTTCCTCTTACTTGTTCTTTTCATTTTAATTGAACCATAATACAAAATACTTTAAAAGAAGACGTACCTCCATTTTTGTAGCTTCCATATACATATCCAACCCCCCTTTCCATGTTACATGTAATAATTATGAAACTATTCATCTCCAAAGTTTCAATTATTTTCTAGGGTACACTCCTCTTAGGAAGTTATGGGTGTCTGTGTATGCAATATGCTATGGGGGAAGTATATCTTTTAACACAAGACTCGTGATTACAGAGACCCTCACCTTCTAGTCCAAAGCAGTATTTGTATTTCCAGTGTATTTGTCCAGAAAAAGCATTGTCCCTCTTAAACAGATGAACATGTTCAATTTGATTCAATTAATGTTATGCTTAATAAAACATCCAAAATGGAACCCTAATTCTTCTGGTGATGTGCAGACCTTGACTTAAGCAGACAAATGCAAGTTTACAGAATAAACAGAATGCTCCGGGTAAATCCTAATCCAAAATGTATTCAGAGTGATTCATCACTAATAGTACTTGTTAACTAGATAGAAATTTTTAACTGCAAGGTCTGGTAGAGATCATTTAATTCAAATCTCTTCTATTTTCCTTTCCTTCAAAAGAACAAGACCAGAGTGATCCTGAGACTGAGGGTTTTGACATGTGTCGCATAATATAGAGTAGAAGGTAATAGTGGGATTGCCATGATCTTCCCACGCTCTTCAAAACATTTAAAAACTAGGCTGACTTCCCTGATGAAGAGGATCAAGTGATTTCTGTGCTTTAGGATCTTCCACTGTTTGCACAATGTCTCAATTGTGTACTCCATTGAACCATCTAAGAGTTCAATCTATATGGATTAGCTCAACTGAACTACAGATCCAAGACAGGACCTGCTCCAGGTTGTGAGTGAAGCATATTTCAATTGAGGCACTCACCTGGATATCTCGGCCTCAGGATCATAAGTTACAAACACTAAGCTTCAGGCAATAGTAAAGAGGTATTTTCATCAGCATTACATACTCTTATTTTAAATTACAGTTTCAATGCCTCTACATGTTAATAGGTGATACATATATGAGTTCCAAATACGCAAGATTTGAAACTGCTTTTCAATCTTCTATGCACTTTGAAAAGAAACTATACACTTGATGGATTGCTTCATTGCTAAAAGTCTGCTTCTGACCATAGCAAGAGTAGCCCCAGATCACCCATCATTGAAAGAAGTGGAACTCGACATACTGAGTTGTGGCACAAGTCTTCAAATTTCCAGGGGACACTTGGCAGGTGAAAAGGGTTAAACAAAGAAACAGAAAACATTCTTTAAGAGTATTTTCAGAGTACCAGAGGACTTGGAGGTTAAACCCAGATGACTTGGATAATGTCAGTCTCTGATCAATACTCATTTATCTATTGGAGTTAAAAAAAAAAATCTGCTCTTTAGCTGCCACGATCATATGTTGTAGGAAATTTTTAGAGGAACCAACAAAGCCACTTTAGTCTCTTAATATCATGGACCATCACTGAAACATGTCTCTTCTCATTATTTTCTTAACCCTATTATGAACTCCAACATTGAAATTCGATGTTTTCAAGCTACTTGAGGGCTGAACCCATTAGTGTTTCACTTGAACCAATTCGGTTCCTCCCTAGAAATACAAGGTAGTAAAAAAAAAAACGAGTCTTCCCAAGACTGAGATGTGGGTTTCATTCACACCTGGTTTGTTCCTGAGTCATTACTTCCAGCATTTCCGCAAGGGCATCATATGTTTCCCCACGTTTGACTCCATTCCTCTCAAATTGGATCCATCATGAAATGGTAAAGAAAAGCACTAAAACTTTCCTGCATCTCATTGTGGCTTAAAAGAGGAAGAAGTTATTATTTTGTTTCATAAACTGTGATCAGCATGAGCCTCCATCACATATCGGCAAAACAGTAACTTTTCAGATTTATGTCTTAGAAGGTTAAGTTTCTCAGCCCTGTGAGAGCTGACAACTGTCATTATTTCAAGTTTACAAAGTCTCATAAGACATGTTGCTCTTGGTTTGGTGACAGTGTCAGCGTTTACATATGACAGACGAATACTGCATGCCTACACTAACTTATGGCGGAAGGCTGTTATCTTGACACAAAGAATGCAGCAAAAGTGCCTTCAAAATGAGCTAAGGTTGTGTCAGAGAACTGAGATTGATGGAATAGGATAAAAGCCACTTTTCATATATTTACCAATTGTAGGCAGTGGTATTTATTTTAGGATTTTTATGTCAGTTGCTACATTCAATGGATACAGCATACCCATTTTGATCCCATATTGGTGCCAATTATTTTTCAGATTCTGATATACTCAGTCCCCCCTCTGCCCAGACCCACAACAGCTCCTAACACAGGCTTCCACTTCTTTCGCACCCCAACAATCTTATATCTCACACAAAGAACAACAGCTACAAGGCAAAAGGCACTCAAGTCATCTCCTCTCTTAAAGATTTATAAGTAATTGGACCTTCCTGAGATTGATATAATAATGACGGACTTGATATCATCAGTGCTGTGAGAAATATGGATACGAGAGGTGATGTTTGTGGCCGCCCGATGGGGTTAGATTGCTTTCAGTGACTTGTCCTGTTTTTCACTCTGTCTTGTTTGAATATGGAAAAAAGCAGTTGGGTGCTACTCGTGCATAGTCAGGAGTGAATGAAACACAGGGGTCACATTACCCAATTTTCTGTGGGTGTGGAGGGGATAGGGAATGGTTAAAATCTTCTGCTTAGCCTCTCCCTCCATTGCAACATTATGTAAACCTAGGAACTCAAATAGCCAAAGAATCTAAGGAAGTTGTAGCAAAAGTGACCATGTTTTCTGTGGTAGCCCTTCAACCAACTCATTCTTCACCCTTAGCAACTTTTCTACAAAATAGAGTAAGTTTTAAATTGTGGTTTCAAAGTAAGATGTATTTTTTCTGGAAAAAAATATCACTAAAAGCACAAGACGTAAAATTAGAATAACCTCAACATTCAGAAATGACTTATTTTATTCATTAGGGGTTTTGTGTTTTCATCATTTGTGTATGTGTGTACATTTTAAAAAATAATTTTGATTATACTTGACACATTCATATCCTATAGATATTTCTTAGATTATACTTCATCACCTAACAAATATCAATATGATTCTTACAATCTGATTCTTAATATCATGTATCACTGTACATTCGTTTAGTCATTCCTCAATTTTTTGGACATTAAGTGTTTTTTTTATATATACTTTAAGTTCTGCAGTACATGTGCACAATGTGCAGGTTTGTTACATAGGTATACGTGTGCAATGGTGATTTGCTGCATCTATCAACCCATCATCTACATTAAGTATTTCCACATTAGCATCTCTGTGGCTGTCTCTGTCAGAGCCAAAACCTTGTACAATCCGCTAACTTCTGTGTACACTGTGCATCTATGGTTTAAGGGCATTCATACCCACAGTGAGAGTAACACAGATTTAAAAAGGCTCATGGATTATAACTTATCAAGCTTTACTTGGCGATTCTATCATCTTTACATCCTTGAATCCTTCCTGTGTCTCTAGAACTAGGTCCACATACCTCTTTGTCAGCTCACCTCCCTTCATTTATTCTCTTGTCTTCTGGCATTTGCACAAACTTCCAAACTCTGATTTAACTTGTTCCCAAGTCCTAGTTCCTCCAATCTAACATTATTCTATTATTGCCTAGGCCCTAGCACGATGCCCTGCTACAATTAGATAGCTTTGTCTTATTTCTAATAACCTTTGCTCCTCCCCTTTGAGTAACTGTATTTTAATAAGCTCAGGCTGCCATGACAAAATACCATAAACTGGGTGACTTAAAAAAACAGACATTTATTTTTTCACAGTTCTGGAGAATGGGAAGTCCAAAATGAAGGTACTAGCAGGGTCAATGTCTGGTGAGGACTCTTTCCTTGGGTTGCTCACAGCTACCTTCTCATTATATCTCACATGGGGGAGAGAGATAGAGAGTTCTCTTCTTATAAGGACATCAATCCTATAGGATTAGGGCCTCACTCTTATTATTTCATTTAATCTTAATTGCCTCCTAAAAGCCCTATCTCCAAATTTATCACATGGGGGTCAGAGCGCCAACAAATGAATTTGAGGGAGAATCCACTCATTCCATAACACTTTTAAAATACAGTTTTCATCATCAATACGTTAAATATTTCAGATTTGTTCCTAAATTTTTATATTCCTAAAATGAGGGTAACTCCACTCTGATAGGTCAGGATTGCAGACATAGTTCAACTGAGCTGTACTGATGAGCCATGCTCAATTCCAAAAATATGTAGTCTCATGAACATTCAGATATTCCTTTAGTTGACTGTCTCCCAGTTTGTTTCTCTGCCTTAAAACAGCATACCTCAGACACTGCTCCTTAGTACAAACCTGTCTGGCTCCCAAGTCACAAAACAGCAGCAAATTTTAATTAATCCATGTTTTACGGACATAATTAAAATATGCACTTACAAATGAAATGTAACACTTAAAATCAGGTAATGCGCTTGCAGAAAGCTGCATTAAATATTTATAAAATGATTCTTGCAGACAGGCATGTTACTGCTTATTAGGACACACATGCATGCAAGGGTAGTAAATTCTTAATTATCATGAAGTTGAAGGCTATGATTTCTGAGTTTCTTGGTCTTGTCCTAAAAACTTCCAACCTTCTCAGGCCTTTTGATGAATAAGCTTCTGGCCTTTTCTCTACCCTGATTTTCCCTTCCCAAGAGATGCTACCTTACACAAATTATCTGCTGAGATAAAAATGAAGAACTGTGCTCTTGGTCTGTGGCCCCTTAGAATACATGAAGCAAAATGGGCATCCCCAGCCAGGGGAAACCGAACAACAGCTTCCATCTCTTCCATGAACTCTGCAGCCCAAGAGATGACCATTTCTGTCCTCCAAATCCCACCCATAGTTGTTTCCACCAGACCACCACCATAGTCTATTATTAGCCAATATAAGGCCTGTAATATCACAATGGCATTTTGTAGGGCTAAAATCACATACTATATAATAGAGGTGGGAATTGATTTACATTGCCACAGTGTGAGCTCTAAAGCGATACAATATTTTAGAAATATTTATTATCCCAAAAGGAAGCTTTAAACAGTAAAACTGAACTAACTCTACCAGCTGGCAACATAGCAGAGGAGAGAGAGGACAACACATTTGACCAGGCTCATATTCATCCGAGCTTTAAGACTTCACAATCTCAGCCCCTTTAGGAGGCTCGTGTTCCATTTACATGTAGAATGTTACTTTCTGATGCAGATAGAGCAAGAAAATGCTCTTTTTGGGCATTTTTGCGTACTTTTGAGCACATTTGGGGCATCTTTGGGGCTTTCTTTGAGCCCTTTTTGGGAAATGGTCCTGGGACTCCAACAGTATCTAATAGCTTCTTAAAAAAATTTTAATGAGCTAACTTGAAATTCATCAGAAATGCACAGACTGACTCTCTGTCAACCCTGACAATTATGTGTTATGAACTCAGAGCAGAGAAACATACAGCCACTCCATAACATGCCCACAATCTGCTCTTGGGGCTCACATCCCCACCATTAGAATCATCCCATAGAATTAACATTTTTATCTCTATGGAAACCTTCACTTATACACAGATCTTGTGTGCGTGGAGTGAGGGCTATAACACATTCTATAATCTCATTCTTACCTCAGCACAAATTAAATTATCAGTGTATATGAATGAGACAGGAAAAGCGGATACATTGATTAGGAAGAAAAATAAGAGAAGTTAGAGAAATCAGGCATTTATTCCATCTGCCTCAGAAAGCAAGATGGTGCAAAAGAATGGGATGTGCCAGAGGGTTGGAATATTTGAGGATGGTGTCTCAAAACTGGAAGAAGAGATTTTAACAGAAAGTCAGAGATGTCAAAGATTACCTTCTTTTTCATTCAGGTAAACTGCTGGCATCATTTGATTAATGGAGAATATTAAATTCATTTTGAGCAAGCAAGCATGAAAGACAATCAGTAGTGAATAAAATAGCAATTCATTGACCCAAAAGAACATGGAATTTGAGGTCAGAGAGACATGGCTTTAAAGCATGTGTCTGTCGTCTACTAGCTACATAATTTTGAGCAAGCCACTTAAATTTGAGCATCAGTTTCTTTATACGTAAAGCAAGAATACGACTACGTTTCAGAGGTTGTTAAAAGAATTGTGTCTGGCATATACTAGACATTCAAGACCTAGAAGCTATAAGAAATAAGAAAAAATTTTATATTGCTAGAATCTTCTGATTGTAAATGAAGCATCCTAAATTTCCATATTCCAGCCAAACTATCCTGTAAGGTCATGTAAGGATGTGGCCTCCACTCACCTACTCCCAGCCCATTTTTGTGCCAGTCTTTTCAGAGTCTTCTGAGTAATCCTGAAACTAGGACTCTCTTCCTCAATCAGCCAACAAGAAGCCTAATGAGATCCACAGGAGGACAACTGCAGGATCAGTCAATCACCAAGTCTGGGGGACTTTGGGCACAGAATGTAGAGATCTCCTTTCTCTTCATTGCTTGTCTTCTGTGTACAACGCTTTATTTCCTTCACATCAGCAAAGGGCTTGGTGGAGAGCAGACAGCAAATAGAGAATACAAGAATCTCACCCCCAAATTTGTTGGTTGCTCCTTATAAACTTCTAAGTTTTATTTATGCATCAACAGTCGCCTTGAAATATCATCTGTAAACATGCTCAGCCAATATGTTGCCCCTGAGAACTTCAAATTCAAACGTAGAAACAAAGCCACCAAGAGACCCACATCCTGCAGTACCTGGCTTTCAGAAAGAAATGATTTGAGACGTGTATACCCACTTTCCAAAGATGGGTAAGCACCTAGAAACTATCCATAGGAATGTGTGCAATTTCATTGTAGTTTGGCAGATGGTGTTGGCAGGAATGTAGCTAAGGACACAGCCTCACTGACTCCAGCTAAAAAATAAAAAACATTTAAATTCCCTTAGCTGCTCATTTTCTACCACTGTGATTTCGTGCTTCTGAAAATGGTGATTCCATCAATGATGAAACATATAACATTGACATTTTACTCAGCAAAGAAAAACACCATAAATTCCCTGAGACCCAGATCGGAGCCAGACATATAAGTTTGGAGTGTCCTAATACATCCAAAAGGAAGACTTGTGTAGTTGAACACTGCATGTAGATAGTGTGACTTAGGTGAGATTTTTAGTGTTGTGGAGTAACACTAGTAAACACTTTTAGATTATCATCTTTACCATCCCCCAGACCCCAAATCTACTATAAGGTATGAAAAATAACATATGGACATCCTAAGTAGTTATTAGGAACTATGAAGGAACCAAGTTACTCATTTACACATATACAACTACGTAAATGGGGTTCATGTAAGTGACTTCTCTAATATGATGAACTGCATCTCCAGCGGTTCCTTCCAAGTCCGTTGAAGAGCTCAAAAACCCCAGTCCCTCTGGGAGTTTCCCCAGGAATCAGCCTGAACTAGTTTGCTCTTCTGAGCTTTTGCCATTCACAGGACAGTTGTCTCAGACACAGCTTCTATCACTCAATTGATAACTGATTTTTGTTCTTATTTGAATATATAGCCATGTCTCTAGCTAGCTAGTTGTCTCTGCATATATGAAACGATTTTCAATAGTAAAAGGAAATATTTGTTGTAAAACTTTAAGAAGAGCATAAAATTCACTTATTACTCATAACTCCACTGCCACAATTTAATTATATATATCCAGCAATGGATGTTTACAAAATTAAAGATGAACCTGTTCTTTACTTTTCTTTTTTTCCTCACAAATCACACTCTATGGTGACGTCCTCTACATATCAGTACATGCTTATGCCTTTGTTTCAATAATCTAGTTCCTTCGGTTTGAGGCTTATTTTGACAATTTCTTTGGCTACTGACTTCACCTTTCCTCTTGTTCAATGTCTTGCTATTTGCTTTTTGGCTTCAAGCCTTCAGGTAAAGGTCGGGTTCTTCCCACAGCTCACAGACCTCCTGTCAGCCAGGTGAGGTGTTCTCCTGTTGTGCTGGAAGTATTCTGTGCACCGATTGCCTTCCTGTGCAAGTTTTTGCAGAGTGTAACCTACAGACGCATCATGAGTTAGGGGAAGACGATTCATAACCTTTTACACCTTTCATTCAACATCCCCCATACTTAAACGTCGTCCTTTAAAGAGGATTGTAAAAAGACATAATTATATAAATTTCTCAAGATCTTTTGTTTACTTCCTTTGTTTGCTGTTACTATTATTTTATTGTATATCCAAGAACAAAAGGGAGATGGATATAGGAAGAACCCAAAGATCTTATTTGGTGAATACCAGTGCCACAATGACATGATGCTATGGAGGAACTAAGTTTGCATGTATGTGCATATGTCACAAAGGTTTGGTCTAATGGAAACTAGATGCAATGTGTAATATTGAATTAGATCAAGAAGTAGGAAAAATGACTACAAGGATGTTACTGGGACAATTGATGGATTGTAAATAAGCTTTGTAGATAACAATATCAATGGTAAAAAAAAAAAAATCCTTATTTTGGCCATTGTTCTGTAATTATGTAAGTGAAAGTCCTTACTCTTGGAAATATACATTTAGGAATTTAGAAGTAAAGGGCCAAGATTTCTGTAACTTACTCTCAAGTGGTTAAAAAGTAAAAATTAGATAGATGAATGGATGATAAAGTACCTGTGGTAAAATGTTAACAATTGGTGGATTTCAGTAAAAATGTATATACAATTTTTTCTTGAATCTTTTCTGTGAGATTAAAATATTTCAAGATAAAAATTGGCCAGGCACAGTGTTTCATGCCTGAAATCTCAGCATGTTGGGAGGCTGAGGTGGACAGATTAGTTAAGGACAGGAATTTGAAATCAGCCTGGTCATCAAGGCAAAATCCGGTTTCTACTAAAAATACAAAAATCAATCAGGCATGGTTTGTGTGCACCTGTAATCCCAGCTACTCAGGAGGCTGAGAAACAAGAATTGCTTGAACCCAGGAGGCAGGGGTTGCAGTGAGCCGAGATGGCACCACTGCACTCCAGCTTGGGCAACAGAGCAAGATTCTGTCTCTAAATAAATCAATAAATAAAATTAAAGTAAAAAATTAAATGGCAAATCCTAATTAATTTAAGCAAGAGCATAATTCTTTTTTTTTTTTTTTTTTTTTTTTTTTGTCTAATGTTCATTTTTCCCTTTGAAGTTATACTAAGCCTTATTATCATTTATCAGGATAGAAAATCTCCAAAGCATCACCAAGTGTAAGTTTGTTTGCATGCTTCTCTTTGTTTTGTTTTTGCTCTTTTTTAATTAAAAGCAGTTGCCTTTTCTAAGAAAGAAACATGTATTTACTTCCTGTTCAGACTATAGAAACTTAATCTCTATTTCTGAGAAGTAAATGAAATGTGGTTGCTGGAAATTTCCCTACTCCAGAATTTCCACGAAAATTTACTGGAAAGATAATGGGCAAGCTCTTAATTTCTTTTAATTGAAATGAGAGAGGACAGAAAGTTCAGCTCAAATTCCAGACATCATAAAGTCTATTCTGGAAATGAACGGTTGGTAGATTGAAACATAAACACACACACACGCACACCCTCACCCTTAAACCCAAGTCTACAGACAGTTTCATTTTTGTTAAGACTGATATCATACGTGCAGTTTACGGTTTTCAGTAACATAGCAACATTTGCTGTATGTGTAATAACAGCATCTAAAATGACATAATAAAAAAATAATCATCTGCGATTAGAAGTGAACTGTTAAAACTACTCTGGTCAGCGCCAAAAATCAAGGGAGTTTATTATTTCAGTAGCTGCAGTGAAAAGCCCCTCTGGGTGCCTAGAAAACATAGCCCCTTGAGTTTCCACCCTTCCTCCTCACTGACACGGTAATGGGCTTTGTTAAATTCAAAGACAGTTACGTCAGCAATGTGTGGCCCCTTGTGGGTTTTCCAGGCCTATAAAGCACACAAATTATACCCAAATATTGGTCTGAAAAATTAGTAAGCCATAGGATTTGTGTTATTTTAGCCAAGCTTTGCTGGAGTAAAAGGAATCTAGGGACCCTAAAGCTCAGTAGCCTCTTTGCTACCTTATTATTTTCTTTTTTGGTGGGCCGATTCTGATAGCTAATACTGTTGGGGTTTTTTTTTGCTTCATTATTACATTACTTTTTATTACTTTTCTTGTGTGTTAATACTGGTTTTTTTTTTTTTCTTCATTATTAATTTTTATTTTGCCTTGTGTGTTAATACTATTTTATTGCTTTATTATTCCATTTTTTAAATTATTTTGTCTTGTGTGTTAATACTGTTGTTTTATTGCTTTATTATTAATTTTTTTTTATTATTCTGTCTTGGTTTGGTTTGTTTGACATGAAAGAAAACTTTTGGCAGATGTTAATCAATGTTACGTTTCTAGTGATCTTCTAAAACTATTCTTTGGCTCTTTCTTAGAATTGAATAATTACATAAAAATCGAAGCTTTCTTCCTTTTTTAGAACCTTCCATGAATATCTCTAAAAATTTTAATGCCTTTGTTGCAAGTAGCAAATTCCTGGTTTATTATGTCCATGCAATTCCATGTATGAAGCATGGTACAGTTGTTGAATGAAAAATAGAGCTTTGGCTAAGCCAGGTAAAAAACAGTGCGGGGAATAAAATTACTACTGGTTATCAACTCTTCTGCATTGATTTAATAAGGAAAAGCACTAAACATGTAGTCCAAACATTGGATTCAAGATCAGATCTGCACTTACCAGCTTTGAACTACTGTGGGGAAATTTCTAACCTTATTTTCCTCATTAGAGTAGTATCAAGGATAATATTTATACTAACAGTGGTATTTGAAGAAACAAAGCATAACAAACGAACAAAAAGGAGAGCATGTTCAAGGGCTCTATAAGCTATAAAGCTCTCTACAAAGAGTGGTGGTTCCTATCGGACTTAGAGATCCTCAGGCAGGGGATCTGGAGCCCAACCTAACTGCAACACACGAATCTGACGAGATATATTGCTAACAACTCTTATCATTCATATTTATGTGCTATTAGCTGCAGGGAGTTAGGCTCCAAAGATTTTCATAATATCATTTATCATGCAGTAAGATAATTATTATCAGCAATTTAGAAACATAAGTGTTAATAAAACTATGTTTATTTTAAGCTGCTTATATTTTAATATGACATTTTTCTAAATGTCATATTAAACCTTCACATATTTTCTGAACTTCCATTATTTAATATTCTTTAGTAATTCCCAAAAGCACTAGTAAAAGGCTCTAAAGGTCAAAAACCAAAGGGAAAATAAGGCATTGTTGAATAAAGTTATTTACATAGTTAATCAGGAGCTAAAACCCAGGAGAAATGCAAATCACCTTGTTTCCAGAGAGGGAACAGTAGTATAGTCTTTGGCAGACATTCACGCCCTAGAGATAAACAAAAGATTTTACTTTCTTCCTTTGGACTTCTTTTGTGTATGTGTTCTTACTTGGTTTCAGTTTTCAAGTTTATAGAAATAATCTTCTGGGTGAACCAAGGTCAAAACAGCAACCTGGAGTTTAACTGCTGATCAAGCAAACAGGATGTCCAAATATTTCTCTGAAGCCATAAACCATCCGTTAATAGTGTCATTCTCACCCATAATGCCCTCTAGCACCAACAGGAAATGTACCTTCATTTGCTGGCCATGTGTAGAAATATCCATTCTAAACACAATATAAAACTGATCACATTGAGATTCCTAGCTTTATCCAAGGATGAAAAAGCCCAATGAAATGCAGTCTCAGTGTCTTCCCAGCTACCTTTCCAGCCCTCTTTTTAGTCAATTGTTACCTGATCTGGGTGCCTTCTTTATTTTTTAAAAGACAATGGGGTGTCCTAGAGAAGGACCCTAGGCTAGACCTTCATTCTAGTCCAGTTTCTACCTCTGTGTGATATCATACAAATCACTTCAAAAGCATGGGTAAAATTCTAAAAAGTTTGATTTAAATTCTAAACACCATTTTTTATTACCTTCTTCCTTGAAAAAGGCTTTGCTATACAGGTTATAAGAGGTACATCATCAGAATAAACCATGATGAGGACAGGGTAAAGCAAAAAGACAACAGCACCAAAAGGGTGTTATGTTAGTCTGTTCTCCTGCTGCTAATTAAGATATATCCAAGACTGGATAATTTATAAAGGAAAAAGGTTTAATTGACTCACAGTTCCACATGGCTAGGGAGGCCTCACAACCATGGCGGAAGGTGACTGAAGAGCAAAGTCACATCTTACACGGTGGCAGGCAAGAGAGCGTATGCAGGGGAACTCCCCTTTATAAAACCATCAGATCTCATGAGGCTTATTCACTATCACGAGAACAGCACAGGAAATACCCACCCACATAATTCAATTACCTCCCATGTGATTTCTCGCAGGAACCGTGGGGATTATTACAATTCAAGGTGAGATCTGAGTGGCAACACAGAGCCAAACCATATGACTTGTGATGGAGAGATATACAGTCTTAGTAAGTCTTAGGAAACTGAGAGATGTGCGAACAGTCATTCACAGGTTAGCATGCCCACAATGCTTTGCTGATGCCTGGACACTATCATTCACCTCACTAAACTTTCAAGTCTATTTCATCAAAATTTATGTTAAGTTCATGTTAGGTCACAAATTTGAAGTTTTTCAGATTTTCATGCAATCATCCTTTAGCCTGTTCTTCCACATCTGGTATAATTATGTAACTTTGTAATCTGCTCATCCTGGCCCATCTAATTTTTGAATTCTAGTTTTTCTCATCTTCAGATCTGCCTTTTAAAAAATTACCTATTTCCTTATTTTGAAATCCATAGTTATCTATTTTGAGGCTTTTCTTGTCATTCTAGAATCCATTATCCCTTTGTCTCTCATGCAAATTCCCACCAAAGTAATCCATTTCCCCCCTACTGTTTAAAATAGTAGACTTCCAAAAAGTGTTAAGAAAAGTAGAAAAACACTGTGGAGTATACTGTCAATGTGGGTGATCCGCACTCGGTTGATCCTTGTCTGTACTTCCTCTTGGCTACCCCTCCAACCGTCTTCAATCACATTCTTTGTAGTGACCGTTCTAAACTTAACTGTGTGTTTTTAAATGCCTGACACTTTTTCTTGTAGTTGACCATCTACTCTGGTGGATCTGTTTATTAACTCAACATTTTGCTCCTTACCACACTCATCATGATTGCTTTGATTTCCATATTCTTTTAAGTCCCTAATATCATCATCTCTTCATCACTCACAGCCAAAAACGTCCTCTATTCCTTTACTGAGGTTTAAGTGTCTGGCCTAAACATTCTAGTTTTACCCGTTTTCAATTATCACAATATCCACTTCACTGATTCAATATCTGGCTGATTCTTCACACAAATTTTTCTTCCATTTTCTTTCTTTCCTTTTCAATAATTTTATTATGAAAATTCAAAGATACTGATAAATATAAATGTTATCATAAAACAATACAGTGTTATTTCCTCTTACCCTCTCCTTAACTTAACTTGATGAAACCCTAGAATTTTTAGAGTTAGTTTCAAATCCATCTTTTTAAATAGTAAATAACAGAGGAACAATAATCTTTCTCTGAATTTCTTCTCAATCCAATTTTTCTCTAATTTCTCAATCTAGAGTTAACCAATATCCTAAATTGTGTACCAATTATCCCCATGCATGTTTCTGTAATTTTACAATAGATATTTGTCCATTAAACATATAAAGTGTGATACAGAGCAAAATAACCCCCCAAAATGTTCACATTCCCTTCCTTAGAAACTGTTAATTTGTTATCTTACATGAAAAAAAGAATTCAGCAGATTAAGGTTAAGAATTCAACCTCTGACTTACACAAATAAAATGATTAATTTATGTTGTTTTAAGGCACTAAATTTGTAGTAGCTTGCAACAGCAGCCCAGAAGACAAATACATAAAAAATTGTTTGTGTTTTGATGCCAAAAGAAATGTATCCATCCTTTTGCTTTTGAAAACTCCTTGTAATGAGTTTTTGGATTAACCCATGCTGGTATGTGTAGCTCTCTAGTTCATTCACCGTACGTTCTATGACGTCTTCTAAATATTACACAATTTGTTCAGTATCCTCCTTATTGAGATTTAGAATGTTTTGTTCTGTGCTTTTTACTATTCGAATGAACTCTTTTTTTTTTTTTTTAATGAAGTTTCTCTCTTGTCACCCATGCTGGAGTGCAATGGCGCGATCTCAGCTCACTGCAACCTCTGCCTCCAAGGTTCAAGGAATTCTCCTGCCTTAGCCTCCCAAATAGCTGGGATTACAGGCACCCACCACCACACCCAGCTAATTTTTGTATTTTGATTAGAGACATGGTTTCACTATGTTGGCCAGGCTAGTCTCAAACTTCTGACCTTAGGTGATCCACCTGCCTCGGCCTCCCAAAGTGCTGGGATTACAGGCATGAGCCACCATATGAAAAGAAATTTTCTTTTATTTTTATTTTGGAATTCTCTGGTTACTAGTAAAATTAAGCTTATAAAACTTTCAGGTTTTCTTTTAGTGAATATCTTGTTCACATGTTCACTTTTCTTTTGGGTTGTTATTCATTTTCTAATGGACTTGTAGTTATTTATAAATTCTGGGTCTAAATGCATTGCTATTTATAGCTTCTAATTGTATAGATTTTCTTTTTTTAATTTGTTAATGGTATGTTTTCCTTGAAATTATGTTTTATGTTTAAAATAGCCACACTTATATTTTTCAATTATGGTTTGTGTTTTTTTTCTTAAGAAATCCTTCCCTAACTTGAGATCATACTCTTTTGACTTTTTAAAAATTATGTTTTACACACACAAATGTTTAATCTACCTATAATTATAGTATTGTGTTAACTATATTTTTTCAGACTAATAACCAAAGAATCTAATACCACTTACTCATTTATCTTTTTCTCAACTAATTTTAAACTACCTTTGTAACACATAAAGTTGCCATACATGTACAGATCTTTCTCTGGACCCCCATTCTATTTCACTGACTTACTTGTTTTCACTCTTGTCCAGATATCAAACAGGCCTAATTACTGTAGCGGCAGAGTCTCTTGATATCTGTTGTGTGCTTCCACTTCCACTATTTTTTTCAGAATCATACCTCCACTTTTGGCTCTTTGTTGTTTCATATGAATTCTAGGAACTGCTTGTCAAGTTTTATGATAAACTGTACCTGGATTTTAATTGTACTTAAAATTAATGTATTAGTTAATTTGGAGAAAAGCCGTATGTTTTAACATTATTGAATCTTTCCATCCATGAACATGGTATATTTTGTCATTCATTTAGCACTTATTTTGTTAGATATATTTCTACATACATTATGTATCTGTTTTCTCAATGTTTATTGCAGCTATACAGAAATGCTAATGATTTCTGTATGTTATGTATTCTCCTGGCAATCTTCCTGAATTTTTATAAATTCCAACACTTTGTGGAATATATGAAATTTTTCTAGGAGACAATCATATCAAATGATAATGACAAGCATAATAATCTTTACATCACTTTTTTAAAATGTATTACTTTGTTTTGAACCATTAATTCAATATTGAGCAGAAGAACTGCTAACAGAGATCCTTGTTATGTTCCTGAATTGAAATGCACAGGTTTCCTTTTGTTGTACAGTTGTTAAATATATGGCTTTCTTTTGTTTCTATTGTCCATGGAAAAGGTATATAAGTTACAGATCCTTTAAAATGTAGTAAAAACTGCCTGCAAAACTATCTGGCCTCAGTTCCATTTGGAGGGAAGGGTGGTGATACTGAATTTTTTTTTTTTTTTTTTTTTTTGCTACTATAATCTCCTAATGTTAATCTAAACATGGCTATGTTTTATGAGTCCAGCTGTGTAACTTTTGCTTTTTTTCTAAAAATTATCCATTCGTTCCAAGCTTTCAATTATGTGGCCATCATCTGGTTCACTGTATTTCTTTATAGTTTGTTTTTGTTTTTTATGAGACGGAGCCTCGCTGTCGCCCAGGCTGGAGGGCAGTGGCGAGATCTCCGCTCACTGCAAGCTCTGCCTCCCGAGTTCATGCCATTCTCCTGCCTCTGCCAGTAGCTGGGTCTATAGGCGCCCGTCACGGTGCCTGGCTAATTTTTTGTATTTTTTTTAGTAGAGACGGGGTTTCACCCTGTTCTCCAGGATGGTCTCGATCTCCTGACCTTGTGATCCACCCGCCTTGACCTCCCAAAGTGCTGGGATTACAGGCGTGAGCCACCGCACCTGGCCTCTTTACAGTTTTTAATGTCTCTAATGTATCTTTAACAAATCTGTTGCATGCTAAAACTATAGACATTTTATTATTGGGGGGCTTCTTTCTCACAAACCTCATTGATTATTGTAAATCAAGATTTCTTAGGGGGCTTCTCTCCGGAGCTCCTGTTCAGTGTTGTCAATTGCATTACAAACATATTCGACCTGGCCAGGTTTCCATCACCTAAACCCAACATGACTAACATTAAACTTTTTGTCTCTAACACCACTTCAGAATTACCTCCTTCTGAATCAGGTCACTGTAAACGATAGGACAGTCCCTGTAGTCATTTAGACTCAGTATTTTAGTTCTCTTTTTAACTTCTCTGCTCAGGCTTCAGAATTACAGAATAATTACTGTGTCTCAAACATTTGTCTGTTTCTTTTCTTTCCTGCTACATAGCCCTAAAATTGCATTTTAGCTCCTGGTTTCTGAATCACTCTGGTAGCTTTTGAATTTACTGTACTGTTTCTATACATTCCTCTTTTGTAATACATATTTCTCATCATCCGCACATTAATCTTAAATGTGTTTAAAAATATAAAGACATTGTTAGGCTGGGCACGGTGGCCCACGCCTGTAATCCTGACACTTTTGGAGGTCAACGCGGGGATCACCTGAGGTCAGGAGTTCGAGACCAGCCTGGCCAATATGGCAAAACATCACTTCTAGTAAAAATACAAAAACTAGCCAGGCGTGGTGGCAGGCGCCTGTAATTCTGCTACTTGGGAGGCTGAGGCAAGGGAATTGCTTGAACCTGGGAGGCGGAGGTCGAGGTTGCAGCGAGCCGAGATTGCACCACTGCACTCTAGCCTGGGAGACAAGAGCAAAACTCAGTCTCCAAAACAAAACAAAACAAAACAAAACTATATATATATATATTATACTAAGTAAAGTATATAGAGAGAGGAGAGAGCGAGAGAGAGAGCAGAGAGAGAGAGAGAGAGAGCAGACTTTTTAGTTATACAATAATTTATCTACACAGCCATATGTAAGCGTAGATAGAAACAGGCTTACTAGTTCCACCTTATCAAATCTTTATCAAATGTAGAGCTGGAGGTTTGGATTCTCTTACCTTACTAAGAAGAACTAACCATCAAACCTATGTTGAGCCCTTTTTAACCTTCATGAGCAGAATCCAATTTTCTATATGAAACTATGAGTTCTTTCTATGGGCAGGAGTTGTGATTCTGCTATTTTCCTCACCACCTCTCAAACTCTATGTGTCGCTGTAGAAGGTACCCACACATGCTGAGCCAAGTTTTACGAGTTTGAGAATACGCAGCGAGCTGACCGTATTTTTTATGTTAAGGAAGCCCCGTTAGGGTGTTTCGTTACTGATTATCTCACTGAGGACTGTATACCAACACTCGTAAGCACAAATTGTTCTTCTTGCTATTACTGGGCCGCCATGCACGCGAGTGTGTTCCCCTCAAAAGGATCAACGAGAACTCACCTGAAAGAGAGACTTCAGCACCAGCAATTTAATAATATCAATAGAAAACATAAAAGAGATTCAATCTTATCTACCCTTATTATCTACCTCCTACTGTGTCATTCTGAAAGAGACGAAAGAATAAAATAATGAAAACACCTTTTCTTAGTGAATTTACCTCCTCGCACGGTATGTTAATTGGTTCCATGATTTATATAGTGTTTTTTACACTCTTTTTTCCTACCCACTCACATATTACAAATCATTAATCATTTTTTCCACGGTCAATTTAAGGAATTAAGGGCTTGGTATTGTGTTTGTTCATAGCAATCATGACATCCGCGTAAAAACATGCTCTGCTTTCGTTCCGGCCCGCAACCCCCCAACCCAGCTGTCTCCTATACCATTTCTGCTTTTCTAAGAGCAAAATAAAATTACCTTGGTAAAGAGTGGTTCAACAAACAAACAAAGTAAAAAGAAAGAAAACTATTGTTTGGAAAATATCTAAGAATGTGAGAAAGCTCCCAGAGATTGAAACGTGTTTTTCATACATGGACAGATTATCAGAGGATACTATTGGCGTTGTTGAAATAAGAAGGCTGTAGCTGAAACCTTACCAATATAAGTTAAGGAGCTCATTGTTTCTGCTGTTGACAGCACTACATTGTGTGTCACGTTGCATCTGGGAGGTCAAAGACCTGAAGATAACTGATCTCTGAATCCAGAACATTCCTCCCACTCTTATTTTTAAATGTCGATCCAGAAGGATGGCTCTGGAGTCAGGGTTACTCTATGGAACCTCCTAAACTAGCGCACTCAAGGAGGAGGACCAAATTACTCATAACATCAATAGATGAATGAAACTTACAAAGAAAGCAAGAGTTGTGCTATTTCGAGGAACTGCTATGTTCCTTCTTCCTCGATTAATGAAAAGATTTCTATGATTTTCCTGAGTTTCTCAGCTGCCTCATCTGTAAATTAATAATATTTTCTTCTGATCCCCGGATCAGAAACCGACCAGGGAATTTGGAAATCCAGAAATAAATAGGCAAACCACTCTTACCTGGTTAGCCAGGGGCAGAAGTCTTCAGGAAATCACCTATGTAATGGCCCTGTATCAAGTCAGAACCAGGCAGATTATTCTTCCCAGTTCCAAAGTCAGTAGATGAATAATTTTTTTTTATACTGAAAATGTATTTTTTTACTCCTCCTACATATTACAAAGAAACAATGACTGTCAGGAGGCTGTACACATTACAGTCAAACAGAAAGGTAGGGTTAAAGACGCTCCATCTCAACTTGTGCTTTCTAAGATTACCCAGACAGAGGGAGGAACTACGGAACTGGTTTGCTCATGCAGCTCTATTCCCAATAGCAAAGACATGAAAACAGCCTAGGTGTCATCAATGGTAGATAAATAATGAAATGTGGTACCATATACCGTGGAATACTACCCAGGTCATAAAAAAGAACAAAACCATGTCCTTTGCGCAACATGAATGCCGCTGGAGGCCATGATCTAATGAATTAACACAGAAACAGAAAAACCAAATACTGAAATATTCTTCTTATAAGTAGGGCTAACCTGGGTACACATGGATATAAGTTAGGAACTAGTAGCATTGGGGACTACAAGAAGGGGGAGGGAGAGGAGGAGAACAAGGGGAAAAACTACCTATTGGGTATTATGGCTCACATCTGGGTGATGGGTTTTTTTTTTTTTTTTTTTTTTTGAGACGGAGTCCCTCGCTCTGTCTCACCCAGGCTGGGAGTGCAGTGGCGGATCTCAGCTCACTGCAAGCTCCGCCTCCCAGGTTCAACGGCCATCTCCTGCCTCAGCCCTCCCGAGTAGCTGGGACTACAGGCCGCCGCACCTCGCCGCTAGTTTTTTGTATTTTTTAGTAGCGACGGGGTTTCACTCGATGATCAATCACCATCGACATCAACTCGTGTAGCCAGGATTTCTCAATCTCTGACCTCGTGATCCGCCCGTCTCGGCCTCCCAAAGTGCTGGGATTACAGGCTTGAGGCACCGCGCCCAGCCGGGTGATGGGTTTAATTATACCCCAGACGTGAGCGTCATGCCATGTATCCATATAAAAAAACTTGCACATGTACCCTCTAAATCTAAACTAAAAGTTGAAATTTAAAAAAAAAGAAGACTTCAGCAGAAGTGTAACATAACATTCACTCCCATTTCATGGCTTAAATTCAAGAGGGGAAAGGCTGTGCAATCCCTATCATATGCTGAGAAAGAAAAAAAAAAAAAGCTATAATAAATGTGAGCAGATTTAATGACCTCATTCCACTTCATGAAAATTGTCTAAATCATATCCTTCACTATTGTCCTCATCCCAAAATATAATTACTGTACATGGAAATCGTTTTAGACAGAACAGACAGAAAAGGAGATGGGTACGAATATCACATACCACACAAGTATCTCCTAAAGCAATTCAGGAAATAGAAGCCTGGATGATATCCAATTATATTGTATTTACTCTTTTGCTTGAACTTTTCTTCTTCCTTCTTTTTCAATCAATCAACAAACCTCTTCCTGATCTATACTCTTGATGTTTTCTTTCTCATATTTTTAAAATATTTCACTTTCAGCTTCCTACTGTTATACTGTGCATTCTTTGGAACAACATCTTATATTCAGTAAATTCCCTTGTGATATTTTCAAAGCTTTAAAGGCCTCGATGACGTTAATTCATTAATTTTTTATACTTAGAATCATTCCTGAACTTATCAGTTTTGAGCCATGACTATGTCAGGGCAAAGAAAATAAGGACTTAATTTCTGCCTTTGTAGAATTATAATTCATAAACAATGAACAACCACAAGAAAAATATAATAAGAAAAGTCCAACATAATATTGTTTCAAGTTCCTATCACTAATATTAACTACTGGCATATTCTTAATCCCCTACTGATGGATCATATATGAACAGAAACAGTGCTTTAAGAAGTGACAAGTTGAAATTTTCTGCAACTCCTTGCCTACAATCAGCTAACAAAGACTGTAAAAGAGTTTAATTACGTCAGAAAACAAAGTGCAGCAAAGCCTATAGAGATAGGAAAATAATCACTTTGTTCACAGGCAGAGAAATTATGGCTCTTTCAATATCTAGATGGCAGCAAAAATGTGTTGAGCTTTTCGTTTGATATTTACCTAATTGTTTCAGATAATTATTTAAACTGCATAGTCAAGCTCAACACACTTATGAGAATTGCCCTGGCCTATTCTTTTGCGTACATACTGAAACCCTTGGGCTTTCTTTTCCATTTATAAACCTACAAGGTGTTATCTTCAGTTTCTTAACTGAATCATGGTTCAAAGTGTGTGTGTGTGTGCGCGCGTGTGTGTGCGTGTGTGTGCGTGTGTGCGTGTGCGCGTGTGTGTGCGCGTGTGCGTGTGTGTGTGCGTGTGTGCGTGTGTGCGCGTGTGTGTGCGCGTGTGCGCGTGTGTGCGCGTGTGTGCGCGTGTGTGCGTGTGTGTGCGTAATTTTTTGAAATTCTTCTTCCACCCTCAGGAGTCCCCTGCAGTGAACTGGCTGCCTTGTCTTTTACTATTCCTTTATGAAACAGTCAGAGGACCATACGATTTGGCTGCTTCCATACAAATATGGAAACAGTATTTCCATGCAAAAAAATATTTCTTTTTATTCTGATGTGGGCATGAGAGGACAGCTGGGTAATTGAGAGAGTTGTCTAATATATCCTCCTGGCATTTGTCAGTGGCTACAAAAACCCTGATAACTTATGTTAGCTTATCACATAGTCACCGTTGCATCTGCATTTGAGAAATCAGTTCAGTTCTTCAGAGCGTGCTTGCATGGCAAGAGAAGTCAGAAATTATGATGCTCAGACTGAAGAATTAGAAACTGAGGTAGACAGAAAATACGGACTGCATAAGGCCACTCAGCCAAGCCCTCTGATTTTAAGGGTCACTCCATTACCCTGATTATCTACTAAGTATATAATAGAGACCGTTGAATTTTATTAGATTAGAGGCTTATGGTTTCCATAGTTTAGAGTAGTGTGTCACCACCATCTCTTAGAATAGTGAATAAAATTAGCACTACATTGCAAGGAAACTTGGATCGACATGCTTTCATTGAGATTCAAAATGAAATCCAGAATATATTATATTAGTGGATATATCTTTTTGTTCTTTTAAAACTGGTGAGATCCCATTCTTTAGAAGTAAGAAAAAATGTACTGTTACTTCTTAGAGACATTTCCATTCTTTTTCTTTCTAGGTTATTCTGTTCCATTCTAAATGGGTAACATTTCCATGACCATTATTCTCAAAAATACATTTAATAATGTTCAAAATGTTTATGGCAGCATAGGAAAGCATGGGGTAACAAGCCAGTTGGCAAGAAACATTGCCCTCTTGTTGTTTATAACCTAAGTGAAGTCTGACACCAAGTCCCACGTACAAAAAAGACTGGGAAGAGTAAAGTCTAGTGCTTACGTTGTGCTGGAAGTCTCTTGAGATGATTAACTTTACCTATTTGTTCCCATGCAGACATAACCATCCCTGGAGACTGCCTCTTCACCTAACTTTCAAAATACTTTAATCATTAAAGACATGGCAGCTTACACACACGTCATTTCCTCATCATCTTCTGGAACTTTAAAAATCTCCCTTCTAAAAATAGAAGCAGAGGTGAAGAGAAAAGGTTGAGTGTTTCTGACTTATCCATAATTGAACTCTC